>NC_054374.1:127938200-128538200 GCF_017654675.1 Xenopus laevis | reverse complement strand
GTTACATTTTACTCCCACTGTCCTGGATGGGATAATCACTAAAAACATATTCTAATTATTAGTTCCAAGTAGTGATGTGTGGGTTGTGATTTCCCCGACCCACACCTAACCCGCCCATCCCTTAGCCCGCGCACGCCACATCTGAGCTTCCTGGTTGCTTTTATAAACCCGCCCCGTCGATGAAGTCACAAAAGGGGCAGGGCTAGCAGGCACAGCATCTATAAAAGACGAACCCGGACTCTGCATTTGATGGTGGCGAAGAAGCGTGCAAGATCAGCCCGCCTGACC
This sequence comes from Xenopus laevis, assembly GCF_017654675.1. NCBI lineage: Eukaryota > Metazoa > Chordata > Amphibia > Anura > Pipidae > Xenopus > Xenopus laevis. The sequence continues at coordinate 128,537,912 of NC_054374.1, read as the reverse complement.
CTTGGGTAGTGAGCCGGCCCGCACCTGTATTTACAATACAGGAATAATAATCTAAGCAATACACAGAAGTACTGCTCACATCCTGCAATAAAACCATTATTTCACCTATGAAGACCTTAGCGATGCCAATACACAAAGATCTGCCATACCTTCCATAAAGGCCTGCACAGTTCTGTCCACACAATTATCAAAATGCTGGAGCACGAGGATGATCTCATTGTTACTTTTGTTGGGAACAACAGCTCGCACTGCATTGATCTATAAAAAAAAAAAAGAAAAAGAAAAAAAAACAAATAGAAAAAGGTAAACCAATAGCGGATATTTTGTATAAACAGATTTTTATGTATAGATCCATTACATCTATTTACACACACACACACAGTACAATAATAAATACAAATATTTACAAACTGCAGTTGCATTAAAGATTCCACAGAGCGAAGTCTCAGAGACAGGAGGATGGCGGTCCTTGCCCTGTAGAGCTTACAATCTTGTCTAAGTAAATGAAAAATTATAATAGACTGGATGGCATGATACATCTGCAATAATGTACTACATTATGGTACAACCCGTTTTCACCATTACTTTGCTACAGGGCAGATACATTTTATGCAGTGTCTATGTTTTTGGGAGTGCCCAAAATCACAAATTCTCTACACTGCCAAAATATACTCTCTAAATATTTAGAGAAGTTACACGGATACAAATATTTATTAGAATATGTGTGCATTTGTATAAATAGTGTTTGTCAATACAGATTTTTTTCTATTTAGTTGGTACAACTAAAAACAATATACACTAAAAACCCCAACTATTCCTTAGAGAGGGCATCTGTTTTTCTAACTCCAATAGCAATGGCTTACTGCTGCCTTTCCTATGTAAAGAGTTGAAGAGGCCAACACTACAGGAACCATTATTATATGTGCAGAGCTGCCTTAAAGGAGGCTAAAATATTTAATTTGGGATTTGAAAGAGAAACGCAATTTAACAGGAAAAAGTGTCAAGATGGCTTGAGAAGCTTACCAACCACTAATTCAATGCTCTAAAATGAATTCCTCCCTCTTCTACTGTCAGTTATCTCGCAACAGCATTTTTATAAAGGGGCAGGAATTTGCAGCTAAGTTTGGGACAGGCTCTGTATCTGATATAATTAGCTTTACTCAGATATTTGTTCTGATTGACATGGTGTAGATTTAAAAGCATGTATAGGGGTGAAATTGGTCCAAAAAAAAAGAAAAAAACCTCAAGTGGGAACTGAAGATAATATATGTCTGATTAGGCCAATGGTAGATTAAACTATGGCTGGTGAGGCTTGCAGTGCAGACTTTTTTTTTTATTTTATTTTGGGCAATGCCAGTTCTAGAGTAGTCCCATGTTCTGCTTGCAGGTGTCTAGATGTACAGTTCTCTGAAGTTAGACTTTTCTCTTCAACACCCTCATAAATGAGTTACTCCTTTTAAAGTCCTGTATTACTACAGCAGGCATTCTTTTATTTAACGATTTACCCTTTAGACTGTTTACTGTACTCACTTGCAGGCACTGTGATCTTTTGCCCATTCTTGCAAGTTAAGCAGTACTTTATCGGTTTGTCCCTTGCCAGCTATGCCTTGGGTCCTTTCACACAATCAGCTGTGGAGTATTGCTTTTGCTTATTGCTTCCTCACTGCTCTGCTCTTTAATAAGAGTATTTGGATATAGTCCAGGTATTGTGTGGAATCTGCAATCTTTTGGCAATCATGTATGGATTCCACATGATCTTTAGTGTACCACGCCAGCTTGTCTGCAGTAGATATTGCAACTTGGCAGATGTTGAAGCTGAAAGATGCAGTTCCCATTTTGATAAATGCTATCAAAACTTTAAAGGCAATTTTGGGAGATGAATAACCACTTGCACAATAAAGAAGAATCAGTGATTGGTGCAAATGTCTCCAGTAACCAAAGCTAGCACATGAACTCTGTCGGTAGGACTACATTGATATATTTTTGCTTTTAAATTTCCTGCAGAACTTAAAAAGGTTCAGCCAAATTCTGCTGCTGTTTAAATGGCAGTCACTGGTTTGGATTAAAGAAGTGCTTTGCCTTTACTTTAACTTTTATTATGTTATAGAATGGCCAAGTTGCTCAGCAACTTTTTAAATTGGTCTTTATTTATTTATAGTTCTTGAATTATTTGCAGCTTCCAAAGGGGGTTGCTGACCCCATTAAAAAAGCAAATTCTATGTAATGTTACAAATACAGTTATTGCTACTTTTGATTACTCATTTTTCTATTAGACCCTCTCCTGGTTGCTAGGGTAATTTGGACCCTAGCGATCACATGCAAAATAGCAAACCGAAGAGTTGCTGAATACAAATCTAAATAACCCAAAAACCTCAAATAATAAACAAAAAAAAAAATGCAAATTGTCTCAGAATATCACTCTCTACATCATACTTAAATTAACTCAACGATGAACAACCCCTTTAAAGCAATAAAGCAACTACTTTAAATTTGTCCCAATCAGAATGTCCAGTTCATTCCAACAGGATGGGAAATACTAGTTTAAGGGTCCCTTACCGTTTCTTCGGAGGGCACTGAAAACATGCCTAGCTTTTCTGAATGACCACACTGTAACAAATACTAAACAGATTTCAGCAGTGTGCAAACATTAAGAAACATCTTCCTGGCTTTACAATGCAGTGGAACCAAGGGTGCCCTTTTTTCCCCCACAGCACTATGGAATAGATTGGTAATTGTCATCAGGATATATAATTAGCTTATTTTTTAATTTGAGATTTAATTCAAAGGGGGCATGCCCAAGATATTGCAGCATGCATTTATAATTTAATTGTCATATTTGTCAACTTCTTTGGTTGTCACTAAGCAGTTATGAAAGTTAGGTTGCTGCCAATTCTTCCTAAATAAATCAGCAGAAACTTTCAGCAGTATTAATTCAGTTGAGCCATGAACATTGGGCTACTGTAGTTCAAAAAATGGTGTGTTGGAAAAAAAAAAAAAAAAAAAAAGTACCTACATAATATTGGCCCCAGAAAAAGACATACCTAGAATTTTACAAAAAAGATAATGCTACTGTATACCAGACTCATTTCTAAGGAGTTATACAAATATCCATACCACAGCAACTAGGTTTACATTTCATGGTACTTATGTACAGGTAAAGAAGATTAACCCCAATCCATCCTGTTAAGGGTTAGTTTACACGAGGAGATTCGGGAGATTTTGTCGCCTTGTCAGAAGACAAAATCTCCCCGAATCTCCTCATGTGAACTAAAACTACATTTCTACAAAGAACAAGTGTATATCAGACTTTAAGAACAGACACACACTTATACATACCTTTTCCTTCATATTCTCATAGGATCCCCCTTGGGCCATCACAGTATTGGACTGGACGTCAAAGACAAAGCCAATTTGATCTGTGAACAGAAAAAAATAAAATATGTATCCCTTTGATAGAACAGAGAAGCATACTTTAAACAGGGGATACAAGGTAAAAGGAGATTTTGTGTACTCACCGTTAAATCTCTTTCTCTCCAGTCGCTTGGGGGACACAGGAACTATGGGGTATAGCTAACACCACTAGGAGGCAGGACACAACAAAAAAGAAACTAATCCCTCCTCCTCCTGCTATACCCCAGCTCCCAGGCGGAGCCAGATCAGTTTGTACCAAAGTACGGAACAGGAGGTTACCAAACGAAAACATGAAGCCTGTAACTATATACATAAAAGAGTAACACTAGAGACTATGTCTGAAGGAACACGTGAAGGCCTCACCAGGGAGGGAAGTCCTGTGTCCCCCAAGCGACTGGAGAGAAAGAGATTTAACGGTGAGTACACAAAATCTCCTTTTCTCCTAGGTCTGCTTGGGGGACACAGGAACTATGGGGACATACCAAAGCTGTCCCAAAAATCACGGGTGGGAGGTAGAGGCCGACGTGGAACCAGCCACCGCGGCTTGCAGTACCGTCCTACCGAAGCGGGTGTCAGATGCCGCAAAGGTATCAAAGTGGTAGAATTTGGCAAAAGTATGGATAGAAGTCCAAGTGGCAGCCTTGCACAATTGTTCAGCTGAAGCCTGATTCCGGAAAGCCCAGGACGTACTCACACCTCTGGTGGAATGAGCCCTAATCCTAGCTGGGGGGCGTAGACCCTGAGCCGTGTAGGCCCTCTGTATGGCCTGCGTAATCCAGCGGGAAATGGTCGCCTTGGAGGCAGGAAGGCCCTGTCGCGTCCCAGAGGGAATGAGAAACAAGGAGTCCGATTTACGGACATCCTCGACGCGATGAAGATAGTATTTGAGAGCTCGGACTGGATCCAGCGAATGGAGTGCCACTTCCTTAGGGTTAGCCGGAGAAGGGCAAAAGGTGGGGATGGTGATCTCCTGGTTGAGATGAAAGGAAGAAACCACCTTAGGAAGAAAGGAAGGAATGGTACGGAGAACCACCCTGTCCCCGTGAAAGATGAGGAAGGGAGATCTGCATGAAAGGGCAGACAGCTCAGATACTCGTCGAGCCGAAGCGATGGCCACGAGAAAAACTGTCTTCCACGTGAGCCATTGAAGAGAGATGGAAGATAAGGGCTCGAACGGAGGCCGTTGGAGAGAACGGAGAACCAGAGAGAGATCCCAGGGCGGAACGGGGGACCGAACGGGAGGCCGAACATGCGCAACTCCCTGCAGAAAGGTCTTGACGTCCGCGTGGAGGGCAAGACGCCTCTGGAACAGGATAGACAAGGCCGAAACCTGGGATTTCAGAGAGCCCAAGGAGAGCCCCATGGAAAGCCCCTACTTGAAGGAAGGCCAACACGTTGGCGATGGAGAAGCGAAGGAGATCCGCTCCCTGAGCCAGGCACCACCGTTGATAAGTGGACCAGACCCGGTGGTAAGTCCTGGCGGAGACAGGCTTGCGAGCAGCTCTCATGGTCAGGATGACGTCGTCGGAAAAACCCTTTCTCTTTAGGATAGCGGTTTCAAGAGCCACGCCGTCAATTGGAGCTTGACGGGGCTTGGGTGAAGAATAGGTCCCTGATGAAGAAGGTCTGGGATTGCGGGAAGAGGCCACGGCTCGTCGACAGATAGGTTTACTAGGTCCGAGAACCAAGTGCGCCGAGGCCAATTGGGGGCGATGAGGATGAGAGCTGTGTGTTCCCTCTGTACCTTCTTTATGGTTCTGGGAAGAAGAGGCAGAGGGGGAAAGGCGTAGGCGAGACGAAAGTCCCAAGGAGCCGTCAGGGCATCCGCCGCTAGGGCCAGTGGATCCGTGCACCGAGCGAAGAAGAGAGGCACTTTCCGGTTGTGGCGAGAGGCCATGAGGTCGACCTCTGGAGTGCCCCACCTCTGGGTGATTTGCAGAAAAACGTCGTCGTTTAGGGACCACTCGCCCGGGTCCAGGGATTGGCGGCTGAGAAAGTCCGCCTCCCAATTGAGAAGTCCCGGGATGTAAATCGCGGAAAGATGTGCCTGGTGCGTCTCCGCCCAGCGAAAGATGAGGCCGATCTCGTTGAGAGCGCCCCTGCTTCTGGTGCCGCCTTGATGATTCACGTAGGCCACTGCTGTGGCGTTGTCGGACTGGATTCTGATCGCCTGGCCGGCTAGAAGAGGCTGCCAGTGGAACAGGGCCAGGCGGATGGCCCGAATCTCCAGAAGATTGATGTGGAGACGTCGCTCCGCGGAGGACCAGAGACCCTGTGCTGACCGTCCCTCTAGGACTGCTCCCCAGCCGGAGAGACTGGCGTCCGTGGTGAGGAGGCGCCACTGCGGGTCCCCGAGAAGCCTGCCCTTGGTCAAGTGGCTGGAGAGAGTCCACCAGTGTAGAGAGGCTCTCGTTCTGGGTGATATGCGAATCTCCTGAAGAAGGGATCTGCGTTTCCACGCCGAGAGGATGTTCCATTGAAGCTCCCGGAGATGGAATTGAGCGAAGGGGACTGCTTCTATGGTCGACACCATCACTCCCAGGACCTTCATGCAGAACTTCGCCGTGTGCCTCGGTTTGGAGAGAAGTAACCGGACCAAGGAACGAAGATGAAGGACCTTGTCCAACGGAAGAGACACCGTCTGCGTCTGTGTATCGAAGAGCATCCCCAGAAAAACCATCGACTGACTTGGCGACAGGGAAGACTTGTCGAGGTTGATGTACCAGCCGAGCTCCTGCAGCCGGTCCAAGGTCAGTTGGACTGCTTGTTGGGCTGCTGGGAAGGTCGGAGCCTTGATGAGGAGATCGTCGAGGTAAGGAGTGATGGACACCCCTGAGGTCCGGATCAATGCCGTGGCCACCGACATGATCTTGGTGAAGACTCGCGGGGCTGAAGTGAGTCCAAACGGGAGGGCTGAAAATTGGAAGTGCTGGTTTTGGACAGCAAATCGCAAGAACCTCCGATGGGGAGGGAAAATGGGGACGTGCAGGTACGCGTCCTTGATGTCGAGAGAAGCGAGGAACTGGCCCGGAGACATTGCAGCAATAACGGAGCGGAGAGACTCCATTTTGAACTTCCTCGGTCGGATGAACGCATTGAGTTCCTTGAGATCCAGGATAGGGCGTGAAGAACCGTCCTTTTTGGGGACCACAAAAAGGTTGGAATAGTAGCCCTGGAATTTTTCTCCTGGAGGAACTGGAATGATGACGTCCGAACGAAGGAGGTTGTCGATGGCCTCTCTGAGCGCCCGAGCCTTGGGCGGGTCTAGGGGAAGCCTGGACATGAAAAAGCGGCGAGGTGGAGGGGAGGAAAATTCTAAGTGATAACCCCGAGTCACCACCTCGTGCACCCAGGAGTCCGAAGTGAGGGTGGTCCAAGCGGAGGCGAAGTGCCGCAGTCTTCCCCCGACGGGCAGAGGCCCGAAGGGTTGATAGTCAGGCAGAAGAGGATTTGTTGGCCGGCTTAGAGGAGGGCTTACGGAACTGCCATGACGATTTGGTCTTATTCCCAAAACGCCCTCTGAAATTGGAAGATTGTCTAGGGGGGGGGGACCTAGACGACTTGGTCTGGGAGCCACGAAAATTCCTTCCCTTGCGAAAGGAAGGGCGAGTCTTAGGCTGGGGCAAAAGAGTGCTTTTGCCTCCCGTAGCCTGGCTGATGAGCTTGTCAAGGTCGGGACCGAAGAGGAGCTTGCCCTTGAATGGAATGGAAGTCAGGGACTTCTTGGATGAAAAATCTGCGGACCAAAGCTTCATCCAGAGAGATCGACGGGCAGCAACAGCCAGAGCGGAGGAACGGCCTATCACCTGAGCTGCATCAAGGGATGCTTCGCAAAGGTAGTCGCTGGCCTCCTTGATCTGAGAAGCAAGTTCGGAGAGTTCCTCTCGAGGAACCCCGGAGGAAATAGCTCGACAAAGAGCATCCGACCAGGACTGCATGGCCCTAGCCACCCAAGCCGAAGCGAAGACCGGACGCAAAGATGTGCCGGTAGCGGTGAAAAGGGTACGCAGGAGACCCTCGATCTTCTTGTCCATGGGATCCTTGAAGGACGCTGCGTCAGGAACCGGCAGGGCTGTATTCTTGGAAAGACGTGACACGGGAGCGTCCACCGAAGGTGGAGAAGCCCACTTCTCAGTGATATCTGAGGGAAAAGGATAAAGTTTAAGGAAGCGTCTGTTGGGTTGAAAGCGCTTCTCGGGCTTGTCCCACTCTTGTTGAATGATCTGATCGAGCTGATCATGGGAAGGAAAAGAAGGAGAAGGGCGGTTCTTCCGCTTGAAGAGGCCCGAGGATGAACCGGAACTGGTTCCAGGTTCCTGTAAGTGTAAGGTTTCCAAAACAGCGGAAACAAGAGAATCAATAGCCTCAGAGGATAGCTTTGGGGTATCCTCCTCTTCATGATCCGAAGTCTGGGAAAGTTCGCCATCAGAGAGAGACTGGTCATCTCCAGAGGCTATGTGAAGGGGAGAATGGGAGAAGGACTCCTCATCGCTGTCCAATGCAGATGGGGAAGGTGCCCTGCGCTTAGGTGGCTTGGGATTATCCAAGCGAGCGAGGAGCCTGTCCAAGGAATCGGCCAGCTTGGGAATGCCCGAGGCTAACTGGGAAGCCCACCGGGGCGGTGGAGGGGAGCCCTGAGGTGGGGGGTCCGAGGCCGGACCCGCTGTAGCCCCTTGGTTGTCTAAGCTTACCTGAGATCTGGGTGCTGGATTTTCCGGAGCAGGCTCAGGTGGCTTGCACGTGGAGCAGATAGGGTCCTTGTTACCAAGTGGTAAACGTTTGCGGCATTTGGCACAGGCCAAAAAGGTCACCTTAGCAGTTACTGCCGTCCGTGGAAAAAGGTTGTCACTGGAACCCTCAGACATGGTGCTAGAATAAAGAATTCAGAATTTTAGTCAATGGTAATCTGGTCCTGAAAAAAGGAACACTGGGTCTGCAAAGGAGCAGGGGTACAGGACTAAGGCCCCCCCCTTCTAGCTAGGTGCCCAGGAGTATGTCTGGTGGGGACAGGAGGCTAGAAACACATCCTTCTAACTAGGTGCCCAGGAGCCTAGTGAGGTGAGCCCTAAACCAACCCCCAGTGAAATCCGGGAACACAGGAGGTCTGTCTGTGTGTGCTATGGGAAGCAGTGCAGGGGTGAGGGAGATCCCACTGACAGGGAGACCCGTAGCCCAATGGAAGATCTCCAGAAGCTGCTCCGTGAATGTGCGTGGTACTGCCTCTCCGCCCTGTCTCACTCCTGCAAAAGGCGCGAAGATGGGGACCGCCCTTTAGAAGTGACGCGCAATGTGCGCGCACTTCCGGTTTGGCGGAGGACAGGGCGGAAGTAAGGAGGCGCCATGCGGCGCTTGCACAGAAGGTGCGCCGCGTGTCTGGAGAGGGGAAAAACCGGCCTTACCGATGCTGCGGACAGTGCTGAATGAGCGCTGATGCAGAAAGGAAATGCATGCGTCCAAACTGAGGCAAATTAGGCAGCGTAAGGAGCAGCAGGGGCGCAAGCAGGCTGATCACTAGCATAACATAGATCAGGACACATGGCAAGGTAAAAAAAATCAAGTGATGCTTACCTGCCCAGTGCTGCGCAGTCTACCGGCCAGACGGTTCACCCCCACTGTAGTAGAAGGGGGGGATAAAAACCAAAGCCTGGGTGGTCAGTGCCAGAGCACAATAGACCCCGGAGACATCCAGTTGGAGGGGGTAATGAAGACAAAACACGCAGTGTGGATGCCCATTCCAGCCTCACATTGAAGAGAATAATAAAAATAAGTAATAAAAATAAGTAATAAAAGAAATAAATAAAAACTAACTCCTAATAGGAGTCCATGTCCTAACCTCCTGAGGACACAACTAAAACTGATCTGGCTCCGCCTGGGAGCTGGGGTATAGCAGGAGGAGGAGGGATTAGTTTCTTTTTTGTTGTGTCCTGCCTCCTAGTGGTGTTAGCTATACCCCATAGTTCCTGTGTCCCCCAAGCAGACCTAGGAGAAATTGTGTAACGTGGTTAGTAGACTTTAAACACTATATTAAAACTCAGAATACAGATATGGGACCTGTTATGCAGCATGCTTGGGACCTGGGGTATTCCAGATAAGGGGTCTTTCTATAATTTGGATCTACATACCATGTCTATTTAAACACTAATTAAATCAAGTAGAATTGTTTTGCCTCCAAAATGACTAATCAAGTCTTAGTTGAAAACAAGCATAATGTATTGTTTTATTATTATAGAGAAAAAAAAAGAAATAGTTTCATAAAAATGTGAATTTTTTCCGTATATTGAGTCTATGGGAGATGACCATTCCATAATTCAAATCTTTCCGGATAACTGATCTTATACCTGCAAATTAATTCTTCAAATGCCTACTGTAGGTTATGGCTGATGGCAGTAAACAAAGTGCAATTTTGAGTGCAACTCAAAAAAAAATTACCCCCAAGTTGTTTCATGGGAATGGGAATAGTGACTTTTCCAACATTAATACAGGGGTAGTACGTTTTTTTCTAGATAAAATGCACCAGTATTAGCGCTGTCCTGTCACTCATTTCCCATTCAAATGAATAGATGGGGGGCTTTTGGGCTTCTTCTCCCATAGCTCAACAATTCAGGTGAGGAAAGCGAATGATACATGGTGCATTGGGTACACTGCTGTGCTCAGGCGGGAAAACAACCTTATCTGCACTTTTGGCCTAGCCCTCATATCATTATAATGCCAAATGAATAGTCACAATTTGAAGATGTTTAACACAAGACAATGCCCAAATTCTGGAGCAGCACATTGAAAATGTCCATACACAGGTTGGTTAGTTTAGTGAAGCCCCCCAAGAAGATGACTGGATCATAGTAAAGCACACGCAAACCTACTAGGAGACAATTGTTTTTAAACCTGAAGTGGCTAATGTTAGCCATACATGGGCCCTTCAGACCAATTGGCCAGATCATCTGCATGTCTATGGGGGCCCATCCAAACTGTATGTGGTTGAAAATCGATCAGGCAGGTTTAATGTTCCAATAGGATTGAGGCCTGCATCTGCTCAAATGATGTGATCCTCGATCTGACTGCGATAGCGGCGATTATGGAGCAAATGATCGAATCAGCCTGATAATTCCAGCCTCAATGTGGGCAGTGAAAGATCTGCTCATTTGGCGACCGCTTTTATTATATATCTATATCTATATATATATATGTGTGTGTGTGTGTGGTCAGCTGCTTATGTCATCCAGGGCATTCCAGTATAGCAATTGTTTATGGGAAACACGGATTATAGAAAAAGTATACTGAAGTGACATGCAAACAGGAAACAAAAGAAACTCTACATTAGACTTGTATAGGTTCAGGGAGGCACACACGCAACAGATTAGCATCGACACACAATGAGAACAAATGTGCAAAGATTGTTTACAGGTTACACAACCAAGCTGATACAACGTAATAACAGTTGTTACAAGCAAAAGAATCTATGTGTTCTTCTTCCGTTCAGAAACGTATGTCACAGCCCAAGGCTTTCGAGTACTAAATGTCAAGCGATTTACATCTGGTGTCCTTTGAATAAAACCGGCTTCAGTGACAGAAAGCTGCTCCACCCCAAAACCAAGCTGCACTACAAACAGGATTATGTCAAACCTGCTGCTTGTATGGCTACACTGCACATTAGTCCAACATGGAAAACACTCAAGCTCAGTCTTCCATTATAAAATCTTAACCACTTTAGCCACCTGCATGGAACACATTTAACAAGTTATCGCCAAACCTGGAAATCTGATTATCCTCTTATAAAAACAACAAACCGGTAACAACAAGTTACACGTCTGTGATTTACTCTTCTGAAGGGCAGTATAACCCCTTATTCAACATTCATTTAGTAATTCATATGCATTGCTTTTTTTTAAAGAGATATCAAAGCAATTATTTATTGCACTGTACAGGGCAAAACAGTAAAACTGAAAGTACTTTTATTTTGCTCCCTGTTCTTCATAGCAATTGTGGGAGGAGGAAATTCTGTATGTAAAGTTGGCCATAGATGCAAAGATCCAAATGTTCAAATCCTCGAACAATCTGACTTCCCCATCTCCCGACCTGCCACTAACCATTCAGATCAAATAAAGTACAGGTACAGGATCCCTTATCCGGAAACCCGATAGCCATTCTGTAATTCGGAGCTTTCTGGATGTCTCCCATAGACTCCATTTTATCCAAATAATCCAAAAATTATTTCCTTTTTCTCTGTAATAATAAAACAGTATCTTGTACTTGATCCCAACTAAGATATAATTAATCCTTATTGGAAGCAAAACCAGCCCATTGGGTTTGTTAAATGTATAAATTAATTTCTAGTAGACTTAAGCCATGAAGACCCAAATTACAGAAAGATCCGTTATCTGGAAAACCCCAGGTCCCGAGCATTCTGGATAACAGGTCCCATACCTGTAGTAAAAGAACAGATCAGCCGACGTTCTGACCCTGACAGCAATCGTACGAAAGTTATGTCCGACAAAGCTGGCGACAGTCTCCCACTGAAAATCGCACGATAAGCAATACATGCAGAGAAATTATCGGCAGCCGACAGAAATCTTTTAACTTGGCCGATTGACCAAACGACCGATCTCCGACGGACGAAAAATGTCAGGACTCTCCACACGTGGGCCAAAAGTCGTACGAATCCTCGATTCATACGTTCGGATCTTTGCGTCTATGGCCAGCTTAAGGCATCTTATCAGTCCACAGATAAACCCTGTGAAGATTTAATTTCTCCTTATCTGTAAACCTGAGAGTTGCTGCTAGGACAAAAGCAGGGCATGTTTGTATGAAGGGAGGTTGTACGGTTAAAAACCAAAAGATAAACCAACAAAATAAGCGGAGATCAGGTCACACTGGGAGATTCGGGGAGAATTAGTCGCCGGGCTACTAATTGCCTCTCCCCAAACTGCTTCCCCCTACTAGAATGAAAAATCGCCTGCAGCATGGCACTCGCGGCGCTTCGTTTTCTGAAGTTGCCTCACGAGGAAACTTCGGGTGACTTCGGAAAACGAAGCGCCACGAGTACCATGCCGCAGGCAATTTTTCATTCTAGCAGGTGGAAGCAGTTCGGGGAGATTAGTCGCCCCAAAGAAGAGGCGATTGTCAGTCGCCGTGCGACTAAATCGGCCCGAATCTCCCAGTGTGAACTTACCCTAACCGTGTAGCATAAAAAAACACATACATTGTTTTGTGATATCATTATTTGTAATCTCTGTGCATTAATAGAAATAATGCATCTTCTATTTTAAAAAATAAGGAATTAAGTCACTTCATAGTGCACCCTGCAGTGCATTATGGGACTGGTCTTTTTGGCTATGGCAGACAGACATAGGAGTATGACCTTCTGTTTGTTCAGTGGCAGCAGAAAACTGTAAATGGCTGGTTCAGATAGCACCTGGTGCACCCCTCAAAGCAGACATCTTACAATATACCATGGGAAACAAAGTACAGGTTTTCCGGATAACAGATCTTTCCCTAATTTGGATCTCCATACCTCTCCATACCATAAATCTAGTTTACTAGAAAATTATGTAAATAATAAACCAATAGGCTGGTTTTGCTTCCTGTAAGAATTAATTTAATCTTGGATCAATTACAATGTAGTGTTTTATTACAACAGTGAAAAAGGAAATCATTTTTAAAAATTTGTATTTGGATAAAAAAGGAGTCTATGGGAGATGGCCTTTCTGTAATTCTGAGCTTTCTGGATATAGCCTGTAGATACAAAGGTGGGCAGCAATATGACTAGTCATGAAGATAGCAATAAGAGGTTACTATAAAGGAGGCCAGACATGGGGTGATACGCTATCCAATCAGACTTAAGTACGGAAGTGCCGATTAGCATCAGGTGGCCTTAAAGCCCAGGCTGGACAGTCTCTCAGAGATCTCTAACTGGGAGAGATGCACAGAGAGGGTCTGGGATCCTGACGTTAGAGATCCTATGTGCCTGTACACACTCACAGGAAGGTCTGTAATTGTACTGTTTTTTTGTTGCTATTGTACTGATACCGCTGCTGAAAGTTATTTTTGTTGTTTGGAAAGGAAACTGCCTTTATTCTGTACCTGTGGCTACCGGCTGAAATAAAGCCATGTCTTCTTTAAGAGACTTTTACTGTCCTGACGCTTAACCTGTCATAGGCAGACATTAAAAAAAACAGTAATATATGTGGTTACAAGTGAAAAAGGGGCAAGTTCTTTCAATGTACCAGGGGCAGAAAAAAGTGCTAATTGCATTGTGCGCTAGTTAACCTAAATTTTGAGGAAACTTTAGGCAATTTCAGAAAACTAAGTGCCGCGAGTGCCATGCCGCAGGCGATTTCTCATTCTAGCAGGCGGAAGCAGCTCGGGGAGATTAGTCGCTACATCTCCCGAAATCTCCCAGTGTGAACTTACCCTTAGCAGGCATGGCACTCTCAGCAGGCATTAGCAGTTCAGATCAGCCCTTATCTAATTTGTTACAAGTTTAAATGGGTGCTTAAAGGAGAAAGAAAGTCTTCTTCCACTTGGGGGTGCCAAATGTTAGGCACCCCCAAATCATTGTATATACTTACCTGAAACCCCGAGCCGGTACTCCTATCAGCAGAAAACTGAACTGGCTGGGGGTTCTTCCAGCGAGCACCGCAAAGCGATCCTCTTCCAGCTTCTTCTTTCTTTTTGCGGCTGCGCATCCGCAGTAGAGCGAAAAGCCGGAATTTAACTAAAAAGTCGGCCATTTCGTTCTACTGCGCATGCCCCGGGAAATTTGAAGAAAGAAGCCGGAAGTGGATCGCTCCGTGGTGCTCGCTGGTATAACCCAGGGCCGGTGCAGTTTTCTGCCGATAGGAGCACCGGGTCGGAGTTTCAGGTAAGTATATACAATGATTTGGGGGTGCTGCTGCTGGATTAGAAAGGGGGCCTGATGCTACGATATGCAAAATCCTCTACACTACACTCTACACTAAAGCAGACAGTGGGTGTATTGATATACTGATGTACTATTCAGGCTTTTATGGATTAGGACAGGCTTTGTTTTATCTCCACGATGAACTTCTTCCATGTAATGGGCCAATTATTCAATATAACACATCTGGGGCACAATATCCTAAAATAATGTCGTCATTCAAAGACATCTATAGGAAGGGAAAACATTTAGCCCATGGGGCCACAGCACTGTATTATTGTATTCTATGCAGGTCAGTGTGCTTCCAGACAGACTGTATAAAACTGTGACTGCAGAACATCATGCCTCATTAATGACTGATGGCAGCTAGTGATGGGCGAATTTCTCCCGTTTCGCTTCACCAAAAAATTAGCGAATTTCCTGCAAAATGGCAAAAATTTTGCTTAACGCAAATTTTGTCACCGGCGTCCAAATATTTTTGACGCTGGCGACAATCCTGATGCCCATTAAAGTCAATGGGCGCCACTGTCAATATTTTCGCCGGCTAATTGTTGCGGTAATTTTGCAAATTGATTCGCCGGTGGCGAAAAACGTGGAAATTCACCGCAAATTCGTGCCTGCCGAATAAATTCGCCCATCACTAATGGCAGCATGTGTACACAACAACAGTTGTTCCAAATTGGCCAAAGGTCCATACAAACAAACCTCTGGAAAGTTCACAGCAAGACATTATGAAAAACTGTCCAGAACACAAATCACTGGTTAGAACATAAACATTGTTTTATATTATTTGGTCACCATTCTGCAGAGACGAAGAATGCAAATTTGTTAGACATGGAGTTCCCCTTTAAAGTAATATGATATTGAAAGCGATACTCTGAGGCAGTTGAGCTTTGGGTTTTATTTTTGTCATGTTTAAATAATATAGCTTTTTGATGAGCAGCTCTCTGGTTGCTACGGTTCCAGTTTATCCTAGCAATCAGGTAGTTGTTTGAATGAGACTGGAAAAAAATAGGAAATGGCTTGAATACAAAGATATATAGTACAGATAGCATTAATTAAAAGTGCAGCTTCACAGAGTAATAATTCAAAACCTTTGAGAAATAAAAATAATAAAAGTTTGCTAAGAATTGGACAGTCAACTACCATTTTAATATGTTTGAGTGTTGGAATACCTGTATTATGTGTGATTATACCTAAAAGGTTCTGGCTAAGGGTAAGCATATGTTTCCTTTTATAATTATGTTAAAGGAAAACTATACACCACAAACAAGGAAGGTCTCTATAAAAAGATATTGCATAAAATAAATACCGGTAAACCATTTTCATATTAATATACTTTTTTAGTAGTATGTGCCATTGGGTAATCCTAAATAGAAAATTGCCTGGGATCCTACGATTCACAGTGCAAACAAACCATACATGTTAGGTAACATGAGCCAATTAACAGACAGAGTTCTGTCTTTTGCTTCTACACTTCTTCCTGCTACAGTTAGAGCTGTAGTATTTCTGCTCAGGTGATCTCTGAGGCAGCACACAGACCATCACTAAATGGTGTTTCAAGGCAAGAGATGTAAAAGGACAATATTTACTTAAATATATATTCCAGTTTGGTAAGAGTCACTTAATTTGATATAAACGGTTATATATCTGTTGCTTAAGTAATCATTTTGGGGTATAGTTTTCCATTAAAGTTTTTTTTCTTGTCAAGACCACGACACAGTTGCTAAATGTTTTAAGTCTTAACATGTAGTGTGTTAATGGTACATGCTTGTGCAGGCAGTTAGGTCTAGTAGATGCAGTCATTTGTAACACTATGGGGCCCATTTACTTAGCTCGAGTGAAGGAATAGAATAAAAAAAAAGTCGAGATTTTTTTGGCTACTTCGACCTTCGAACTATTTGCAGTAAATCCTTCGACTTAGATATTCGAAGTCGAAGGATTTACATTTGGCAGTCGAATATCAAGGGTTAATTAACCCTCGGTATTCGACCATATGTAAATCTGCCCCATTTCTTTGGGGTCACAGACCCCATCTAAAAAAAAAAAAAAAAAAAAGCTTTGTAAAGCTACAAATTTATTGTTATTGATATTTTATTACTCATCTTTCTATTCAGGCCCATTCCTATTTACATTGCAGTCTCTTATTCAAATCAATCTATGGTTAGTTGGGTAATAAAATAATAAAATCATTTCCAATATTTCCTAATGTCTATTCAAACAGCGATTAGTAAACAGATAATTGGGTTGCCTTATATTGGAGAGCAAGTTTGAAGGCTTAAAATGTATGAGAGAACAAGCAGTACAGCAAAGGAAGAGGCAGTCAAGCACAGATGAAGTTTCTCTGCACATCAGTGAGAATATGGGCCAGTATCCAGTAAGTGCTGGCACACAGACAAATACTACGTGGCTGCTGGGGGAGAAATTCTAGGTATCGTTCATTTTAAAACCATGTCACCCCCTCCATGTGCAAGAAAAACCTTCTATGCAGTGTTCATCATAATGTCATTTTCACAATATGCTGCTTCATATATAAAGCACTGAACAATTTAAATTAACTTTTGACTCAATGGATCTGCAATGTCACACACAAAGTTTCAGTACTGACAGGATATGGACACTTAAAAATTAACAATCACAAGAGCAGACAAAAGCAAACAAATCAATGATATCAGGTTTCGGCAACACATGTTGGAGGGACGCAGAGAGTTGCAGTCCAGCAATATCTGTATTGTTACAACACCAAAGTGTGCACACCATATGCAGGAACAAAACATGGATGCTACTACAAATAAAATACACAGGAACAAGGAAAGCATCAAAAGAATTTATAGAATTGTTAAAAAAAAAAAAAAAAAAAACCTACGAATGTATACAAATAAGGAAATGTCTCACAAACTATTGCCTAATAAAACTTTTTTGTCTGTATACCTTTTTGTTGGGCAAATATCTATCTACAGTCTTAAAAAAATAAGGGTCTGTGCCCCCTAAAGAGGCCCAAGTAGCAGTATGGGGACCCCATCTTCATGGTCAGCTAGGCTTATTTGCAGTCAGATATTCGCAGAACTAAAGCAGGGAACTTTAAAAAGTTTGGCTCAATCTATACACACTGGGACTGAACAAATTTTGGACATACAGCCACATTATAAGAACTCTTGTTGTCTTAAAAACAACTTTAAAAATTAATTTAAATTTAATATAATATATATAGGTATGCTCAGGACCTAGGGTTTTCCAGATAAGGGGTCTTTCCGCAATTTGGATCTCCATACCTAATCTACTACAAAATTATTTAAATATTAACTAAATCAAACAGAACTATTTAGCCTGCAATAAGGATTAATATAAATAATAAATGTCTGGATCAAGGTACTGACTTATTGAAGGAAAAGGGAATTTTTTTAAAAAATGTCCGTAATTAAATTGAAATGGAGTCTATGAGACATCTTTCTGGACAACAGGTTTTTGGACAATGAACCCCAAACCTGTATAAGCATACTGTGTCAGGTGCTACACAGAATGTCTCTCTCTCTACAAATATTCTCTGAACCAAACAAGCATCACTCACCAGAGAAAGCCAGTGTCATTTCCCCCCCCCGAGCTGCAGTGTTCAGAGACGAGCTGCAGTGTTCAGAGACGAGCTGCAGTGTTCAGAGACGAGCTGCAGTGTTCAGAGACGAGCTGCAGTGTTCAGTTTGCTAGGTGACAGTGAAGTGCAGCCAAAGGTAAGAGAGCAGCGCAGTAGAGTGAGCAGAGTGTCACTCGTGTTACAGGTCAGTGTTGGGACACGCCCCCTATCTGAATAGCAGCCCCAGTCAGAGCACAACCCGCACCCAAAGCAAGCACAACTATCCCTCATCATAGCATGCTGGCTGACGTCAATTGAGCTGGGAGGGGGTGTGGCCTGCTTGATAATAAGCAATGGACTTGGAAACACAGGTTCAACTCCAGCTCCATAGGTTTTTTATCAATTTGCCAAGGTATAACTTGTTCCTTCTTCAAGATTTTCAGCCATTACCAGAGGCTTACCAAAGGAAAAGTATAACTGCTCCTTATCTGCAGTTTATCGGATGTCTATTTATAATTTTTATCTTAATGAATTCATGCCAACATCAGCACAGAAGGGAACCATAGAAGCAGAAATCACATTATTAGGAGGGATCAAGACTTTCTGCTCCTAAGAACAAATGTTAACACACAAAAAACATCTTGCCAAATTTCCATGTAATGTAATAATGCTGTATTTCCTACTGCTGATGATCCCATTAACATTGAAACAAATATGCCGATTCTCTACCCCTAAAGGGAAAATGTAACACGATTTCTCCTCTACCCCCCCCCCATTAAAAAATTTCCCGGCTGCACCATAGAATAATATATATAAGTTTATCATACAAATCGATTACCAATTTAAAACTGCACAGCACCAAATATTTTTTTTTCTACAAAAGGAAAGTAATGCAGTAAGTTATAATGCCATAATTAGCAATTTACCAGACTTACCTGCAAATGGCCATTGGTATCAGGGAGCTAAGCAACAAATCCTTTTCTAGTCTGGGGACAATAAGCCTCCACATAAAACAGGCTAAAAGCTGGCCACAGAGAGGTGAGGTGTAAGAAATCTGACATACCAGTAAGCAGGACAACTGGCTTATATATATATATATATATATATATATATATAATATATATATAACATAAAAGCCATGAATATCTAGTAAATGATATCCTTATAAATGGTGACTAGTGATGTCATCAGTTATAAACGGTGAGTAGTGACATCATTTCATATGAGTCATATGACTCACTGAAACTTGTCTATTATAATAAATAAAGTACCCCCTGTTGCAAAATATGAGGGTATTAGAAGTTACCTCGGAGTTCCATGACCTGTATGAAAACACTCAGCCTCTTTACAAGAGGGGTCACTTTAGTCAATATATATATATATATATATATATATATATATATATATATATATATATATATATATATATATATATATATATATATATATATATATATCAATTGAAGATGGACCAGCACTCCGTTTTCTTTATCAAAAGTGTTTATTCAATACACTGTGCATCCAACGTTTCGGCCCGCATTGGGGCCTTTATCAAGGATAAAGTGTGTGTGGCTTAGTGCCCAATATTATCCAGTGAGTAAATACCAGGGGAGACAGGCCCAACATTTTCTAACACAACGCCCGGGGGTGTTTAAATGTATGGGTTGTATACTTTGCAGTTCACTAATACAAGGTACATATTTCACCCACCCACACACAGGGAGGAGATATGATATCAGACAGAGGATGTCCTGTGATTCATCTATGGTGATCTATATTGTGAAATGTCCCTGTGGACTTATTTATTGTGGAAAGACGATCAGGCAGTTGAAAGAGAGGATGGCAATGCATAGGTCCAGTATAAGAGCTGCGTTAGATCCAGATAAGTGCAAAAAAGATAAAGGCAAGAAACAGGACATTTCACAGCAGCCGGTGGCCAAACACTGGGCCGAGGCTAAACACAGCCCGGCAGCGTTTAGATGCATGCCCATAGAGCAGATCCCCAAGAGAGCAAGAGGGGGAGATTATGATAATATGCTCCTAAAGAGGGAAGCATATTGGATATATGAATTGGGATGCGTGGCACCTAGGGGGTTAAACGGTCAACAATCCCTGGGTTGTTTCCTAACTTAAGTGCTACAACTTTTTCCCCTATTTCAGCACCCGAAAATTCAAGTTTTAAGAGCATAGAAATATATAAAAGAGGGTTGGAATAATTGTAACAGATGCCATTTTCCTTATATGATTGTATGTCACAATTGACAATATGTTGCAATTGACTAAGATAAGGCTTATCTTGATTTACAGGTGCTGTATTTGTGTATCCATCGGCCTTGGAAACAAGGAGATTGATTTGTAACAGTTTTTTAACTCACTTCAATGGAATATGAGCACAGATTAAATGCACAGTATTTTGCTGACACCTATTGACACAAATACGAAGGTACACCTTTTTCATTGTGATTAACCACTCATCATATGTGTTGAATTGTTAATTGAGTGTTGTAATGAGGTCATCATGACGCTGCTAATGAGGGAATTGTGGGTATAAATATTGGGCACTAAGCCACACACACTTTATCCTTGATAAAGGCCCCAATGCGGGCCGAAACGTTGGATGCACAGTGTATTGAATAAACACTTTTGATAAAGAAAACGGAGTGCTGGTCCATCTTCAATTGATACATATCCTTTTGACCGAGCACCCGGCAAGGAACTACAGAGGATAGAGTGCAGGTGTCTCACATTGAATTATATATATATATATATATATATATATATATATATATATATATATATATATATATATATATATATATATATATATATATATATATATATATATATATATATATATATATATATAAATAAATAAAATACACAAAACCCATGAATATCTTATAAATTATATCCTTATAAACGGTGAGTTCTGATGTCATCAGTTATAAACGGTGAGTTCTGATGTCATTTCTGTCACATGACTCCCTAAAACTTGTGTATTATAATAAATAAAGTACCCCCAGTTGCAAAATATGAGGATATTAGAAGTTACCTTGGAGTTCCATGACCTGTATAAAAACACTCGGCCTCCGGCCTCGTGTTTTTATATGGTCGTGAAACTCCTCGGTAACTTATAATATCCTTATATTTTACAAGAGGGGGTACTTTATTCACTGTACGTATGTATGTATGTATGTATGTATGTATGTATGTATGTATGTATGTATGTATGTATGTATGTATATATAGTGGTGTGAAAAACTATTTGCCCCCTTCCTGATTTCTTATTCTTTTGCATTGTTTGTCACACTTAAATGTTTCTGCTCATCAAAAACCGTTAACTATTAGTCAAAGATAACATAATTGAACACAAAATGCAGTTTTTAAATGAAGGTTTACGTTATTAAGGGAGAAAAACAACTCCAAATCTACATGGGCCTGTGTAAAAAAGTGATTGCCCCCCTTGTTAAAAAATAACTTAACTGTGGTTTATCACAACTGAGTTCAATTTCAAAGGTTATAAAGCCATTTCTAAAGCTTTGGGACTCCAGCGAACCACAGTGAGAGCCATTATCCACAAATGGCAAAAACATGGAACAGTGGTGAACCTTCCCAGGAGTGGCCGGCCGACCAAAATTACCCCAAGAGCGCAGAGACAACTCATCCGAGAGGCCACAAAAGACCCCAGGACAACATCTAAAGAACTGCAGGCCTCACTTGCATCAATTAAGGTCAGTGTTCACGACTCCACCATAAGAGACTGGGCAAAAACAGCCTGCATGGCAGATTTCCAAGGCGCAAACCACTTTTAAGCAAAAAGAACAGAAGGCTCGTCTCAATTTTGCTAAAAAACATCTCAATGATTGCCAAGACTTTTGGGAAAATACCTTGTGGACCGACGAGACAAAAGTTGAACTTTTTGGAAGGTGCACGTCCCGTTACATCTGGCGTAAAAGTAACACAGCATTTCAGAAAAAGAACATCATACCAACAGTAAAATATGGTGGTGGTAGTGTGATGGTCTGGGGTTGTTTTGCTGCTTCAGGACCTGGAAGACTTGCTGTGATAGATGGAACCATGAATTCTACTGTCTACCAAAAAATCCTGAAGGAGAATGTCCGGCCATCTGCTCATCAACTCAAGCTGAAGCGATCTTGGGTGCAGCAGCAGGACAATGACCCAAAACACACCAGCAAATCCACCTCTGAATGGCTGAAGAAAAACAAAATGAAGACTTTGGAGTGGCCTAGTCAAAGTCCTGACCTGAATCCTATTGAGATGTTGTGGCATGACCTTAAAAAGGCGGTTCATGCTAGAAAACCCTCAAATAAAGCTGAATTACAACAATTCTGCAAAGATGAGTAGGCCAAAATTCCTCCAGATCGCTGTAAAAGACTCGTTGCAAGTTATCACAAACGCTTGATTGCAGTTATTGCTGCTAAGGGTGGCCCAACCAGTTATTAGGTTCAGGGGCAATTACTTTTTCACACAGGTTTGGATTTCTTTTCTCCCTAAATAATAAAAACCCTCATTTAAAAACTGCATTTTGTGTTATCTTTGACTAATAGTTAAATGTGTTTGATGATCAGAAACATTTTGTGTGACAAACATGCAAAAGAATAAGAAATCAGGAAGGGGGCAATGTGTGTGTGTGTGTGTGTGTGTGTGTGTGTGTGTGTGTGTGTGTGTGTGTGTGTGTGTGTGTGTGTGTGTGTGTGTGTGTGTGTGTGTGTGTGTGTGTGTGTGTGTGTGTGTGTGTGTGTGTGTGTGTGTGTGTGTGTGTGTGTGTGTGTGTGTGTGTGTGTGTGTGTGTGTGTGTGTGTGTGTGTGTGTGTGTGTATAGGATATTAGTGCAGTGGCAAGTTTGAAATCCATCTCCTATTTTAAGCAAATAATTGAATTTTCTTACTATTAGTACTTTTTTCCCCCATAATAAGAATAATAATAATAATAAATCAGTTAACTATGCTGAATTAATTCATACTGATAGCAAAACAATCCTGTTGAGTTGATTTAATGTTTTTTAGTCACATTAAGGTATGGTGGTCCAAACTATGGAAAACTTCAGGTCCTAAACATCTCAGAAAACAGATCCCATATCTGTAATCACATTTGAGCTCAGCTTAGAGTCCTGCAGCGGGTCAGGTACCTGCAGGTTACCCACAAAAAAAGCGACCCTGCAGAATAAGGGGAGGATTTTCAGGTGCGGATATACCCGCGGGTCTGCGGAGTTGCGGGTCACGGGTCTGATCTAAATTATCTTATGTAATATTGTCTATATTTTACTCCTTTCAAAGTTTTACAAAACCTGTTTCTGTCCCTGTCCGTTTTTGATGACGTCACTTCCGGTTTGCAGCACCATCACTTACTATTTAATGGTGGTCGGCGAGTTGCGGGTCCAGTTCGGTAGCGGATCAAAGTGGGTAAATATGCGGGTTGGGTACGGGTCTTAGAAATTGGTTCCGCACAGGACTCTAGCAAAGCTCCCCATTCATTAACAGAGCAGGCAAGGCCCATAGGCAGCTGGGTACATAGGGATATTCAGAGGGCCCATATTTTTGCTGTGGGGGCCTAAGAATCTCTAGTTACACCACTTCTACAATATTCTGGGGAAAACTGTACAAACCAGAATTTACTCTAGGCGTGGGTTCTTTCTAATCTGCACCGGTATTTACTGCTGAAGTAGGTAGGAAAAGTTGTTTACACTGTACACAGTGTTCTTTATTTAGTCTCTCATTTGGCCGTCAGACTGTTCTCTTGACCAGAGAATAGAAAATGAAAGTAGAGA
Source organism: Xenopus laevis (assembly GCF_017654675.1). NCBI lineage: Eukaryota > Metazoa > Chordata > Amphibia > Anura > Pipidae > Xenopus > Xenopus laevis. The sequence goes on along the minus strand of NC_054374.1, from coordinate 128,514,251 downwards.
GTCTGCAGAGAAATGAAAGTAAATTAAGAATTTTAGAAAAACCTATCTTGACTGTTGACTTCCTGGTTTCTGGGGGTGACATCCTAGCAACTGCACTAGAATAAGAATGTAGAGGGAGAAAGCGAGGTAAACTATACAATAACATTTTTTATTCAAATGAGTTAAACATGAATTTCTCCAGTTTAATATATTTTGAGTGTAAAACAAGTCAATCTAAATTAAAGCTGGCTTTTTGTAGCCAAAAGACTAGTGCCACAAGAAGGAACCGGAATGTTGTTTCCTAACGGAGCATTACAGGGATTAAATAAAGCACAAAAACATAATATTGCAACATGGAATGCATTTACCCTAATGCTTTCACAAGTTCCTTCAAAATTGGTTTATGGTGTGTGCATAAAATACTTGGTAAAGTATACAAAACTAAGGGCCAGCCATCAGATAATAAGAGGTGCCTATGTTTACTTGTCGAAGGAGGATCACTTTAAAGGAACAGTAGCGCCAAAAAATGAAAGTGTTGAGGACAAGCTTAGGACTATCTCACTCCTAAAGTAATGCCAAATAGTCAACAAGTAGAAATAACCCTTGGTTTACCAATAATTGCACACCAGGGACTAGTTGCTTGAAGGGGACACAGAACATTAAAAACAATTACTTTATACACCATTATACACCTCTAAGGTGGTGGCACACATGAAGATTGGGGGGAGATTAGTCGCCCAGCAACAAATCTCTTATTCGGGTGATTAATCTTCCTGATGGCACTCGGAATGCTTCGCTTTCTGAAGTCTCCCGACGTTTCCCTCGTGAGGCAACTTCGGAAAACGAAGCTCTCCGAGTGCCATCCCACCGGCGATTTAAGTTCTAGTCGGCGCAAAGGCATTTAGGGGAATCTTAGCGTGTCACCACTCTGACATAAATATAAAATAAATATTTTATTGCATACAGTATATTAACAAAGCTTACGATACCAGATACATTTAAAGTTTCTATTTACAGTTAACTTGAGAAAAAGTGATGCGCCTAGCAATGTAAATTATCTTAATGTTTATGGGTTCTTGTTCTGCAAAACCAAACAACCTGCCAACTATATGAACAAAAGGTCTTTACGGACCATGAAGAAACCATTCTGTGCTTTATCTGATTCACTGCCCAGTATGCCTGCATTGCAGTCTTTAACAAATTGCTACACACTCGGAAAATAAATCATTCTGACGTGTCTGTCTCTAGTGGGACTATCACATGCCTCCTCCCACTTTATTTGCATGGAAATAATACAGGTCATCTTGTAATGGACCAAACGCACCAATGACGAGATTTTATTATAAAGACTTTCTCGGAGGCATCAGTGTACAGTATACAAATAGGCTTCAATAGATTCTAAACAGCATTCAACCCTCCAAGTGTTCACTGGATTAAGGTGAACCTCAGAATAAGCAGGCTATAAATTTAATTACCACATAAGAAGGGTTTATTTGTCATTTAATTTTTAAAATATGCTTAATATGTCTAAATTCTATTTCTAAATTTCTAGTTATTAAACTTCCATTAATTATCCAGTAGTGAGCCTAAATAAGCATTAAAAGCCACCATGAGGTCCTTCAAGAAAAGCAAGCTGAAGATTTTAAAATGGCCCTCAATGGTAGTTCTTAAAACATACAAGATGGCCCAAAATGATATTGAAATTAGAAGTGATCTGGAAGGAAGGGTAGGCCAAAATGGCAACACTGGTCCACTGAGATTTTTAAATCCGATTGCTATCTGGCCAAAAAAGCCACAGATTCCTACATTAGTTGTTTACTACCTCTCTTACAAAACCAGCTAAATTTGTAATTTGAAATAAGTGCGCAAACTTGTGCATTCAACTGTAAATCATTATACTGCAGCTAAATGAGATGCAATGATAATTTCCAAAGCAAGGAAATGATTTTCTTTCAACACTTTTCATCTAAGCTGACAGCGAGTGAACTGTGTCAAAGTGACCTGCTTCAACGCTGATAAGAAGATACCTTGTGTAAAGTAAAAAAGAAAAAAACAGTGGTCCAGCGCTGACATTTTTTTCCAGAAGGCCTTTAGTCAGGAGGTAGGTCACTGTGACCCCAATAACGTTACATAAAAGACAATAATTCTGGTTGCAAAGCAAAGTGTGGTTACAGCAGCTGAAAAGAGCGCTTAGGCTTCAGCAGAGTTAAGGGAACCTATTAGTGAAACTATACAGGGCATACATAATTTTTGAAGCTGTGCATCAGACTAGGGAAGAGCTGGTGATTTATACAGTGAATATCTAAACATAAAGTTGGTCCAATAGTCATTCAAGTATTTCAAAATTAATTCAGAAGTTGTCAGACATACTGTATGTACACTACTTCATCGTCCTCTTATCAAACATTATAGGCTCAAACCGGATCAGTGCAGTGTCCTACCATAGGCTTACTGGCAGGAGGTTAAAAAACAATTGCCTCATCGATTTTAAGCAGCTTTCATTGCTGATTAGGGAACCCTAAAGGAGCCCGACTTCTCAGGTGCTCCAATCTAGTTACTAAAAAAAAACTGGCATATTCTGGAAATATGCTGTACTGATGATCTTTTGCATTAGAGAGTGGCCTAAAGCACAGAAAAATCAACTACCAAAGTTTGCCCAGGAGCAGTAACCCATATCAACCAATAAGATGTTTCCTTTTAAAGAGGTTCCTGTAAATGCTACCTGCTGATTGGTTGCTATGGATTACTGCTCCTTGGCAAACACAGTGCCATTTATTACACAGGCCCAAATGTGTCTCGAGTTCCCACAGTTAAAGGGGTTGTTCACCTTTGTGTTAACATTTAGTATGATGCAGAGAGTGATATTCTGAGACAATTTGCAATTGGTTTTCATTTGTTTTTTTTATTATTCATGGTTTTTGAGTTATTTAGCTGTTTATTCAGCAGCTCTCATGTTTGCATTTTCAGCAATCTGGTTGCTAGGGTCCAAATTAACCTAGCAGCCATACACTGATTTGAATAAGTGACTGAATTATGAATAGGAGAGGCCTGAATAGAAAGATAAGTAATTAAAAGTAGCAATACCAATACATTTGTAGCCTTGCAGAGCATTTGTTTTTTGGATGGGGTCACTGACCCCCATTTGAAAGCAGACAAAAACTCAGAAGAAAAAGGCAAATAAGTAAAAAACTATAGAAAAATAATGAAGACCAACGGAAAAGCTTAGAATTAGCTATTCTACAACATATTAAACGTTCACTTAAAGGTGACCATCATTTTCTGGTGATACAATGTAAGACACAACATGGGTAAAAAATAAAATAAATTGTCGGGTCATGTACACAGGCAATCTATACCTTAGAGCAGAGATAGTTGGGCTTCTGATGCGCTTGAATTCCAAGCATTCTGCAATAATATAGCAGTGACAAAATACATGTGTCCTAATATAAGGAAGATATTGCAAATAATATACATTGACTTAATATAAACCCATACTGATATGAACAGATATCTAAAAAATATGCCAAAATAATAAAGAAGGATGACAAAGCAGTTTCTAATAAACAGAGCAGTGATGCCTGCCTTTGACAGGGGAACACACGCAATGACTGGCTGGTGATCCATTAGCTTGTGACTGCCTCTCACCACTAAACATTGACCCAAGCACATCAACAGCAAGGAAAGCAGTTTACTCATCACTGTAAAAAAATCAGAATATCACAATACAGAATGCATGTTCAATGGAAGAAGAAAACTGGGAGTTAAAGCAAAGAGCACAACTTACCCACCAAGGTATTGGACCTGAAGCTACAGAGAATCCTCTGTTTAACTGTTGCCTGGCCAGAGGTAAATTAAGATTTAAGAAAAGGTTTTTGTGGGGAGAGCAAATTTTTTCAACATTGTCTGAAACTTTTACAGCTGTGGATTTGCATTAGTTTCCTGGGCCTTATTACGCACAACTGCACAGACACCACCGGTGGGGTTATAGGGCAGAGAATATTCTCTATGTTTGTATTGCCTGAAGCAAATATAGATTTATAGAATACAGATACTAACATGGTGCTTTCCCTCTGCCTACCAGAAAAAAATACAGCAGTCACCCTGTTTGCAATTGCCCATGCTTGATACAGCTATAGTATGGACAGAAGCAAATCTTAGTGGCCACTGGCTTGGCCTGGCAGCACCACAGGTAAATATTAAAGGGGCTGTTCACCTTTAAATCAACTTTTAGTATGACTTACAGATAGAAATTGGTTTTCATTTTTTTTCACTATTCATGGTTTTTCAGTTATTTAGCTTTTTGGTCAGCAGCTCTGCAATTTCAGCAATCTGGTTGCTAGGGTCCAAATTAGCCTTTGAGTTGAATAATTTGAATAAGAGACTCAAATATGAAAAGGAGAAGACTTGAATAGAAAGAGGAGTTATAAAGTAGCAAGAACGATAAATGTGTTGCCTTACAGAGAATTTGTTGTAAGAGTTAATGACCCCCATTTACAAAACTGGAAAGAGTAGAAGAAAAAAAGACAAATAATTCAAAAAATAAATAATGAAGACCAATTGAAAAGTTGTTTATAAATGGCCATTCTAGAACATAAGTTAACTTAAACGTCAACCACCCCCTTTAAGCAAATCTGGAAGAGGTAAAACCTCAGTTTCTATGAGTATAATACACAAGAAAGTCAGAGGTGCTGTACACCAAAAGAATAATAGTAGTAGAGTTGTGACAATAGATACTTTTGTGTGCATTATATTGAATAGTTTCAAATTGTCCCACTTTCCTGTTCTTTATGATTTGTTCTCCTTTCCACCACCCTTCTCCTAGGCCAGTTAAATGCTGGGACATTTTTTTTTTTAAAACCATAAGCCATTGTTATTGATTCAGATTGGGGTCTTCCACTGAACATTTGTCCTGTAAAGACATGAACTTTTTTCCCTTTACTGCTAGAGGTGCCTTGCTCCATCTTCAGGCCAACTTAGGAACAGTATGCAAGCAACATTCATTTTTATATACAGTAGATCAATGCAATTATTTCTTAGTAATATTTTAGATTTGGCTATCCTTTAATGAAAAGACATAGACACACATTGTATTTTCCATAAAGAGAAATAATGCTACGCTATCAACACTTAAAGGAACAGTAACATCAAAAAATGAAACTGTTTTAAAGTGATAAAAATTTGCCCTGCACTGGTAAAATAGCGGTTTGCCTCAGAAACTCTTATCCCCAACCAAAGGTGCGGGCTAATAGAGTCTGCATTCCGGTTGGGGATAACAGTTGTTTTTTTAAAAAGAAAAAATGTGTAGGCATAACTAGTGTGAGCAGCCATGTCTGGTCACTCACATGCGCATAATGAAAAGCTGCCCCAAATTGTTCATTAAGCGCATGCGTGTGACGTCACATGTGCGTTGTGCACACGTCAGTGACCGGACATGGCTGCTCACACTAGTTATGCCTACACATAAATCAAACCCCATCTCTCTGTTCTGTTGCCCCCCCATTTCAAATGGATTTGCTCCATCGGACTCTGTAGTGCTTGTCACATAAGATGAATTCTTAAACTTTAGCTTGGCATACAGTCTTCAACCTGCTTGTTTTGTGAGATCACCATACAAGTAGATTTTAACTCAATTTGACCACAAACATTTTGGGCCAAAACAGGACGATCCAACAGTTCGTCCCATGGGCCAGTGACAGAATCAAGTTCTGTTGATTCTCTCTGTGTTTAGGCTAGACACCAGCAATAAATGCCTGAATGTGTTGCCATGTGCTGCTAAAACTACTCTGCAGTACATACTTTCCAAAGCATACTGTATATTGTTCCCTAGTCTAGAATTAGTGTATGTGCAAATGCACAGCTTATCAAACTGGTGTAGGTGAAATACAAAAAGTCATTACGTATATATTGGGGTAAGCATTTAACACTTCTGCCTAATTTCCACTGGCATTCATTTAAATTTGCAGTCACAAACAGGCAGATAGAGCCGGACAGTTGTGACAGGACTGGCATTTGCCCATGGAAATGGCTTGACGTACAGATATGAAATCCATTAGCCAGGAACCCATAACCTAACCTGTTTAATTTTCATTTTAAAGTGATTCTTTATTTGTCTGTAATAAAACAGTAACTTGTACTCAGTGTTAACTAAGCTGCATAGATTCATATTGGTGGCAAATAAAAATTATATTGGCTACGGTAGTTTTAAGGAATGGTGCATCCAGTTACAGAAAGATCCCTTATTCAGAAAGCCCCAGGTCCTAAGCATTCCAGACAACAGATTATAAATCATCGTATTTATCACTCCTATCAACAGACAGATTCTAAAATGCTTATTTTATCTGTTTTTTTGAGTGGTCATTGAACTGCATCCAGATGCAGCTGCAAAAATACAGTCTAAAATCAAATTCTTATCCTTAAGCCATATAATAGGCATATAATTTGAAAATGTATGAGAATTATTAAATATTTTGAAAATAACCTGAAAAGAGGCAGCAAAAACATATGGACACCCTACATCCAGCATGTTACCTAAAGGCAAGGTTTTTAATCATTCCCGCTGCAATACTGGATCAGCTCTTTCAACAGTCAGGTGGAATAGAGGAACTCTGAATAAGTTGACCTCCTATACTAACTGTTCTACAGGAAAAAAAAAAATCAAGAAGTTTACTGCTTACCTATGTGAAATAATCTGATTATGAGAGTGTGGCTCAATTCAGTAGATAAACAGAATAATAAAAGAAAGGTGAAAAGCAGCTATTGTGAGCTCTACAGAAACCCATTATTTTTAAATGGACATATATAAAGTAGGGATGCACCGAATCCAGGATTCAGTTCGGGGTTCGGCTGAATCCTTCTGCCCAGCCAATCCGAATAATAATTTGCATATGCAAATTAGGGGCGGGAAGGGAAATCATGTGACTTTTTGTCACAAAACAAGGAAGTAAAATGTTTTCCCCTTCCCACATATGCAAATTAGGATTCGGAATTCGGCCGAATCTTTCATGAAGGATTTGGGGGTTCGGCCGAATCCAAAATAGTGGATTTGGTGCATCCCTAATATAAAGGCACGCTGTAAAGGTCTCTGTTATACATGTAAAAGGAAAATGGAAATTGATCACTAATTTCTACTCTGGCAGGTAAGTTACCAGCGCAGAAACCGTATGCAAAAAATTCATGTTGAATTATTTAATTCTCACTTTGGTCTACTGCCACCCTACAGCACAGGTGGTGAGCCAATGTGCAACACCAAGTTTGCACAACTTGAATTTGACTACAATTCTGCCCCCATAACATGCCCAATATCCCCTCACCCTGAGCTGTGCTAGCAAGTCTCTGGCAGCGGCTATGATCTGTGCTCTGTTTCGTACAATAATCCAAATAATTTGTGGTTTTCAGGCGATCAGTAAAGTTAGGAGTTTTCTCTGTCAAATCTTAAAGATTCGTAAGATTCAAATGTTTTTCAAATTTATCGAGTCTTTTCCCATACCAAAACTTTCGAGCTATGTTATTGATAAATAAGGTAAAATTGTGGATGGGAGTTTGGTCAAATTTATTTTAATAAAATAATGAGAAAATTTCGAGTTTTAGTAAATAACTCCCTAATTGTTTTACCAGATTAAGCCTTATGCTATTAAAACTTTAAAAGCTTGTGCTTAAGGGTTACTTCACACGAGGAGATTCGGGGAGATTTTGTCGCCTGGCGACTGACACAAACAATTGTCTGAATGGTAAGCATGGCAATCCCCAAGGACATGGTATGCACAGGAGATTAACATCTCAATACAAGTCACCAAGACAAAGAGACTAAAAATATGCTCCTTGTATGCTTATTAGGTAACTAAAGGAGTCACTCTTTGATCATGGTGCAATTCACATAATGCCTCTAGCTGTGGCATAACTACAGAGGAAGCAACACACGAGTAACCACGGGTCATCCGAGGGAGGTGTTGGTCTGGAAAAAAACATTTTTGAGGAAAACTCAGGCCCCCAAAGTTACAGTGCTGCCCGCTTCACTGTTTTTTTAAACCATCTGTAAGATTCTAAGCCAGTTGTCTTAAAGGAGAAGTAAAACCTTGACACTAAAACCCCCTACTTTACATAGACCCCCTACCTGCAACCCCTCAGCCTAGGTGGTACCTTTGCTAAATGCCCCTAACTCTCTACTTACCGCTCGCTGCAGATTCTGTCCATCAGAGTTCACGGCAGCCATGTCCTTCTCTTCGGTAATCTACGGGAACCAAGTGTCGTATTAGCGCATGCGCAGTTGGAGCAATTTTCTGTTTCGCGACACCTGCGCATGTACCGAAAGTCAGGGAAATTGCTGAAGCACTGGAAAAAGACCTGAAGATTACCGAAGCGGCTGAAGTTGACTGCCGTCAACTCCGCTGGACAGAATCTGCACCGACGTGTAAGTAAAGAGTTAGGGGCAAAGGCACCACCTAGACTGGTGGGGGAGCAGGGAGGGCAGTCTATGTAGGGTAGGGGATTTTAGTAGCAAGGGTTTGTATCTCCTATAATAAATAGTTAAATGTGCACCTGTGTCTGTATTTAATGGCTTCAGAGCCATTTCCTGATTACCCTTGAAACCATGGGAGAATCCAAGCAACTCCAAGCCAAGACTTCACTAACAAAACTGTGGACCTCCACAAGTCTGATTCCTGCTTAGGAACAATTTTCAATAAAAGCTGATGGTCCGAAAAGCATCTGTCCAAACAATTTAAATGTAAAAATCTTGGGACCACACAAACTGTAAGAAAGGAGGCGAAACCGTTCAACTGAACCCCAAGACAACAACAAAAAAAAACTGGTAAAGGAGAAGGAGGCCTTCGGTACCAAATTATCAACATTAATCATTAAGATTAGTCTCTACTTCTAACCTGGCATAAAAAAAAACAGGCTAAAGTTTGCACACCAGGAGAAAGACCTGAACTTTTGGTCTCGTCAGATAAAACAATAACAGAATTGTAATGATCCCCTCTATGGGCCATATTTATGAAAGAGTGAAGTTAGCGATTGCCCAGTCCGCTAGAGTGAAATTCCACCACTCTCCATTCATTTCTAAAAGAGTATTTATCAATAGGTTAAAGTTCACCCTTTGATAAATATGCCTTTCAAATTCCCATAGAAATTAATGGAGAGTGGCGGAATTTCACTCTTGCAGACTGGGCGATCTCTAACTTCACTCTTTGATAAATATACCCCCCATGTATGAAGAAAGAAGAATGAGGTTTTTAAGACAAAGAACAACATCCCAACTCTGAAGCATGGGGTAGCAGTATGATGCTTTGGGTTCTTCCAAAATATTTTATGAGAAGTCTTGAGTATTTGTAAATAAGTACATGATGCAAGCTAAGCAATTAACCTTTTAAATGCCACAGATCGTAGAATCTACGTTCTGTGGCAAAGGTACTTGAAATGCCACAGAACGTAGATTCTACGTTCTGCAGCACTTCCTGGTTCTCGAGCGGAGGAGCGGCTGTTAGAGCCGCTCGCTCCGTTCCTCCTCGATCCCCTGCCCCTAGGCAACGAGCAGAGCAGGGGATCGAGTGGCCCCTCGGGCGCGATCGCCCAGGGGCCCAAAAACAGCAGCAGGCACGTGTTACTTACGTGTCCTGCTGCTGCAGCCTACACCGCGCCGTCGATCTCCGCCCCCACAGCACAGAGACAGGAACCACGTCGCAGATCTCTTCCAGGGGCTCTTCCTGATCGTCTGCAACAGTCTCCAGCGACTTTTTCAGGTTAGTGCAACAATTACACACACAAACACACACTTATTACAGTAATACACACTTAGATTCACACTTACACATACATTTTTGGGGATTGGGGGGGTCACTTACACTCACTGCACTTACACACACGTGCACACGCACACACGCGCACATAACATGTAATTTACCATTTGTACACACGCACACGCACATACATGGCATTGTGGCTTTTTTTTTCTTATCGCATCGTCTCTTTTTTTGGCTGAAAAAAATGTTTTATTGCCATTACGAATAGCGTATTCGCTAACCGTACTGTGCAATACCTTTTGTATGTTATTTCGGTGATTATATTGCAATTTTGGGTATTTTGGTGCATTTTTAGCCATTTTATTGCATTTTTAGCCATTTTATTGCATTTTCAGCTCTGCATATATTGTGTTCACTTATTTCTAGCCGTATAACCTGTTTGGCCCATCTAAAATATTCAAACTGTGATTCTGACGGCCGATAACACTAGTCTGGAAAAAAAACATTGATTTTTGTGGTTTTATTGGATTTTTTTGCATTTCACTCTTTACTGCGTTATTTTGTTTTGCCTTGTAAATTTTATCTACTATATATCCATTTGGGGGTCTCTGTGTGCCACATAGTTTGGTATATCTATGCATATTGGGCATCAAAGTGTTCAGTAGACCCCTGGCGTTCATATTTAGGATGTTTTATGCTGATACGTTACGAAATGTGGGGCATATAATGGGGTAAAATTCAAGCTTTGTGACGATTTTCAGAAATTTGATAAAAACCGTTACGTTTAGCATTGATTTGCAGTTTGGCAGTTTGCAGTAGAAACACTTATTTACCCATATTGGATTCGTCAGAATGTGTTCTTTCTGAAAATATATGGTTTTCTGGGGTCTCTGTACTTTTAGGGGGGTCTAATGTCGCATAATACACACACCAGGTGCTCATATTGCAGCAGCCAGCGCATCAGCCGTGAAAATGTATATACACTATTGTCATTTGGGGGTCTCTGTGCGCCACATAGTTTGGTATATCTATGCATACTGGGCATCAAAGTGTTCAGTAGACCCCTGGCGTTCATATTTAAGATGTTTTATGCTGATAAGTTACGAAATGTGGGACATATAATGGGGTAAAATTCAAGCTTTGTGACGATTTTCAGGAATTTGATAAAAACCGTTACGTTCAGCATTGCTTTGCAGTTTGGCAGTTTGCAGTAGGAACACATATTTACCCATATTGGATTCGTCAGAATGTGTACTTTCTGAAAATATATGGTTTTCTGGGGTCTCTGTACTGTTAGGGGGGTCTAATGTCGCATATTACACACACCAGGTGCTCATATTGCAGCAGCCAGCATGCGTCAGCCGTGAAAATGTATATACACTATTGTCATTTGGGGGTCTCTGTGCGCCACATAGTTTGGTATATCTATGCATATTGGGCATCAAAGTGTTTAGTAGACCCCTGGCGTTCATATTTAGGATGTTTTATGCTGATAAGTTACGAAATGTGGGGCATATAATGGGGTAAAATTCAAGCTTTGTGACACTTTTCAGAAATTTGATAAAAACCGTTATGTTCAGCATTGCTTTGCAGTTTGGCAGTATGCAGTAGAAACACTTATTTACCCATAATGGATTCGTCAGAATGTGTACTTTCTGAAAATATATGGTTTTCTGGGGTCTCTGTACTGTTAGGTGGTCTAATGTCGCATAATACACACACCGGGTGGTTATATTGCAGCAGCCAGCGCGTCAGCCGTGAAAATGTCTATACATATTGTCATTTGGGGGACCCTGTGCACCACATAGTTTGGTATATCTATGCATATTGGGCATCAAACTGTTTAGTAGACCCCTATGTTTATATTTAGGATGCTTTATGTTGGTAATGATACATGGACAATACGATGCTGGAAAGTTGAAGCTTTGAGGCAATTTCCAGATATTTCACCAAAACCGCCAAATTTGGCAAAGCCTTGCGACTCAGTCGTTTGGAGCAGAAAGGCATGGGTACCCATTTTAGATTCTGTAGAATGTGTACTTTCCAAAAATATATGGGGTTGGGGGGTAAACATATATTTCTGTGTTTTTACCCCACAAAAATGCAGTCAATGTGTTGATTTTTCATTAGCTGAAGTTACCCACGGGACTGTTTGTATGCGCTAACTTCATTTTGGGGCCTCTAAATGCCAGATACTTTGGTAAACTTATGAACAATGGCCACCAAAATGTTCAGAGGAACCCTGGCAATCATATTTAGGGTGCTTTTTCTTAGTACATAATGACACATGGGTGATATGGTGCTGGGAAGTTGAAGCTTTGAGGCAATTTTCAGATATTTCACCAAAACCGACAACTTTGGGAAAGCCTGGCGACTCAGTAGTTTGGAGCAATAAAGGCATGGGTACCCATTTTAGATTCTGTAGAATGTGTACTTTCCAAAAATGTATGGGTTTGGGGGGTAAACATATATTTCTGTGTTTTTACCCCACAAAAATGCAGTCAATGTGTTGATCTTTCATTAGCTGAAGTTACCCACAGGACTATTTGTATGCGCTAACTTCATTTTGGGGCCTCTAAATGCCAGATACTTTGGTAAACCTATGAACAATGGCCACCAAACTGTTCGGAGGAACCCTGGCAATCATATTTAGGGTGCTTTTTCTTGGTGCATAACGATACATGGGTGATATGGTGCTGAGAAGTTGAAGCTTGAGGCAATTTTCAGATATTTCACCAAAACCGACAATTGTGGGAAAGCCTTGTGACTCAGTAGTTTGGAGCAGAAAGGCATGGGTACCCATTTTAGATTCTGTAGAATGTGTACTTTCCAAAAATATATGGGTTTTGGGGGTAAACATATATTTCTGTGTTTTTACCCCACAAAAATGCAGTCAATGTGTTGATTTTTCATTAGCTGAAGTTACCCACGGGACTGTTTGTATGCGCTAACTTCATTTTGGGGCCTCTAAATGCCAGATACTTTGGTAAATTTATGAACAATGGCCACCAAAATGTTCAGAGGAACCCTGGCAATCATATTTAGGGTGCTTTTTCTTAGTACGTAATGACACATGGGTGATATGGTACTGGGAAGTTGAAGCTTTGAGGCAATTTTCAGATATTTCACCAAAACCGACAATTGTGGGAAAGCCTTGCGACTCAGTAGTTTGGAGCAGAAAGGCATGGGTACCCATTTTAGATTCTGTAGAATGTGTACTTTCCAAAAATATATGGGTTTTGGGGGTAAACATATATTTCTGTGTTTTTACCCCACAAAAATGCAGTCAATGTGTTGATTTTTCATTAGCTGAAGTTACCCACGGGACTGTTTGTATGCGCTAACTTCATTTTGGGGCCTCTAAATGCCAGATACTTTGGTAAATTTATGAACAATGGCCACCAAAATGTTCAGAGGAACCCTGGCAATCATATTTAGGGTGCTTTTTCTTAGTACGTAATGACACATGGGTGATATGGTACTGGGAAGTTGAAGCTTTGAGGCAATTTTCAGATATTTCACCAAAACCGACAACTTTGGGAAAGCCTTGCGACTCAGTAGTTTGGAGCAGAAAGGCATGGGTACCCATTTTAGATTCAGTAGAATGTGTACTTTCCAAAAATATATGGGTTTGGGGGGTAAACATATATTTCTGTGTTTTTACCCCACAAAAATGCAGTCAATGTGTTGATTTCTTAGTAGCTGAAGTAAAGTCCTGAACAATTTGGATGTGCTAACTTCATATTGGTGTCTCTAAATGCCAGATACTTTGGTAAACCTATGCATAATGGGTATCAAACTGTTCAGTGGACCCCTGGCAATCATATTTCAGGTGCTTTTTCTTGGTACCTAATATAGTTTGGGATATGCGGAGCAGCAAAATAAAACCTTTGAAATGATTTTTCAGAATTTTGAATTTTTTTTTGAAAAACCGCTATGTTCAGACAAGCTTTTATGTTTGGTAGTTGGGAGTAGAGAGACATAGTTACCCATTTTGTAATCGTTAGAATGTGTACTTTTCAAAAATGTATGGTTTTCTGGGGTAAACCTACGGTTTCAGGATTTTTTGCCTTGGAATCTAAAGCATGCCGTTTTCTGCCTTAGTGCTTTCAAAATTCGGTAATATACTGCCGGGAGTTTTTGCTGTACAGAAATCCTAAATCTCCCTAAAACTATACATATCTGGTATTGGCACGTTCGAGAGACATAAGGCTTTCCAAATCAGTTGGATTTTCATCCCTAAAATGAAATATTTTTCTGGTATAAATTGATATACGATGAAAAATGGTAATTTTTCATTTTTTTTGGGTATTTAGCACTATAAATTTTTTTGCACAAGTGGAAATACATGAAAACTCAGGCAGATTTAGAAAGCTCAGTTTCTACCAAAAAAAACAATGTATAGTTTTCCTAGGTAAACTATAGGTTTCCCCTCAGAAAATGCCCCTTAAGTGAGAGAGCACAAAATGTTTCAAAAACGGCTGGCATTTCGCGTAACCAAAATGTGAAATTCTGCTGGCACTTAAAGGGTTAAGAGGCAATGCCACAAAGTTTTTGTAAACTTTTGACCCACGGGAAAATCAGATTAGTACATTTAAACTAAAATAAATTGGTATCTCACAATTGGAAATGGAATACAATTTGAGAACATATAATATATAACAAGATTTGCATTGCAAATATTAATTTCGCATTGCAAACTTTTAAGAAGGAAAAGTTAACTTTTTCATTAAGAAGTTTTATTACACATACTGCAAACTATCAAATTCACAATCGCTACCCTACTGTCGCGTCAGGGGCAAACATTTCGCACGGCTATTCTTTCTCTGACGGAGTCGCAGCTTAGGTTAGCCTGACTTGGATTTTACTACTGAGTGTTTTCATATCTGCCACTATTGTTCTGCGTATAGGCTACTGTCGGGAAAGGGAGGTGAGTGACACCACTCCAACTTGTAGTGCAGCAGTAAAGGTTGTAATTTATCAGAGCACAAGTCACATAACTGAGGACACCTGATGAATTTCAATGCAGGTTTCTGCTGGAGGACAACTATTAACCGATGCATTTTTTTTAAATAATGTTTTTTCATGACAAAATCCCTTTAAGCTTTTGCTTCAATTGAATTGACACAGAGGGGTTTATTTACTAAAATTTGACTTTTTCTCACTATATTTAAAAAAAAAAAAAAAAAATTCGGTGCAACAAAACAGAGCTTCAACTCAAATCATGCAACTTTTTAAAATTGTCGCTTTAAAAACTCAAATTAATCAAGTTCCTGCATGAAAAACTCGAAAACGAAAACCAGTGCAAACAGCACCAAACTATAGAGAATTATGAAGGTAAAAAACATGTTCCAATTGTTAAAGGAACCATCTGCCATTGACTTCAACAGGTTTTAGCTGGAGTATTTTCATATTTTTAGCAGCTTAGGAGCATAATAAATATTGAAAAAGTCAAGGTTTTTTTCTGCCCTTTAAAATTCGACAAGAAAAATTTGAGGCTTAATAAAGAGGCCCCAGAGTGTATGGTATGAGAAGAGTGAAGTCGTAACAAAAAAAAAGTAAAAAAATCCGAATATCTTTAGTTTAGGTGTAAACAAACTCTGTATGAGAAAAGCAAAGTACTTTAAAGATCTTGCAATTGGAAACCAAAACAGGTTAGAAACTTCCCTGGGGCCAAATAAATGAAACAAAAGCTAAAGCTTTTTAATATTTTTTTAAGAGTAGATTTGCAAATGACAGATGTCACAAGAAATAGGGAATTAACACAAAATGTCAGTGCAAAATATTTAACAGCGCCACAAACAGAAATCAGTACTACCGTATTTACCTAGGGAGGTGGTAGTAGGTTATCTTGATTGACTGCCTAAAAGGCTATAATTACAGAGAATGGAGGTCCATAAATCACTGATGTGTAAAGAATACAGTAGAACACTGCAGAACACTACACTAAAAAATAAACGGCACTGAGCTTCCAGTTGCACTTTATTCAATGCTGCTAGATATATTAATATTGAGCAAACCCAGCTTTTCATGTTCATGATTTGGAAAAAAGAATTTCCCCGACATCAGGGTTGCCAGTCCATGTACCCTATTTTATATACAATATTGGACGAGTCAGTAGAACCACCCTCCAGTTAGGAATATTTCAAACATCCCACCCAAAATTTTTTTTAGGATACTCTTTGAAAAGTCTATTAACTGCCCAGTGTTCAGCAAGACTTCTGGGGAAAAAAAAAAAACCATACACACACAAAAAAAGAAAAAAAACCCACCAACTTACCCTTGTGGCCATGCTTACGAGACATCTCCACGTAAATACTAAGCTCCAAAGAAAAAGTGTTGCCTTCTTATGATGTGTTTTTCTTGGATTTCAATGCAACAAGTTTAATTTGGCTGTCTGTTCATAAATCCCAAACCAGGCACATATCCTATGGTATTACTGGTTCTGCAAAGATAAAAGCAATTGCATCAACTTACAGTTTGGAACGGATATTAATATCATGGGCATTAACACACACCTCTTTTATATCTGACAACACCCTAATATGCATAAAAGTTTAGAAGGTATAAAAATAAACAGAGCAAAATATAGTGCACAAAGGTTAAGGCCAATGAGTACATGGGAGCATAATAATGTAATTGCAATGGCATGGACTAAGTACAAGCTTAGCATATGGAGGGGTATTTGTGGGTGTCCCATAAATGAGAAGTTGAACAGTGTTTTTCACAGCCTTGAGCCACTGTGAAAAATGTTTCTGATATAGTTAGTTAGCCAAAAATGTAAAGTACAAAGGCTGGAGTGATTGGATGTGTAACATAATAGCCAGAACACTACTTCCTGCTTTTCAGCTCTCTTGGTTTCCACTGATTACCAGGCAGTAACCAGAGACTTGAAGGGGACCACATGGGTCATATCTGTTGCTTTTGAATGTCAGCTGCATGCTGAGGATCAATTGCAAACTCACTGAACAGTTATATCCCATGTGGCCCCCCTTTAAGTCGCTGACTAGCTCAGAGTTATAAAATGAAAAGCAGGAAGTAGTGTTCTGGCTATTATGTTACACATGAAAAGCAGGAAGTAGTGTTCTGGCTATTATATTACATTTTTTGCTAACTAAATCAGAAACATTTTTTATTTTACACAGCCTATTTACACAGTTTTTATTTTCACACTAAACTGTTCCTTTAATACTGCATTTAGCAATGTAGAATGCCACACAATTCTTGCACCTGGTATGTTTTGTTGCCCCGGTTTAAACCCCAGTGAGGACATCAACATGTTGCACTTGCTTTTAATTGGGTTTCAGTATCAGTGACCTAGACGTGAAGCAGTCAAACATAGCGGCTACCAACTTTATGTAACTAGCCCTTTAAACACAAGACGTTCAGGTAAAGAAGCTTACATAGACAATTTGTATACAACATGCAATTGTCATCTTTACACCCCCTGATGGCAAGCAGTTTGGAAATCTATATACTTCAGTAACTATCATAATCTCCCGCACAAACAGCAACCATGTTTTTGATTTGAAAGCATTTCACAAAAGAAAAAGCAGATCTTTAGAAAATCTCCATGGAGTAAAAGGAGCAAGTATCCCTAAAGACATGCAATAACCTGGTTATAACACCATAGTAACAACTGTATCCGTGCAAGCAAAGAGAAAGGTGGAACATAAAAGCACTTTTTGCAATGCTGTTACAGGTGGATTTTTGACACAAATGATAAAGCAGATAATAAACTGGCTTACAAATAAACATACATGCTTCCTACTGCATTTATTACTCTTTACCCTAAACTTTTTTTCCATGATGAAAGCATCATTCTATGTAAATTTTCCAATATACATTAAAAACATCGAACCGTTCCTATTATGAAAATGTTGTTTGGTAATGTAAATATTATATGTTAATGTAAATCGCTACTGAAATCAGTATCAATCTGGGCAATTCATTTACTGATGAAAATGAATTTATTTTAAGACCTCCATTATTATACTATTGTAAAACACAGTGCAACACAACAGTATTGTCATGAATTATGATGATTTGCTCTATAGAAAACCATGACATTTCTAGCCAGCATAGCCTCCTGCATGCTCCATGAAGTCACAATAATGACCACTCTCTTTAACTGCTGTATTTAATGGTAGAACTTACTTAAATTGTAAAAAATAAGAACTGGGTAAATAGATAGGCTGTGTAAAATAAAAAATGTAGTTAGCCAAAAATGTAATGCAAAAAGGCTGGAGTGAACAGATTTCTAACTTGCCCATGGGCAGAAACCCATAGCAAACAATCAGTGCTTCGCTTTTTTCAGGCAGCTGCAGGTAGAACAATGAATGCAACAATCTGGACTGCCCATAGCCAAATTTGTGTGGTGTAGATAAATGACCCCCACTGAGTTTGCAATTGATCCTCAGCATTCAGCTCAGATTCAAAAGTAAAAGTTATGACCCATGTGGCCCTCCCTCAAGTCACTGATTGGTTACTGCCTGGTAACCAATAAGTAGAAACCAAGAGATCTGCAAACTTTGAGATGATGCAACTCTTGTCTTAAGAACAGTATCCACAAAATGGCTCCTGCCTGCTCGCTAGAACTATTTATTCCAAGAAGAAAGGAAACAAGATTCAAATAATTTTTTATAGTGTAAATAAAGTTTATTTTGCTTGACTAACATATTAAAATAGGATTTAGGATTTTTTTTTGGGTGACTGGTACCATTTAACATGTTATGCACTTGAGGAAAGATATCCATAAGGTTGCCAATACACAGACACAGTCCTACAGATTGTCTTTTCACAAACTCATCTTAGGAGTTGATGAGTCCTCTCTCTTATGGACACATGACTTGCTGAACGAATTTGTGTGTGCCGTGTTTCCTACCTCTTGCCCCAAAATGTTACTATATGAAGCAGTTATTCAGCTTTGGTTCAGATGGTTTAATTAAAAAAGCTACTATCTGATCTGTCATCAGACCAGAAGGTTTGCTAGTCTGGAAAAATAACAGCTTTCTTTTTGGAAGCACAAGAAAAATCTGCAGCCTACAAGATTTTATAAAATGTCACTAGAGATTTTGCAGCTTTAATGTGTTTTGCTCCTTGACTTAAAACAACAAAGTCAATATCTTGTGGTAACATCTGGCTAATTGGCTTTTGAGTAAAGCTGTCCCTAAACAAGCTATTTTCAGCCTGTTGACTGAATGCTGGGAAATAAGCTTGGCACACATATCAGCTGTGTTGTAAATGCCATTGTAAATATTGATCTGTCACTTGTATACGCAACCAGATAAACAGCTTTGCCCCTAGGATCCTGGGCAGTGGGACATCTTGGTATTCACTCTCGGCTCTGCCACAAACATCCTAAAATCAGTTCAATGATACTGGATGAACACTTCAATTCTGAATTTTATATTTCTGCTCATAGACCATCTACTTAGCACAGTAGTATCTGTTATTCTTATGTGGCATAAAGCAGTTCAGCACATGTGCATATGGTTGCAGATGGGATTGGAGTGATAAACCACACTGGTAAAACATTAAGCAGAACCTCAGAAAATTAGAAATAACTTTGAGCTGGTGTACAAGTGGCAATGCCCGGCAACACTAGGCAATCTGTTTATCCCCCACTATGATCAAACTTAAAGGGTTATGGGACAAATGTTTTTTTTTCCAAAACACATCAGTTAATAGTGCTGCTCCAGCACTGAAATCCATTTCTCAAAAGAGCAAACAGATTATTTATATATTTAATTTTGAAATCTGACATGGGGCTAGACATAGTCAGTTTCCCAGCTGCCCACAGTCATGTGACTTGTGCTCTGATAAACTTCAGTTACTCTTTACAGCTATACTGCAAGTTGGAGTGATATTAAACCCCCCCCCCCCAACAGCCTAACAACAGAACAATGGGAAGGTAACCAGATAGCAGCTCCCTAACACAAGAGAACAGCTACCTGGTAGATATAAGAACAGCACTCAATAGTAAAATCCAGCTCCTGCTGCGACACATTCAGTAACATTGAGTAGGAGAAACAACAACCTGCCAGAAAGCAGTTCCATTCAAAGTGATGGCTCTTTCTGAAATCACATGACCAGGCAAAATGACATGAGATGGCTGCACACACCAATATTAAAACTAAAAAAAATAAATAAAAAAAATACACTTGCTGGTTCAGGATGAAATTTTATATGGTAGTGAATTTTTGCAGTGTACCACAGGACGATATCGGGTTAATCCGAATGTTCGACTCTGGGGGCGAACGATCAGATTACAATGATGTGAATGTGTCACAGGACTGTTTAAAGTAGCTGTTGTGGTCCTGGATCGAAGAAAAAAAAATCAAACTTGCTTGATCGATATTTGGCCGATTTTTGGCCTGATATTGATCGGTGGACCCGTCGGAAGCCTAAAGGACGGATATCGGCAGCTTTATTCTGACCGTGTATGGCCACCTTTAGATTTGTTCTACCTTTAAGCTCTTTTGCAGTTTTCTTGTTTTCTAAGGCTAGGGCCACACAATTGCGGCTCTTGTCCTGAGGCAGAGAATCCACTCCCCTGCTGCACCTATGCGCTTGCATTGCCTGCAAGCACAGTGGCGTAACTGGACCCCTTGGGGCCCTGGAAGGAAATTTACAACTGGCCCCCCTTACCCCCGCCTCCGGGCTGGAACACAACATTACTGACCAAATCTCATAGGAATGGATTAAAAAGTTATTTTTACTTCTTGAAACTGGTACAGCATCATTCAAAGTTGTGTTAAATGCTGAAAAGGACATGGATATGGATCCAGAAAGATATTATATATAGTGATGGGCGAATCTGTCCGTTTAGCTTCGTCGAAAAAAATTGCGAAAAGGTGAAAAATTTGTGAAATGCATTGAAGTCAATCGGGCGTCAAAATTATTTTGACGCATAGCAATTTTTATACGAGCGACAATTTTTCCATGCGCAGCTTTTTTAGCCAAATGTATAGTCAATGGGTGTCAAAATAACGCGCAACAATTTTCATGCACTTGACAATTTTTACATGTGGGACATTTTTGTTACATCTAATTTTTTTCACAGGCAAATTTTCACAGCAGTTTTGCAAATCAACTGGCAGGTGGCGAAATGAGGAAATTCGCCGCAAATTACAATTACATTGTCCACCCCTTAAGGCAAGTCCACAGCAAACACTCCCCTCCTGTGCAACGTTGCCCCGCCAACTGGCTGGATCCAGGACCCCATTGGACAGATGAGCCATGCTGCTCTCTGCCTCTACAACAGCTGCCAGGCAGGGGGCGGGGCAGGACCAAAACAAGGAGGACTTGGCACCGAAAAAGCAACTGTTTGTGCGCCTAGCGTGCGCGCCACTGGTGACGTCAATGATGTTGCTTTCAGCGCGCCATAGAGAAACCAGCGATCTGGATCAATGGTAATGCCTCTCCTGGGTTGCGGGCCCCATCAGGGGTGCGGGGGCACCATCCCTGATGCAGCTGCACCCCCTACACCCCTGGTAGTTCCGCCACTGTGCAAGCATAGTCTCCACTCCACCAAAATGCGTCCTGCCTACAGAAGAGAAGGGGAGCAGCTGGGTTATCAGAGAATCTGTATTATCTGACCCTAGCCTTAGTATGGTTTCAATTTCAGGACTTGGACATGCAGAACATTGGTTCTGCTTCTCTCAGCCTCAGAGTTTTTTTCTGCAGAGAAAATTGGATAACCTTTTTCCAGCCTGACTGAGAGCAGCAGAGTCAACACCCGATGTTCCCAGGACTTTGGGATAAAGGGTTTCACATTCATACAGACTATCAGCTGTAGTGAATGCCAACTATCGGGTGAAATGGCCTCACAGATAACATAGAACTAGCAGTTGGTCTCTCCAGATGGCATGAACACTTCTGAATCCATGCTTGTATTTACATTATTTTCTTCATATTGGTTTCTACTGTAGATTACCATCATGCAAATAATGAATATTAAGCAAATAAATCTTTCAATTGGGATATGGTAAACTGTTTCTTAATTGAAATAACTGGGTCAATATAGTTTTACACCTGGGGGGGAGGGCGTCTACCAAAAGGCTATGCTGTTTAAACAGTTGGAGACAAAAAAATGTGCAATAGCTGGATCCAGACAAAAAAGATCATACATGCAGGAGCAGCCCAATGACACCCAGCAACTGATTAGAAAATGCAGAATTCTACTGCTGTAGTGCCGAAAAGCATGTTGTTTTAAACTTGAAATAGTTGTTTGTTGTTACTTATTGCACTACACAGGGCAAACTGTTAAAGATGGAATATGCTTTAAAAAGTAGTGTTTTAGGCTGATTTATTGAATATTTATGCATAAACCTTAATAATCCCTCCCATCTCTCTGGATTCTCTGGCTGTGCAGGGGAGCCGGCGGCACTCGGCTCACTGCACTGTAGGATAGGAACCAATCAGCAGCTAGGTTGACCTGATAGGGAACCGAAGCCGGCCTTTGCTTGTGTGACTGCAGGGCTGCAATTGCCTGTTCCCCTCCCACTGTGCTTCTGACAGGGACCGTTAGAACACACCCACCCCTCATTTGAAACTCAGACCAGAGCTCAAATAAAGGAGCAATTTTTGAAGACAAAATTAATTTACAGCCAAAAGTAAAACCAACAACATATATTAGATATGATTGCCTACAAAATTGGGGGTGTTTCATTTATCTTATATATCGCCTTTAACTGATGTTAATCAAACGATCAGTCCACAGATAAACCCCTTGTGTGGTTGAAATCTATTGGGCAACTCAACATAAGGTATGGTCTAGTAACCTATAGCAACCAACCATTGCTTTCCAAGGCAATGCTTATTACATTACTTAATATCTGCATTGTAGCAAGAAAAGACAAAATCTCTGTAGAGATAATACTGTAGACTAGGGATGCACCAAATCCACTATTTGGATTTGGCCGAATCTCTGAATCCTTTGTGAAAGATTCGGCCAAATATCAAACCGAACCCAAATTAGGAGCAGGAAAGGAAAAAGTGTTAATTTTTCTTTTTGTTATGATTTCCCTACCTGCCCCTAATTTACATATGCGAATTAAAATTTGGATTGGCCAGGCACAAGGATTTGGCAAAATCCATCTGAAAAAGGCAGAATCCCGAACCGAATCCTGGATTGCTGAGGCTGCCAAAGCACTTACCACAAGAAACACCAGTGCTGGTTATCTTCAGCTTTCTTGCACACTATTTTAATGACATATACTTTCACAATTACTTACAAATATAATTTTTGGTAGTTATGTGGTTGCTATGGGTGAGTCAATTAGCATAAACTACTAGTCAGTTAAAAAAAAAAAAAAAAAAAAAAAAAAAAGACTAAATTCCATAAAATGGAGAAGAAAAAAAACTCCAGCCTCCATCCCCCTCCACCCTAAATCCCCATTCAATAACCATGACTGGGAACATATCACTCCTGTCTGACTAGGCAGGAAAGTTGAAACCAAAGGCTGCGACTGCCCAGCTGCACAAAGGAGGCCTGTGTGAAACAAGACAGCCTACCTGAAAATAATCCCAGCTGTGGCAAAATGTCTCTAAAGGGAACGTTTAACCCTTTCCCTGCCAGAAGAATCAATTGTACATGTCATTGCCATGAAAGATTTTTCAGCTGCTATTCATCACTAACACAGAGTCAAGGGCCAAATGGAAAATATTAGCAAACGTTGACAATGGACAATATACTAAAGTCGTAAGGCTCTATCAGATTCCAGGGGGTTGAACAGCTCAGCAAGCAATGTTGACAGCCCATTTCAAAAGTGTCTGCGTGCGTGGCACAACTATAGCAATGATTCTCCAAGATCTAGAACAGGTACCCATTACCCATCCAATCTGCTTGGAAAAGATTAACATTTGCTAAAGGCTATAAAATCATTGGCAGCAAAGATCAGCAGATTTCTCATTTTAATCTTTGAACGGATCTTTGAGTCCTGCGGAAAACTGGAATAAAAGCATGGATGTGTTTCAAGTAAATGTGCATATGTTGCTCCCTGGAAGTTTTAGAACGCAATGACACACATGGCAATTACGCCAATTATTTTAAGCAGCTTGAAAGACAGGGGCCAATAAAAACTCAAGACTGCCCTGCAGTGCCTGCTGTCCCAACTAAATAAAGGCATTCACAGACTGCCAGCTAAGTAACAAATGCCTGACATGCAGTTGCCACACAACCGAATGGGGTGGTGAATTTGAAGACTTTGTAGCCCTCCCACGACCAAAAGGGGTGATCCTGGAGCTGCTGGCACACTTAAAACTTTAGCGTTGGAGCGGTTCAAAGGGGGCAGCATCACTCGCGCAAGGAGTGCTATATTGCTCTCTGCACTAGCGGAGCTGAATTTACGACTTTTTGCCACCTCTGTAAACTGGCAGCTCACTGCTGCCTGAGGCAACGTTTTTACCTTGCCTCATGGCAGGAGCAGCCCCAACTACTAAGTAAAACTGGCATATGGAAATTAAAAAAAAAAAAAACATGTATGTACATAAATTCATTAATAAGTGTCACTGCAGAAGGATAGCCACACAAATATCTACCTGTAGAGAACCCTTTTTGCTGGGTAGGGTGCTTAACAGTGAAGGGACCATCCGCCTGTGATCCAAAGCACATGTAGCAAACCAGGTACACCAAATTTGAAGATTAGTGCATCAAATTTTCTTTAGTGGCCCCAAAAAGTAGATACATGCAAGGCAACGTTTCGGACCCCACTGGGCCCTTTCTCAAGCCTGACCTGTGACCTGTACAACACCTAGTGATATAGTGTAGGAAAGGGGGGGGGGGGGAAGAGTCTTGTGGGTGAAGCCCAATTAAGGTAATTAAGTGAAGGATAGCCATCTGCAAAAAAGCACTCACCAGAGTATCACACACCAACTATGCAACTCACCTTCCTCTAGGTATAAAATGAACGATACTGCCTACCAGTATGTCTGTCAGTACATTATTAGCCTGCATATGAGACCACAACAACTGTCCTTTATACAGGCCAATCAGAATCAACCAGATATCAATTTTCTAACAGGAAATTGCCTTTAGGTTGTATTCATTTTTTTCGGATGGATGGAACTCATGTTCTGAAGAATCCGCCCAGGCCCTCCATTTGATCCAATCATTGACCCAAAGACCAAACAAACGAATCAGCTGGATGTAGCTCACTGCTTGAGTGGATAAATTGGCTACAGATCTGGCTTCTCTTTACCTTTTAGAAAATGCAATGGTGTAGTTAGCAAATTTACAGAAACTGGGGATGCATTCTAACAGAAATATATATTTCACAGATGTGGCTCAACAATAGATCTCCCATATACAGGACAAGTTGCATTCAAAAACAATTGCCTGGCAAAAACTTCTAAACCCTTTGCCATTTTAACATTTTATTAGGGAATCAATACATTTCCCTTAATTATTTAACAAAGGTCCACTCATCTGGCAAGGTCACAAAACCATCTCATCTTCTCCACTGTATGGCATGCATAAAATAAAGGCCCCCACACACAGGCCAATAAAAGCTGCTGACTGACCGAGTCAATCGGATCAGCCGATATCACCCACTTCAATGTGGGCATATTGGGGAGAGATCTGTTCGTTTGGCGACATCACCAAAAAAAAAACAGATCTCTGCGTCTATGGCCACCTTAAAGGCATGATGTGTACAAGCTATGTACCCTAAATACATCAATTTTAAAATGAAGAAAAATTATTTTCTGGACCCTGCTTTAAAGAACTTAAACATTTAGAGGCAAGTGCCCTTGTTTTGATATACATGCAACAACAAAAAAACTGTACAAAAAAAACATACTTGAACTAGCACATAAGTAAGTAAAGGATTTGAATGGCCCTGTAAAAAAAATACTTGTGGAAACAATAAGGTTGAGAAGTGATGGAGAGAATGTACACACAAGGCATTCACTTTTACCCATGGTTGACATGGTATGCATTCCAGTAACTAACCACCTGTCAACAGATTGGTCAACAAAATACAGCCACAGCCCACGGAGGACATACATCATATCTACACACTTATCCATATATTTGCGAGTCTGGTAGCCACTGTTTCATTTCACAATTATTTTGGTTACTACTAAAGGAACAGTAACATCAAAAAATGAAAGTGTTTTAAAGTAATAAAAATATGGTAAAATACCGTATATACTCGAGTATAAGCCGTCCCGAGTATAAGCCGAGGTACCTAATTTTACCTCCAAAAACTGGGAAAGCTTATTGACTCGAGTATAAGCCGAGGGTGAGAAATGCAGCAGCTTCTGGTAAGTTTCAATCAAAAAATTGAGGGTTTCTGCTCCCATTGGAGGTGCCGGCGTCTCGGTTTTTGGATGCCGGCGACCATTCTTGGACGCCAGCGTATATTCTTGGAGACTATTCTTGGACGCCGGCGACTATTCTTAGGTGCCGGCGACTATTCTTAGACGCCGGCGACCGTTTTTGCGCTTGACCCGAGTATAAGCCGAGGTAGCGTTTTTCAGCATATTTTGGGGGCTGAAAAACTCGGCTTATACTCGAGTATATACGGTATGCACTGGTAAAACTGTTGTGTTTTCTTCAGAAACAATACTGTTGTTTAAAAAACAAATAAGATGTTGTGTAGCAATGGGGGCAGCCATTCAGGAGAAAAGGCTCAGGTTACACAGCAGATAAGCTCTGTAGAACATAATGGTGTTATCGGTTATTCACTATTTAACCTGTGCCATATAGCCTTTTTTCAGTTTCAATTTGCTACATAAGGAGCTTGTTTATATAGGGTTTCTGAAGCAAACATATCAGTTTCACCAGGGCAGGGCAACATTATATGATATTTTCATTACTTTAAAATACTTTTTTTGGTGTTACTGTTCCATAATGCTAGCTTCAGTAGCCCGTTGTAAATACTGGAAAAACACTACATTAGAGGCACCAAAGCCCTAAAGTACATATCCTAAATAAGTAAAAACTCCAAACAGAATGATTTTTTGAATTTGACAATACCTGCTAATGTAAATGAATGGATATGCAGGTAACATTCAACACAATCCTGGCACAAGCTATCACTGCCCAACATTCATCCTGAGCTACAGTTAGAAACAGAGATTGGCATCTGAGAGCAGCAGTTTCAGGAAAGTACAGACAGTTGCTTATGTGGATACAGCCACAATGGTCACAGCAATGTATTCTGAGACAGTTCTGCAATAAATGCTTCAACACAGGTCTTTACACATGTCCAAATTTTACATGGGTTTTTTGCTACAGGTACACACACACACACAGGTATGTGACCTGTTATCTAGAATGTTCAAGACCTGGGGTTTGCAGGATAAGGGGCCTTTCCATAAATTTTAAGATCTAAAGAAATCTTTCAAAAAATAATTAAATCCAATAGGATTGTTCAACCTTCTTTAAGCATTAATTACATCTTAGCTGGGATCAAGTACAATATATAAGATATCTTCAGTTAAATGCATTCTAAACTAAGTAATGGCCGATTTTTTTTTTCTTTTGGAATTTTGGTTTAAAGGAAAGCACAGCCCTGCTCTAGATGCTAATCCTGCCCATAGTTACAAGGGCCATCAAGCATCAGTCACTTTATGAAACTGCCTGTTCATTTTCAGATGCTAAAGAATGTGAACGGCTCCCTCTTAAGTCTGTTCTACAAAGCAAGCGATGGGTTTGTCCCCTTTGGGAAAAATGTACTTCATGTTTCCAGCAGACAGCAATGACATCATTTCGGCAAGACGGTTTTCGTTTGGCTAATAAAACTCAATGGGGGAGGTCAGTGGGTGGAGAACAGCCAAATTAGTGCCAGATGGCACCAAACTTGAGCAGATCACCCCAAAATGTCCCGTTTGCTCCTGTTCCACAAGTGTGCCGTATGAGAGGTGACGCTGCACCGAAATCAGTCCTTCTAGCCATTACCCCTACATGAAAGGGATTCCCTGTAGAGGCCACATAAAGGGATAAAGAATGATTTGCAAATATGCAACAATTCTCAGCCTTTCCCCAATAATGACGAGATCTCTGAGCTTCTCCCACCATCGGGTCTCCATCACTGGACACATGTACCTTGTATCTAGGGTTGTCACCTGGCCACTATTTTACTGGCCTGGCTGCTAAAAATGATGGTTGATCCCAAGTTATTAATAGGGAAAAAAGATAAATATATAGGAAGGCTGGTATTTTTTTCTGGAAAAGGTGGCAACCCTACTTGTATCCGAAGCATTCCAGTGTCACCCTGCAACGTGAGCACATGAGCAGCCAGCCCAATCTTACTGCAGTCCCCACACATGCAGCATTCACACTCAATCCACTATTTTGGATTCGCCAACCCTGTATTATTCACGAAAGATTCGGCCGAATACAGCAGCAGCCATTGCTATGCTCTCCCCTTGTACAGATAGCTCTGGCCCTCCAGCAGCTGCAGGCTCCAGTTGTATTGAGAGAAGGGTGGGCCACAAGTTGGACACCACTTGCCTATAAAAAGACAATGCATACAGTACTGAGCTGTGCTGCTTTGGCACTAAATCTTCTGCTCATCCATTGCTATACACACTGCGGCTAGAAAGCTGCTGGACTACAATTCCCAACAGCCTCAGCCCTGCACGCAAGCCATTAGCATCCTCAATGAATAATCTCCTCTGTCTGCCCCAGAAGCCTCTGCAGCCACATTCCTGTGCCGTTCCCCGGCCCCAGCAACTCACAACACACACCATGGCAGCAAACGTGTGTTCTCTGCTCTCTCTCGGGAGTATTAGGGGCCTGCTGGTGGCGACATCGGTGAGGCGTTGCTGAGGCCAGAGAAGCCTCACACCTGAAAGACCATTAAGATAAACGGTCTTAAAAATGCTTACTGGGGCTCACTCGCTCCCCTGTTGCCCACTGATGGGCGCGCCGAGCTCAAGGCCGACCTACAGGATCATACCTTTACAACGCTGCTGAGGGGTCCGACCGCAGCTCAATAGAAGCGCCGTGTCTCCGGTGATGGGCTCCGAGAAAGCAACGAAGGAGGGGGAATCTCGAACGGAGTTGGAAGGCGGGGATTGGGCCAAGAGAAAGAATGGACGCGGGGCGGGCATTATAGTTTCGGCCAATCGAAATGGCGGATTCGGCGCGCTTGGAAGGCGGGGCCAGCACGAGAACAAAAACTCGTAACCCACAAAGTGCTTTTCAAGAAGAAGGTGAAGTGGGGCGGCGTAAAGCGTCTTGCTTCTTCAAAGAGTGCGAAGTTATGGCGGAAATAGTGATCAAGCTAGCTTTTGGACATTTTTACAGACCAAAATGATCATAGGTTAATATAATAGTACTATGGCTTGGCTAGAGCAATGGATACTGTTCATATGCTGACTGACTCTTGTCTGTGGGGGCGGGGCAAAGGATTTGAAATCAAGGGCCACTGTCTGGGCTCTGTCCTCTGCTTGGTCATGTTCAACAGAGCTGCACTTTCATAGGGGCCTGGGCTGGAAAATGATAACCATTGTGCATATGGTGTGGTGAAATAGACTGTGAAAGGGTCAGCAGAAGGCTGAGAAAACAGTGTGTACTGTGGAGTTTGGATTAGGTTGTGCTGAAGTTCTGTGACTACTGGACAACCTAAAGCAACATTTTTCTAGCCTGTACCCCACATTATTGTCAGGTGATTTACAGCAGTCATCAATAAAATCCATAAAAATGTATCAATTGTGGACTATCATGAATAACCCAATGTGTAGATGGGGTTGCCACCTTTTCTGGAAAAAAATACCGGTCTTCCTATATATTTATCTTTTTTCCCTGTTAACAACATTGGAATCAGCCATAATTATTACCGGCCAGGTGGTGCCAACCCTATGTGTAGAGGAGATTAATAAGAAGTCATTCAGACAGTAGGGAACCAGGGAACAGACTGGGAGTATGTAACTGGACGTGGAGCAGAACAAAACATGGGCAGTTGAAGGATTAGGCAGGCAGCAAATAAGCAAGTCCAGAGACAGGTAGAGGCCAACATTTACATGACAAACCTCAAGATGATAAGGAAATAATAGATACTAAGGTTCAGCAAAAGTGGGGACTAGAAGTAGGAACAGGGCAGCCATCAGGGGGGAGAGTTGTAGGGGGCCCCGAGGGTAAGGGGGGCCCTGCCACGCCACACTTACTTGATTGGACGGCCCCCCATCTTTCTGAGAGCTGCTGACTTTGGGAAGGCATGGACGTTTAAGGGGCCCTGGCCACCAATTTTCTTATAATGGGGGGGCCCTGGCCACCAATTTTTTTTTCTCATGGGCGGCCCTGGCCACAAATGTTTTTTTATGGGAGGCCCTGACCACCAATATCTTTTTATTTTTTATGAACATGTGGGAACCATAGCCACCAATATTTTTTTTGTTTTTTTTACTGTAGGTGGGGCTTGCAGTGGGCGCAGCCCAGGGGGCCCAGGAAATTTTGTCGCCCTGTGATTTCTGATGGCGGTCCTGAGTAGGAACAAGCATAGCATTCAGGCCAATTGTTCATAATTGTTCCTAAGTGGCCAATGAGGCAGCTGAGATCCATTACCCAAAATAGGAAAGACAGGTCTAAAGCTTAATTTTATCAGAGACCTCTTGGCTGAATTACCAGTTCTATGGTAATTGAAGGCTAGCCAGAAACTGATAGATAGCTGGCTTGAATACCAGCAATACATTACAGGGACAATAAGGCCCTTATCCTCCCCAGAATAGGCTACTTAAATCTGTTTCTAGCTGGTCTCTCAGATTCTTATCGTCACCCTCTGTTATTCATCCTTAAAGGAAATGTAAACCCTCAAAACAAAGTAATGTAAAACAGAGTAGAGTGCTCTTCTGAACACATTGGCAATTTGTGTTCATTTGTTTTTTAACAGGGAGTCTGGTCTATTTATTTTCATAAGTAATTTTAAAAAGATGCTGTTTTTCAGTTTCTTACATAGCTTTATAGGACTGCATGGTGCCTCAACAGGCCTCTCTTCTGCTTTGTAGTGTTGCAGTCCTGAGTTCAACCCCCCCCCCCCCGAAGCAATGGTATCTCCAAGGAGGTTGTATGTTCTCCCCTTGTCTGCTTAGGTTTCCTCTAGGTCAGTGGTCCCCAACCAGTAGCTCGTGAGCAACATGTTGCTCTCCAACCCCTTGGATGTTGCTCCCAGTGGCTTTAAAGCAGGTGCTTATTTTTGAATTCCAGGTTTAGAAGCAAGTTTTAATTGCATTAAAACTAAGTATAGTGCCAAGTAGAGCCTCCTGTAGGCTGCCAGTCCACATAGGGGCTACCATATAGCCAATCACAGCCCTTATTTGGCACCCCAAGGGACTTTTTCATGCTTGTGTTGCTCCCCAACTCTTTTTACATTTGAATGTGGCTCATGGGTAAAAAAGGTTGGGGACCCCTGCTCTAGGTAATCATCCCTAAAAACATAAAGGTAGGTTAATTGGCTTTTGACTACATTAACCGTAGTGTGTGAACATGAAAGGGAACTTAGATTGTAAGCTCCACTGGCACATAGACTGATGTGAATGTTGTATTATCTCTGTAAAGTGCTACAGAAATGTGCCTGTTATATAAAGAACAAAATAATAAAAAATTAGCTCTCGCTCTTGATCACCATATTCAAAGGATAGAAACTAGCACCATCATACCTTAAAACAGCCCCAATACCCCAAAACACTCACTTCTACCATACTGTTGGCATAACCTGTATAGAATCAATGTAGATAAATATATTTTTGAGATTATGATTTAGTGGGGACTCAATGTGCCCTGTAGGCTGGTAAGGGCTAGATCAGGCATAAAATCATGTAACACCTTTACCTACTGTTCAAGCTGGCAAGGCAAGTTCCAGGTCCTAAATAAATGGCCAGTATGTCTATTTTGCAACTGTAGTTTAAAAAAATAAGACTTGCGTTGAACATACTTTTTGCTTACTGTTATTATTAGGAAATATATACAGGTTTTATTTCTTGCTCTAAACAGGGCAACATTTTGAAAATTAAACTAAAGTCACATTCTACTTCCTGCAAGTCAAACTAACCAGCAGTCCACTGAGAAGCCCTCTGTATGAATAAACTCCTCCCTTCCACCCAGTCTTATATGTTTCTAGTTAAAACATTTAGTTAAAGGAACAGTAACGCCAAAAAATTGTCCAAAAGTAATCACCATAATGTACTGTTGTGCTGCACTGGTAAAACTTTTGTGTTTGCTTCAGAAACTCTACTATAGTTTATATAAACAATCTGCTGTGTAGCTATGGGGGCAGCCATTCAAAGATGAAAAAGGAGAAAATGCCCAGGATACACAGCAGATAACAGATAAGCACTAATGGGATTCTTCAGAACCATCTACTACTGACCTGTACTTGATTGGCTGCCTCCATGGCTACACAGCAGCTTGTTTATAAAAACTATAGTTGCGTTTCTGAAGCAAACACACCAGTACACGATATTTCTTTTAAAACACTTTAATTTTTTTGGTGTTACCTTTCCTTTAAATGGTGATGCGAGTTGCACTGGTCTCTGTGCTGTAGTGTAGTAATTATCTGTATTAATTACTAATCAGCCTTAAACCGTGACATTTATATTCTATGTGTGCTATATATTTTGTGTTGGTCCCTAAACTCACTAACTGACAACAGCACAGAGAAAGTGCAATGAATCAGCAGAAAAGAAGATGGGGAGCTACTGGGGCATCTTTGGAGGCACAGATCTTCCCTGCTAAAGGGCTGTGGTTGCCTTCGGCCGGTACATAAGGCCAAAACATTTCTAGCCTACTTCTTTAGTTTAACTTTTCATGTCCACAGTAATCTACTCTTGTATCTCAGCAGTTAGTGATAGGACACAGCCCAGTTATAGGACAGGGTTCAATAAGCCACTGATTAACAAACCAGTCATCATCAGCATTGCAAATGTTCTCACTGTAGATTATGGCATGTCTCTGACATTACAATCTGATTGTTTAACAATTGATTAAAGGGCATGTAAAGGCAAAAGAATAAAATACCATTTTTACTTTCTTCAGTGAAAAAGAAACATGTATGCAGTGAAATTCCCACATTGTTTTACTTGCTCTGACTGCTGTGGATAGGAAACTTCAGACAGTCCCTAGCTGCTCTGCAGGGAAATGATCATACTTTTGAACAGCAGGGGGTTTACTCCTCCCCCACCACCTTAATTCCTAGCCGTGCAGAACTCAAGCAGCTTTATTTGTTTTCGTATAGAGCAGTCGGCAACTGTGTAGAGATTCGGATTGGATTTTATTTTTGCCTTTACATCCTCTAATGTTTCCAACTCCAGCTGCAGGGACAAAGATCATGGAGCCAGATTTAAACAGATAAACTGGGATTCTCATTGAAGGATTATTTTGCTGCAGCCACTGGTTCTGCAGAGTTGGAGAAAGGTTGTGTCAAACAATACAAAAACTGTAAAATCCACATTAGATGACATCACAACCCAGTGCAGTCTGCATATTCTGATTCTAATTCTTGCTGTATTGGCTTTTATGGCAGATATTATTTGATTTGTGCTGTTTTGATAATTTATGACGATCCCTAAACTTAGCCTCCCAACAGAAGCCCAGACCACACTGAGCATGTGTATGGTCTTGGTCTTGCAAAGGTTGTTTAACAGTTACAAGATGATGACTCCCTGCGCCCAACTTTGAAAGCATAAATCATTTGTTTTATTAGGCTTGTGATGCAATAAGTTCATATTTATGTTTGGTATGCAAAATACAGCATTTTAAGCCTTTAAGAACCTGCCAATGACAAATCAATGGTCAGAATGCTTAGCTAAATGAACTAATGATGCCTGGCATTAGCAGACTTGGTAGAATATGAACGTAATTCCCAGTAAAAGACCTTCATTCAAATTAATACATTGGAAACAAAAGAATCAGTAAAGGAAAAATATATAAAACAGGAAGGGATGGGCTGAACAAAATGGCACCAGCCTTTCCCCTGCTAATCCTTTATGAACTCTTTGTTCACCCATAAACTATGCCTACACCCTTTCTGAGCCTGCCTCCTGTGACTCATCCTGCGACTCATTCTGAAACCCCTTCCCCATAATCCTAGCATGTTACAGTATGTAAGTACAGTATGTAATGTATAGTATGTGCAATACAGTTTCTGGTATAAACAGGGCCCCTATCAAAAATTTTGGGGCCTTATACAAGTTATTTGTCGGGGCCCCTCATAGCACAAGTTTGTACAAAAATGTTGTTCACACCCCTTGGATGTGCTACACAAAGCATCAACAAACAGTTAGGTAGATATATCTATGACAAAAGGTAGAATCAGATGGATGTTTGTCTTTTTTATAATACAAAACAAACTCACAAAATTATTTTAACTGCAAAGCAGGCATGTAACTATATAGGAAACAGACCCTGCAACTGTTGCGCGGCCTAGGATCCATACCAGTGGAACTTTGTTCAATAATCTGCTGCAGTATATGTTTATGGTAATGTCTTGTTCTCAAAATTTAGAGGCCCAATGATCTTGCTGTGCTTCGCAATTACTAGTCACTCCACTGCTTAAAAGTTATGTAGGAGATAGCTCATATAATTAGGTAAATAGATTTCAATATAAACCATTTTACTCTAAACAGTGCTGTCAAGTTTTTTACATGTATTGGACTAATTATATCTCTAGCCAAACTTTGTCCAGGCCTGGGACAGGCCATGATGTTGGCCCCTGGGGGCCTCCCAAAAGCCTGTCCAGCCTGATCAATATCTCCATTCAATGGATTCTGTTCAGATCAGACACAAGTCTTCTTGGGTGTGCCTTGGTAATAATTGCGCCCCCTGTGTTCTATTTATTTATCTCCATATTTCCACAACTCTTTTACAGATATTACACATCAAACACTAGTCCCTGCCCCAGTGAACCAAGGTACCTAAGGTAACTTTCGCATTCACCCACACTAGGTCACATTTTTATCAGGAGTCAACCTGCTTTTATGTTTTTGGAGAAAGAAAGAGTCCTCAGAGGAAACCCACACAGACACAGGAAGGACACACATACTGAAACCCAGGACACCCCGTGTCGTACCCACTAAGCTAACGTGTCTGCCATAAGTATGGATCAACTTTCATTTACAAACTTTTTATTTAATTTAATTTAATGTAAGACAAATTAGTTTATATACTAAAATTAGATTTCTGTTTCATTTGAATGAATATCTTCTAAAACAATATAATGAAACCTGCATACCTGGGATTAAAATGTTTTTGTGACATTCTACATTTACTTATTACTTCATAGTTTCTAAATGATATAATACTGTTGAATACCATCAGTGGTGTAACAAGATGTTACTGGGCCCGACAGCAAATTTTAGGGCGCCCAACATATCCAGAGGTTGTCCTTTTTTACCAGAATATTTTGAAATTGCTCATTAATTAGGGCCTCTTGGGGCCCCCTGTACCTTCTGGCCCCCCTGCAGCTGTTGGGTCTGTTTCCTCTTACACCCCTGAATACCATCAAGTGTTTTCTGGGAGCATGGGAATAATTCAAAAAGACATCTACAATTTATAAAAAAAATATGTATTGTACAAAACATTTTACAGACACTTTGAAAAAAAAAAATTATTCACCACACAAACTGTTATTTTTGAGTAATCTGTAATTTTTAGAAAGTTCCTTTAAAATGCAGTTATATCTTGTATATGGTCCGTTCACATTGTCACATTAGGCATGTACCAAATTCATGATTTTTGGATTTGACCATATATCGAGCCATCCAGAAATGATTTAATCGAAAAATTGGAATACTTCTATATGTATCTTTATATATAGAAATTTTAGGGAAAAAATCTATACTTTAAAAAAAAAACAAAAAAAAAAACAACTTTTTTCCAGCTGTTGTGTAGTAAGGAGGTTGGAGGATACCCAAGGATCCATATGATAAACACAGTGAGCCAAAATAATAACCAGAATATTATATGTAAGTTGAGTGGAGAAAGACCAGGAAAAACACAGTACTTTGCTGCAAAATATCCTTCAATCAACACTACAAGTTTGGAGCAGAAATGTATCTGCTCGAAAAATGTAGTGTCGATTAAAGGATATTTTGCAGCAAAGTACTGTGTTTTTCCTGGTCTTTCTCCACTCAAGGAGAAGAATGGGCAAGCACTCCTGGAGCCACTCGTGAGATAAAAGGCAACCTTATTTCATCAAGTTAAAATCATAAAATCCTGGCGCTTTTCGTATCTTACCATATGTAGTCATAAGTTGAGTCATCCACTCAACTTACATATATTGACCATAGCATGTACCTTGGACGGGGTACCGGAACAGACATATAGGAATAAAGTCAAGTTGGGAATTGATACCACAACTGGTGGAAACAAAGGCAATTTATTGTATTAACCAAAACATATGATGATGTGAGCAAAAATAGTTATCATGAAGTGCACACACAGCAAACATCAATGTTCATGGAGAAGAAAAATCACATATAAATAACTCTGGCCGTGTTTATGTACTTTCAAAATGAAACTACTTCACATTGCTTTGCTTCTCCTGAGGCGCACGAGAGTCTCATAAGCTGCTTGGATCTCAAGAAAACGTTCTTGAGCCTCTTCTAGTCGGTGCCGGTTGTGATCCGGGTGCCATATCTTCACAAGCTCCCTATATTTTCGACTGATCTCTTCCATTGTAGATTTGGAGTCAATTCCCAATATCTAGAATATAACCACAAAATGTTATGTAAAATAATTTGTGTTTGTTTAATATATAACACTTTCAGCATAATACAGTTTGATATTACAGTTTGATATTAATATTTGGTGCATGATAGGGAAGACAGCAATCTCCACCTAGGTAAAAATGCTGTTTTATATTAACAAAGAATATTATTTGCCTGGACCTGTGGCGCTAGTCTCTATGGTGTCTGTGCCTTCACACCACTCATGTAAACTTTCGTTTTCTCCTATTATAATGTCTTTCCTTATTCTGCCTCAATGGTAACAATTTGCACTATGCAAATCATTTTTCTGCTGTGTGAATAATCATCCGTGTTGTGCAACGTTAATATATATTTAGCGAATTCGTAGCGACTAGCGGAATGTCATTCACTCTAGGCACAATGTATGCTATGTTACAAATAACATTATAAGGTTACAAAATGGCAGTTTTTTCATTCTTTTTGCAGATTTCAAGATTTTTTCCCCACATATTTTCTGAAGGCTTATTTTTTTTGTAGTGATACTTGATATGTTCAAGGCCTGTTGAATGTGATAAAAATATCAGTCATTGGTAAGGAAAGGGTTGAAGTTCTACCGCTAGCTTACAGCATCAAAATTAAATAAGAATCAAAGAGCAGCACTGCACATGCTTCCCAGTTAACTTTAAGGTTACACTTCCTTCAAGCCTGGTTTTAGGGCAGATCAAGCTGGGTGTCCTGCTATGGCCCAAGCCTTATGCTAAAGGTAATAGCTATGAGAAAGCATTTCATAAACATGCACATTTTTGTACTAACACAGATGTGGGGCAGTTACATTCTTGCCTGGCCCTAAGCCTCTTCTTGCTTATTCTGATATTGCTTTAACATTTTTTTTTACATTTACTGTTTTACATTAGTTTGAAAACAAGTGCTAGGCATCTTACAACAACATTACCTTGGTTAATAGCTGCAGAGTTTATATCTTTGGGTGTTTTTTTGCAGCTGCAGGGTCCCTGCATGTACCAGGAGCTTCTTTATACTGAGTATATAATATTTGTTTACTATGGATAAGACATGCTTAATTGGATATATAGAGGAACTGTACAGTAAATACTTTGGATGCCAATGGCCTTTCCCAAGGAGGTGTGGGTATACCTTGAAATTAGAACATCGGAGATTTCAGCTACAGAAATGGATAGACTTTATTGGCAAACTAAAGTTGTAAAATGTGAAAGTAATTGTGCTAAGAGATACAGAAAGGGTTAGATGCCATTTTATAAAATGAGATAATTCAAGGTTACTGGTATTAATAGTTGTATTACAATATTGCCTATGGGACTGGCCTGATAGCAGAGTTTTTATGGAATTGTTCTTAAACTTTTAAGGCTAACTGGAGACAGAGTCATGGTTTTGCCATTTTAATGATTTATTAATAAATAAGAATTATATGAGTGTTTAATGGTTCAGCTGTGTTGTTTGTGAGTTGGCTTCATCTACTTTTCTACTTTGTAATAACTGTAAAATGGAACCTCTACTTAACTGTGTAATGTATGTCCTAAATGTTGACCTTGGTGCCATCTAATATCATTATAAACTATATACCACTAAAATACTTTCTGGAGAAATTCATTTTACAGGCCCAGAGATCCAGAAGCTCCATATCAATAATGACCCAGGCCTTGAAAGTTGTTCACCAAAAATCCCTAACTTTAACCTTGTAAGTGCGACTTTTGAAAGATAATGACAATGCTCAGTTGTTTTTGAGCCACTGCTATCATTACAACATTAGAAAGTAAGGTGATTGCTGTCACTGAAGCTCTTGAAACAGTGCTGATATATTCTATGCTGCCAATTAATGTATTTTCAGTATATATACTGAAATGTTGGTTTTACATGCAACACAATATACTGCTTATTTAATGCAAAAATACCCCTGGTGCTGGAGAGGTCCTCTGCACATTGAGACATTTTGTGCATACAGCTACTAAAAAATGCCTTACCCTTTCAAAAAAACAGGGATGGTTTGTCCATATATTGCAATATATTTAAGGTGGCCAACTACGTCAAAGTCATCCCATGTGTGGCCAGTCCGACGCTCAATTTTCATATGATTCATTAAGCATTCTATTGCTTCATTATACATTTTATACAAGTACAAAGTTTTACCTGCAACTTACTTGCTGCTTTCAAAATTAAAACTCCCAAACATGATTGCCCTTTTATTGGCCACCACTGGGATCACCTGACTATAGCTGGGAAGGGTGGGAGCTACAACATGGAGCTGGCCACTGCTCCTGTATAAACTATAACAAAGTTATTAGTGCTCACTACTAATTTAAAAAAAAACATTATGGTACAATGAGGCTGTCACCACAAAAATACATATAGACAAATACAAGAGATCCTCTGCATGCAACCAATTATCAATGTATTTAAGACATGGACAAACAATCCCTGTTTTGTTTAAAGGGTAAGGCATTTTTTAGTAGCTGTATGTCCAAAATGTCTCAATGTCTTAAATATATTGATAATGGGTTACTAGATATTTTTTTTTTACTCTACATCTCTCAGGGCTTGGAACTTTAACTGCTATTTCGCTTCCAGAACTTAAAAACTCTAGTAACCAATTTGTAGTAACTAAGAATGGAAGATCAAAAGGGTAGTGCCAGAATGTAAAAGAAATATACAGTATAATATTGAACACAATCTGTTTTTAGTTACTGGATCGGTGTCTCCGGCAATTGGATACCATTTTCAGGCTGGGAATAGATTGAATAGGTTGAATACAAAATAAATACAAAATAAATATTGAAGCCAAATAAAACATTACTTAGAATAGCTCCATCTATATCTCTTATGTATATAATCCTTTGTGACCAAGAGAATAAAGGTACAGGACTGTGAGTTTGCATGGAAGGACACTGGAATGGCATATTTTTTTTTTACCTTGCAGGCCAACTCTTCCTTCTCATTTTGAAATGTGGCCACAAACTCATAGATTTTCTCCCATTCCTTGAAGTATTGATCGCGAAATACCCCTCCACCAGAAAACATTGCCCAAAACCTATAAGGCAGAAGCAGCAGCCGCTCCACTAGTCCACTGATACCAGGAAAGATGCTAAGCCACGCAAGCATAGATCCAATGCTTCCAGCAACATAGCTCACAGTGCGGCTTGTGTTCAGCAAAGCACTGTAGGCTAATGGTCCAGTAAAGGCCAAATAGACAAGACCAATACGATAGAGACGGAGACTAAGTTTTTCTTGCTTCTCTTGTTGCAGCCTATATTTTCTGTGTTGCTGGGAGGTGATGGTTGCAGTGAGGCTGATTGGGATCATGGAGACAGCACGGCCATAGAAGATTGGGGAGGTAAGGAATGCTGCTATAAGGGTGCTTTTCAGATCTGACGTTTGTTCACCAACAGTGGCCACAAGATGCACTCCCAGTGCAACTGCCAGTGGCAGCACTACCATGTAGAAACTGCTAAGGAAAGAGAGTCCAATAGTTGCCACTATTCCAAAATAAATACCTGTTGCCACCTGTCCCATAAAACGGATGGGGCTAGCAGATGGTTCACCTTCCTTCACCTCAATATTTCTTTTCTCTTGACGATTATATTTGTATACGTGTCCAGGAATCTTCCAGAAATCCCACATCCAACCTGTACCAAATCCTCCAAGAGTGAGCATCCAAAGCAAGGCATGGCTGTCTCGTCCAAGATAGATATGATAGAGTCCTAATGGGCCCCCTAGCACCCATAGTCCATATGCAGCTAGAAGACTTTTCCCCATGCTGAAATATCAAAGCAAGTACAATCCCAGAGGGTAAGATACAATTATGTACATTTTTCTTGTTTGGTATATTCTCAGAGATGGACCTGAGTGCAGTTCAGTACACAATGACTTACTCTTCACACTGAATCAGGAATGTAGACTTTGCACTTATCAGCAGTGACTTCCTTCTGGTGTACTGGGGAATTGTCCCAAAGGTCACAAATGTTGCTACAATCCAGTTACCTCTGCTATTTACATTAGTAGTTAGAATGCGGTGAAAATATGCAGTGACATCATAAGCGTACATTTGTAGCATTGTAAATCCCTACAAACATTCATTCACATCCACCTTTGCTAATTTCAAAATTTTACATGAACAATCGTTTGCTGAATTTAACCTTAGCTCTTCCTAACTAAAGCCCAAACAATGGAAAATGTAATCAGGTTTGTGCAACATAGTGAAAAAGGGAACGGCTGCTGACTTTTGGCCTAGGGGAAAATATAGATAAGTGTCCCGTAAACTAGTGGCACTGATCCACATGGCAGCAAGTGCTTACTATATTATCAAGATTCTTTTATTATAACAAAGGTTGCCGAAAGCCAGTATGAGCACTACCACTGTAGGTAGAATATCAATAGTGTATAAAAGACAATTAAATATGGAGAGGAGGATATACTCACAGTTCACCCCAGTCCATGGGTGCATATACATAAGAAAACCAATGATTGTGAGTCCCTCCAAAAAAGTAAATCAAAAAGTAATAAAAAGTACAAAAATGTTTATTGGGACATAATCGACAAAGGCTTGTCACGTTTCGTGCATATTTGGGGCACTTACTCATAGGCTGGGTAAGTGTCCCATGAGTAAATGCCCTAATAGGCATGAAAGGCGTCAGGCCTTTGTCCATTATGTCCTAATAAACATTTTTTTTTACATTTTTGGTGGGATTCACCTTTTCTTCCTAGGTGGGTTGCTTTTTTGACAAACGGTACAGGCTTTTAAAGTTGCACCATTTTACAGTGCATATAAACTAAAACTATAGAAAATGTATTAGAAGGAATGCCTCTCATCAGCTTCATAAATGGTATCAGTAACCAAAATGGGATTTGCAGTTTTGCCCATTAAGAACTATAACTTTTGTATGCATTCCAAGAGAAATGCAAGCAAATCCAAAGCATACAGGTTATTGTAAGTATTTAATAGTCAACCTGTGGCAATAATCCAATTTCAGTTTTCTGTTTATGCTCTTCTTGTGTTATGGAAATATTGCTTTGATTGCATTGGCCTTTATAAAATAGCAAAATTACAAATTGCAAACTGAAAAGGTTATTAAGCGTACCAGAGAATGTCAGGAAATGACCGAAGTATAAACTAAAGGCTAAATGGGGAGAAAAAGAACTGAAATATAATTAAATATGGTGAAATATTTTAAAGTACTATGATCAATAATGAGTTATTGGTAGCCAAGGACATACAAAGTGATGAATTATTTTTGTGTAAAGAGCGGCCTCTTGAATTTTAAAGGCACGTTGTCAAGACTATATAATAGATTAT
The DNA here is from genome assembly GCF_017654675.1 of Xenopus laevis. Classification (NCBI taxonomy): domain Eukaryota; kingdom Metazoa; phylum Chordata; class Amphibia; order Anura; family Pipidae; genus Xenopus; species Xenopus laevis. The sequence goes on along the minus strand of NC_054374.1, from coordinate 128,472,578 downwards.
CTTTCCTGTTCACACCCTTGTTCTAGTCCAGTGAAACCAGAATAGTATGTGTAAATATTTTGCATATTTCTTTTGCCATGTTCCAAGTTTTTCTATGACAAATACTTCTCAGACTGTAAGGCCTTATGAGGCTCACTAGAAATTCTACAACCAGATGCAATATATGTTGTATGGTGTAATAACCATGTGAGGCCTTGGTGAACTGACAGTGAGAAACTTTCACAATACCAATGCCATCAATATAAACTTTGTATCATGGATTGGCCTGTGGGGCCTGGGTGGCCTCCCACGGTGGCACTTGCAAGGCGTTAGCTGATATTTGCCCTCTTTATGCATACTTTTAACATACAGTATTAGGATGTGCACTATTCCAATATACTGTATCGGCCACAGAGTATTCACTAAATAAAAAAATATGAAAGAAGGAAAGGTTTAAGAACCAATGCACTGTTGGCACTGGCACAGCTTAGCTTGTAGTGTGATGGTTTTATAGAAAGAAAAGCTGCTCTGCATGTCCCTGCCTTTATAAAGATGATTATTCTCAGTTCATTTCACATTTAAAGGCTTCATGTAGTGAAAATTAGAAACACTGCAATAGGAAGGAGTGTAAGTTGATCGGGGCATGATAAATGCTCAAAAGTAGTACCATCATTTGAAGATCATGGGTGCAATCTGTAAACATAGCTTTGCAGTTCCCAACTGTCACATTATCATACTTTGTAAACATGTCTCATCATGTGTTGTTTGACTTATTAAGAGAATGACACAGCGGTACCTTGGAAATTGTCATTGTCATCTACAGCAGAGTGCAGTTTCAAAGTATGTTCTCAATTAACCTTTTACATAGTCAAGACACAACGTTGACTGTATTTCTAATCTCAGAAAATGTCTTACTCTGTACTCAAACACAATCCTTTTCAAGTTGTAGTATGTCATTAAAAGAAATACTGTCAAGCCCCTTCTGAATATTAAAGCCAGATGATGGTTGCATGTGGTCTCTCACACACTGCCATATCAGTTACCAAACGGTGGGACTGGCCCCTTAGCCAGTGCATGGAGCAGTATCTTTGGTGCTTAATCAAAAGCGATTTGTTGCAAATTAAGTTTGTTGCAAATGAAAACATGACTCTTAATGACGTTATTTGCACAAACTGGCATCTGCCTTTGTTGAGGTCTTGCTGTAGCCTTTCTACTTGTTTGATCTGGCCCACAATCTGGACTACAGTTTTGCTGCCTGCCCAGACCTTGTGCATGGATCATGCTTTACTACATCTGTTGTCTGCCCGGGTTAGTCACTCTAGCACTCTGGAGTGCTAAACAGGGAAGCATCTTTGTGTGAAAAATGTCATCAATATCTGAATGAAAAAGTGATCCACGTAGAAAGTGATCACAAACCACTTGAAAGCATATTCAAAAAACTATTTACCAAGCTCCAATGAGATTGCAGAGAATGCTTCTAAGACTACAAAAATATCAACTGAAGGTTAGATACACACCTTGCAAAGAGATGCACATTGCAGATGCACTAAGTCGATCTTTCCTGAAAGAGCAAAAGGAAGATGTGCTAGGAGATGAACAAGAAGTGAACTGGATCACATCTCAACTACAAATGAGGACAAATTTCACAAATTCAGAAAATCTACAGCCAGGTACAGACTGGGCTGGTGGGACACTGTGAGAAAACCTGGTAGCCCCAGCTCTTGTAGGCCCAGCTGGCCCTGACCTGATCACTGCCCGAATCTGCCACTGCTGCTGATGAACCCCTTCTCCTGCCCCGGTTGCCAAAAGAAGCAGGAAGGACGGTCGGGCCTGATACTGGAGGGAAGCAGGCTGCGGGGTGACCCTGGCTACAACAAATGATTCCATTTTGCTAAAATTAAAGAGCATCAAAATTAAAGGATGGCCCAGTCATAAAAGAGCTGTACCCAAAGAATTACAAGCATACTGGACTTTTAGAGGGAAAATCAGTTATTTATTTGGACTTATGTTCAAATCAGCAAAGGTAATAGTTCCTTCTATACTAAGATAAGAGATGCTCAGCAAAATCCACTAATCACACTTGGGAATAGTTAAATGAAAGAGCTTGAGACATAATCTATTGGCTAGGATTGTTGGCTGATATTGAAAAAACAGTTTCTCAGCATTTAAAATTAGATGAGCACATGAACAGCAACCAAATAGAACCTTTGATTCCTCACCCACTTCTAAGAAAATGGGAAAAGCTAGTATGTCTGATTTTGTTCATTATATCTTTTGTGGACTACTTATCAAAGTTTCCAGAAAGACTCCAACTGAATGACACAACAGGCAGAAGTATAATCATTCCTGATAGTGTCATATCTGACAATGGTCCTCAGTATGTCTGTGCAGAATTCAACATATTTGCAGAAATTTGGGAATTCAGGCACATAACTTCAAGGCCAGGTCATTCTCAGTCAAATGGACAGGCTGAGAGACCTGTACATACGGTTAAAAATATGCTTAAAAAGTCACAAAATACCCAAAGTGATCCTTACATTGTTTTAATGGAATGTCGTACTACACTACTTGAAGGCATTGGTTTGTCATCTTCACAACTTATGATGGGCAAAACCAAATTGCTAACACACATCATTGCTCATACCCAGAGGTATCACCAAGGTGTTAGACAAGATACAAAAATTGTACTTTGACAGGCAATCCAGAGTACTTCCAGTTTTTCGAATAGGAGATACTGTATGATGCAAAGAGAACACACATGGTAACCTGCAACTTTTTTGCAAAAGCATGATCAGCCCAGACCTTTTGTTTCATACATCTGATGGAAGAAAATACAGGCGAAACAGGAATCATCTGAGAAAAAGGAGGAGAACTTACTGCCACATTCTGATGATCCAGAAACGGTGACAAACAATGACCAATACAAGGTGAACAATCTTCAGACACTATGCAATCTGAAAGCACTGAAGTCATTAATCATTCTGATGTGCGTGTACCTCAGAAAAGTTCTCAATCCTGCAAAACTATATCTGGGAGACAGAGTAATAAAGTGTACTTATGCATGATATGTTGATGCAGTTCATATTGATTTAAGAGAAGCTGAAATGTGAAGTAACATGTATGGCTTAAAGTTGGAACCTTAGGTTTCAGGTGTCACTGCAGAAGAATGGAGGTCCAAAAGTGTGTTTATAAATGACTTTCTAGCTAAATTACCTCAGCCTAATGCTCAGTAAAGTATGCCACCACACAACCCAAACAGCATTTTAAAGTTTTCTAACTGGAATGTCAGTTTGGTGAGAACATTTTCTGGTGCCCTCTAAATGACCTGAAGTGGGACTTGCAACTCAATTTGAAAAACACTGCTCGAAAATCTAGGGGAGAGGGATGTGTGCCACATGAAAATCTGCATGCTGTGATTTCTTACCTTGTTATAGCTTTAAAAGGTATCAGTACTGAGATTAACTGACCCTTCATTGTTTACACCTCAAATTTAGACTAAAATCCTGCATTGTTCACATATGTAATCGCCCCTGCATTGTTCACACCTGTAACACTTCTATTGTTTACACCCCTAAAGCCCTGTACTGTTCACATCTCAGGCCCAGACTGAAAGTGTCCACATTGTTCACCCATTCACATCTCAAACTGCTGGAAGGTCACCAACATTGTATCACTGTATGTAACACACTATGAATTGTTCATAGAGTCCTGATAGGTTTCCTTGTCTCCTGCTGTATTCTGCCTGCTCTGTACTTCCTATATATGCCATACTCTGCCTTCCCTATGCTCCCTGTGTGTGCCATACTCTGCCTCCCCTATGCTCCCTGTGTGCCATATTCTACCTGCCCTATGCTCCCCGTGTGTGCCATATTCTGCCTTTCCTATGCTCCCTGTGTGTGCCATACTCTGTCTGCCCTATGCTCCTTGTGTGTGCCATACTCTGTCTGCCCTATGCTACCTGTGTGTGCCATATTCTGCCTTCCCTATGCTCCCTGTGTGTGCTATACTCTGCCTGCCCTATGCTCCCTGTGTGTACCATACTATGCCTCCCCTATGCTCCCTGTGTACGATACTCTGCCTGCCCTATGCTCCACGTGTGCCATACTCTGCCTTCCCTATGCTCCCTTTGTGTGACATCCTCTGCCTGCCCTATGCTCCATGTGTGTGCCATACTATGCCTTCCCTATGCTCCCTGTGTGTGCCATACTCTGCCTGCCCTATACTCCCTGTGTGTGCCATACTCTGCTGGCATATGGATTTACGGGTATGTTTATGGTATATTTAAGGGAATGACTTAAATGTTTCACATATGAGTGATATCTCTGCAGTGAGCACCAATCATTTGATTTTTTTTGGGTGTTACCACCATTAATGTTGACATGGTCTTGAGATAACATGGTTGGCACCCACCACTTAGGTCAGAAAAATTCTGGCCCTCTGTACCACAGAAGTTGGACAGCACTGATCTAAATGATTTCATGAATGTAATTGATTGGAAAGTTACATGGAATTCATGCAAAAAATATTTTGGGTGGAGTTCTCCTTAATACACATTTAATATCATGGAAACATACCATCTAAAAGTAAAATCTATAAAAGGGTCCAGTAGCATTAAAGGAAAACTATCCCCCAAAATTAATACTTAAGTAACAGATAGTTTATATCAAATTAAGTGGCATATTAAAGAATCAAACTGGTATATATATTTAAGTAAATATTGTCCTTTTACATCTCTTGCCTTGAACCACCATTTCGTGATGGTCTGTGTGCTGCCTCAGAGATCACCTGAACAGAAAAACTGCAGCTCTAACTGTAACAGGAAGAAGTGTGGAAGCAAAAGACAGAAATCTGTCTGTTAATTGGCTCATGTGACCTAACATGTTTGGTTTGTTTGTGTGCACCGTGACTCCTAGGATCCCAGGGGGCGGCCCTTATTTTTTAAAATTTTCTATTAATGATTACCCAGTGGCACATACTACTAAAAAAGTATATTATTATGAAAATGGTTTATTTATCTGAAGCAGAGTTTTACAAATGAGATATTTTATTCAATATATTTTATAGAGACCTTTAGTTTTCTTTTAACTGCACATGGGTTGCTTCTCTTGTTCCCTATAGGCATCAAACACCAGAAATACTGCAGCTCTAACTAACAGGAACAAGTGTGGAAGCAAAAGTCAGTGAATTGGCTCATGTGACCTAACATGTATGGTTTGTTTGTGTGCACCGTGAATCGTAGGATCCCAGGGGGCAGCCCTTATTTCTTAAAAATTGCAATTTTCTATTTAAGATTACCCAATGGCACATAGTACTAAAAAAGTACATTATTATGAAAACGGTTTATTTATCTGAAACAGGGTTTTACATATAAGCTATTATATTAAATACATTTTTATAGAGACCTATATTGTTTGGGGGGTATAGTTGTCCTTTAAGCAAATAATCCACAAAAATTGCACAGTAGCTTCCTTCACACATTTATTTGTGCATATTCACCACAGCAATATTTAGTAAAAATTCCAACATAGAAACACAATCTCATACCGTACCGCAAGTCAGTGTCCTCCCCCCTGTCCTCATGTCAGCCACTTTCTCCTGACACGTTTCACTTCATTGGGCGCTTCATCAGAGGAGGGCACAAAAATATTATGGGTGGAGTTCTCCTTTAATAAGGATAACACTGTGGTGCATTACACAGTGTTGACCCAACAAGATACCAGGAAAACTCCCCATGGAGTCAGATGTCAGTGGCTCTCCTGCTTCTTACCATTTATTTTATGGTCAGTGTTTATTTCTGTATGGGAGCAAAGAGGCTAAATACTGTAGATAAAGGATACATTTTAGTATGTAAAGATAAATAGAGTAGGAGAAAAATAGATTGAGTGACTAGAGGAGTGGAAATTGTTTGGTTTTCTGGTGGGCCCCTGGCATCCCAGTCTGACACTAGCAATACATTTTTTCGGGGGCAGTGCTACCTCATGCCACAGACTATAAACAAGAATACATGATTATACTGGGACCTGTGCCTTATCCCACTAGAAAACACAGTACCAGCAGCTAAATTAGTGCTATCACATGATTTGCCCTAGAAAATGTACACGTGTGCACAACCTAACACATTGTTGTGTAAGATAAAATGGGCTGCTTAAAATTGCACCCTAAGTGCTCATTCACTTTGGAATAGTGGCAGGGGAAGTGCTGTGCTTATATTTCTTGCCTATGTGCTTCCCCCTGCCCTCCCTTCATGCTGAACACAACTTTGAATGCTAAGTCCTGCAGCTATCCTACAAAGTGCAGGGCAGGCTGCAAATGAGAATGAGCAAAAAAAAAACATGGTGGTCTGGACTTTGCACCTTGCCCTGCACTTTCTAAATAAGCTTTGTGTTATCAGAAAGAAGAGACCAGTTTTAGATTGCATTTCCAAATAGGGGCAGTAGAGGGCAGTGCCATATCACCAGATAGATTATTTTAATGGCAAGTAAAGCGTGAGCTTTTTCCCTGTGGATTTAGAATGCAAATACACAAGTGTACACAAACATATGCTGACAGGTAGGCAAACAATCAACTGCTTTTATTATACATTCGGCCGGAAAATGCCAACTAGTTCAAAGCACTGAAAGACAGGGTACTTTGTAGCTCAAGATTAGTTTTAGGCTAGGGTGGGGTGGCCATTTGTAATAATATAATTTATGTTGGTGCCAAAGAAATATGTGAATGTATAGGCACTACTACAAAAATAATTAATAGTTCAAAATCAAATATTAAAGTTAATCATGGAGAATATACTCACAATTCACCCCAGTCCTAGGGTGTGGGTCTTATGTCCTAATACATTTTTCAATTTTTTAATTGATTGATTCATTATTTCTGGGGATACTCACATTTTCCTTTTTTGAAATGTTGACTAGGGTGGCCATTTGCTCAAGGAATTCAGCATTAGAGGGGCCTCAATTTATTAGATAAAACTATAGAGGGTACATTTTGTTGTGTAATAATGGTTGGCTAATGACAGCATAGATTTATCACATAAAGGCTTCCTTTGGACACTGGAAATTGTAGTTCAATAACAGCTAGAGGGTTGCAGATTAATTAGCTGACATGCTGTTAGCTGCACTCTGCAAAGGAAATGCAGACATTTTAATTCACAAACAGGTGTGGCACCAAGTGAAATAGGTTCCTGTTATTGTTAATGTTGCATCCTAGTCGTGATAGCTATTTGAGTATTAAAACTTGATATTATAGCCATCTATTAGTACATTTGCTCATGTCTAGATGTAGGTCATTTATTCAGCCAATAGAGAGTGCTCTTGTTTCATTACAGAACATACAACCTATAACTATAACATACACCATTAGGAACTGGAAGGAGAGACCGAATATAGTAAGTTCTGATACTGTTTTTTGCATCCACCTTTGGTCTACTTTATTGGTCTTCAAACATTTAGGTTTCAGACCCATTTGCAGTCAAACATTTGGTTGGCTTCCCTATAACAAGGCTAGGCTATATGGAAATGTAGTTGTAATAGTCACTCTCCTAAAGATCCAAGATTACAAGTCTTATATGTATGTAAGCATTTACCTTCAACTAACATCCTATTTAGGCTACTACTTTTGGCCTGCATCGAGTCAGGTATCTGCATAATTGGTTAGGAATCAGGCTGATATCTTTCATTGTCTTGACCATCTATTCAAACTGCAAGCACAGTCCAGGGGTAGGCTGGTCACTTATTAGCAGGCATTTGAAGGTAAAAGAATGAACATGTACACTCTGGGAAACCTATCCACTGCTTGATGTCACTTCTGGTTTTCATGTCACCACTTCCCAGAATGGGTAAAATTACATGGGATGCCACTTTCTTCTGGTTCCCTGTGGTTGTCCAGCTGTGGCTTAACTATAACTCCAGACACATGTTGTGTACTGGGAATAGTAGTTCAGGAATAGCATGAGAGCCACAGGGTGACGTTTCCTGCTTTAAAGGCAACACATACCTCATTTTTTACATGAACTCATTCAGTTGGGCTTATGTAGCAAAGGCGAATAAACACAGGATTCCAGAAATTAATATTTTGTTTTTTTACAAAAAATACATACCATGATAGTCTGTCTCTTGATCTTTGGGACAGTTGAGATGGAGATGCTGCTGCTCATAGGAGCTTGCCATAAAGGAACATACAAAAATGTCAGTTAAATCTAGTACAAACAAAATGAAGAACCCAAAGGGGCTTGTTAAAGATGGGTATGGGGAGAAAATATATGTTTGGGTTGCCAAAAGATTGTATGGGGAAATGTATATCTGCTTTCCTGTGGCTTACCTTCTCAGATCAGGCTCTCCTCATGGTCTGTTAATCAGCTGTCTTCTTATACATGATGTCAAGAGTCAGGACCATTGGTGATGATAATAAATTATAAGATATAACTATGTGCATTCTCTTGCCAATGTAAGAAGCTCTTGCAGTAAATATCCTGCATCACAAGTGAAGCTTATGAAGTGTCTTTGTGCAATTACGTGATTTGAGAGTTTTAGCAGAGACAATTCTCACTATTGTATATGGCAAGGTATTATGTGTAGCTTTGTAGCCATGTGTCATTGCTCTTAGAAGGCTGTCCATTCGAAAGAAGTTGTCACTAACCAATGTATAAAGCAGGTAAAATCTCCATGTTATATAATCAATTAATAGAACAGCCTCCTGACTTTAGATTGAATATATAGTACATGATTCTGACCTTATCTGAAATCTGACCTACTACTTTAGGACATGTGAACCAGAGCTTGGAATTCCATGCAAAAACTGTTTCCCAAGGTCAATATAAAAGAAACACAAGCACAGGTCATCCCATCACTGTCATGTATGTGATTTTGAGGATGTCACACTCAAGGAGACTATTTACATGCCTGATGGCAATGCCCTGTGGTCCAAACGTTCTGGACCCAAGTGTTGCACATTTCATTAAAAACTGCATGGTTAGAAGCTCATAGGATACACAAGTCTCGACACTTTGGGATACATTTAGGAATAATCAGGCAGTTCAGATGGAATGGCAGCGTGTTAATTAATGTCAACAGTCTCTCTTTTTAAATTCCCCCTTCATGATATCACTTGCGTTGTCTGGTTAATATGGCTGTGCTCGTGTTTGCTAGCAACTGCAGTGAACGCTATTGTGTTCATGCTATGTTAATGTCATTATTGTAACATAAAAGTAATCGTAAATAGAGAGCTTGACAGCTGGAAAGAGGCAGAAGATGGGGGCAAGTTATATTAAACTAGAAAAAAATTAAAACCAATTAAAAAGTTGCTAAGAACAGTACATTCTAGAATATATATATATAGGACCTGTTATCTAGAATGCAAAGGACCTGGGGTTTTCCGGATGAGGGATCTTTCTGTAATTTGGATATTTATTAAAAGTTAATTTAAACATTAAGTAAACTCAATAGGATTGTTTTGTCTTCAATAAATACTCTACAATCCATGAGGCCAGAAAATGACTTTGCTCAGTAGTGATGGGCGAATTTTTTCAGCATCAATGGATTAGTGGCAAAATTCTGCATTTCGCCATCTGTGAAATCCTTTGCAAAACTGCTGCAAACATTTGTGAGACAAAAAAACACTGCAAAAAAACCCGCCCATTGACTAATGCATTTGGACAAAAAAGTCGCATTAAGAAAAAAATGCATTTGGAGCGAAGAAAGTAGAAAATGTTTTTGTTGCATATTGACTTCAACGCGTTTTCTGATTTTTTTTTGCCATTTCGCTATTTTTTCCCAGTTATGCAACAAATTCACTCATCAGTATTGCTCAGTTATTTTTGGGTCTCAAGTTACACATGCCTCCTGTAGGCATGATTTACACACAATAATAAGAAAATAATTATTTCTGGCATACAGCAGCCCAACGTATTCCACCTTACATGCCCCTTACATCCCATATTAAGTAATGTAGAAAAATACATCTATCACTCTAATATCAGATAATGGCCTAGTTACATAACATTATTCTGTTCTTTGAAAAGATACATAATCGTTATTAGTTTCCATGACATGTCTTTCCATGTATTATTTATATGGGACAGAGATAATCTCTGTAGTTTTACATTCGTTTTGCCATTGTATAGTTGCATCTCCATCTATTTTCACTCTTTGTTCTGCATTGGGCCCACCCTGAATGAGACATGCGTGCTATTTAAAAGCAAAAGACATTAGCTGCTATTTATAAATTGTAATTGTTTTTAACCTAGTTTCCTTTTTATGTGGCCCCTGTTTTTTACCATAGTGTTGCTAGTTAGCTTACTATGCAAGGAACAACATGGGTTTTAAAATTCTCCTCTCTATCCATAGCAGGGACTTTTGACTCAGCAAGGATGACTTGTCTGCCTACAGTAGATAGTAGGAATTAAACTGATATGCATAACTGGTTCTAAAGCATTCCTTGGTATATAGACACAAATCGATGTGAACTGGTCAGTTATTATTATTTGCCAACACAGGACGAAATTTCACCTGGGCAGTAACCCATACCATAACATTAGCTGCAGTTTTGTCCAGTGTTGCCAGATGCCCAATGGGTATCATTGGAACTTTAGAGCCCATCTAAATATAATAACAAGCAGCAGACTGATGATGGAGGCAATTAAAAATATTCTTTTTTGTTCTATGGATGCAGCCCTCCCTTGGGCCTCTCTGAAGCAAATGCAAATAAGGTAAGCTAGGGGGAGTGGCAACAGCCCCAGGTGTGCATCTTCTAGGAAATATAAACAAACTGAAAGACACTGGCAAAAATATTCTCAGGTAGCTGCAGGTCTTTTCTGTAAAACTGTGTTTTCAGCAAAGCTGGAATTCCCAGTTAAGGCTGTTGTTGCCAAACCACTCATCCTAAATAGTCTAAATAAAATGTAAGTAATGATAAGGCTCTCCTCTCTTGCCGATTAGTGAATAACGTGTGCTCGCGCCGGTTTCAGGTTTGATGTGAGAGCTGCACATTGGAGCGAAATTCAAATATTTAAAGGGGCTGCGGCCAAATACACACTGCCTAACGTAGGCCTATGTTCATAGTTCCTAGGTGCGATTTATAGTTTTTCTTGCCTGATCTTGACTGTTCCTGATCATTCCTAGTTTGCTGCCTGTCCTAACTAACCTCTGCTTGTTTATTGACCACTCTCTTGGATCCTGTTTCTGTACCTCAATACTCTTGGTTTTGACCCAGCCTGTGACCCCAACTATGCTCTCAACTCCTGATTCTGTACTGCACTGCCTGATTAGCATCGACGTGGTCTATCCCTCGACCGCGTTCCTTGTTCCCCAAACATGTTTGGTTCCCTTGCCTGCCCAGAACTCTCCTCTCACTATATGACCTGGCAGCATCTGAGTAGCAGAGGGCTCCTCCTGAAGCAAAAGGCAGAGGTTATAGGCAGAAGTGTGAGCCGGATTAGTTCTGGATTTTGGAACACCCTACGCAGTGTCAGACTGGCCCACCGGGATACTGGGAAATATCCCGGTGGGCCCCAGTCTTTGTGGGCCCCCACGACCACACGCTGTCACTGGCAGGGCTTTTGTGAGCTGCGCTCCGGTTTTTGCACTTGGCTTGCATTGTGCACTCTCCCACAGCTATGGGCTCCCACCCGCTATACCTAGTGGGTCCAGCCCCGCTGTTGCTCCACTACTTCACCTGATAAAGCGGTTGTGCTCCAGACCAGTGACATGCTGTATGCATGTTTTATCTGTGTCGATGATATCACTGGCCGGAGTCCTTCACGTGGGGGAACAGAGTGGAACAGCTGACAAGCATAACTTCCGCCTGACAGGTTCCTGCACTCGCGTCATGTCCTGTAAAGATTGTTAACAGCAGTGGTGGGGAAAGAATAATAAGGATTTCTTCACAAAACAAATATTAGAGAGGAGGGAGTGGGGAAAGCAGGACGCAAATTAGATATTTCTGAGCGATTGTCAATCTTCCCTTGGTGCCCTGTAATAGGAAACTTTACCTTGGTAATGTATTTACCTGGTATGCATCCTAGCCAGCATGTTTCATTGCCCTGACTATATATAGATTGCAAGGGGTGCCAGAACCCACTGCCTCTCCCTGTGTAGAATGTGTTGTGCCTGAATTTAGTGCCTTTGACTAAATAATGTGCTGGAAATGTTTTGCCTCACTTTATATTGTGAGGATGCTATGCCATTGGGCTTACTGTATAATTTAATTTTGGATCATATACAACCTCTACCACAACTCTGCTTCCAGATCTTAACCTGTGACCCACAATCTGGTGTTAAATGACTGCTCCCATCAGCTGTCATTAAATGTCATTAAATACAAGGTGCCACACTGTATATGTCATGAAATAGTATGTGGTCATGATGTGTCTGTCATGAAATTGAAAGGAGCCACACTGTGTCTGTCATGAAATGCTCAGGGCTGGATTTGACAGGCCGGCGCCTCTAGGCTGTGTGGTCCTAGCACCAGTCAGCACTACCTCCCCCCGAGCATGGAGCACTGGGAAGCTGTGTGTCCCCAGTGCTCTCGAGAAAGCAGCCGGAGCAGCATGCTGCCCCCAATACCTTGCCACCCTAGGCCCAGGCCTTAGGTTTCCTGCTGGGCCCCAGGCACCCCAGTCCGAACACTGACCCTACGTTACTGATACGGCCCACAACCCCCTCCCCAGTACAAGCTGAAAGTGCCCACATTGTTCACCTGTTCACACCTCAGAAAATCAGCTGGAGGGTCACCAGCAATGTCTGTATGTAGCACAGTATGAACTGACTATCTTCCTGATAGGTTTCCCTGTCTCCTGCGTTAGTGCTGCGCTAGTGCTGCACTACTGCTTTCTGGCTATTGTTTCTCGTACTCAGTGTAATTGAAGGAGTCGCAGTGGGACATGGATTTTTATTAATGAGTGCTGTTCTTACATCTACCAGGGAACTGTTATCTGGTTACCTTCCCATTGTTCTGCTGATCTGCTGCTGGGGGGGTCATATTACTCCAACTTGCAGTGCAGCAGTAAAGAGTGACTTAAGTTTATCAGAGCTCAAGTCACATGACTGGGACACCTGGGAAAACTGACAATATCAATGTACAATGTCTAGCCCCATGTCAGATTTCAAAATTAAATATTAAAAAATCCATTTGCTCTTTTGAAAAACAGATATCAGTGCAAATGTCTGCTGGATCAGCACTATTAACTGATGGATTTTGAAAAAAACCTGTACCAGTAGGTAAAAGAGGTGATATTTAAGAGCCATAGCACACTAGACATTTGGTGTCACCAGTATGACATAGATTGGAATGGCAACCACAGGCCCAAAGGGGCACCCACAATCAGAATCAGTGGCAATGTCCAAAAATTATGTGAAGGACTTTATAGCCACTGTATAGGGAAAGGACCAATAGACAATCCCTAAATGCTAACCTGCCTGCCTGTTTCCTGGATTATGAAGAAGATAATTGTACCCTGTAAGCCATTGTTAAAAAAATTAGTGTTTTGCAACGGTATCACGTTATCCTTCTTAGAAATATGAATGAACTGTCTATCTGAAAATGTCTTAACTGTCATTGTGTCCATTGTGCTTACACAGATTTTGAGGCTCAAGCAAATAAAAGAGGGCACACATGTCCATGTACCAAGTGACAGAAGCCACAGTCTCAGCAGATAAGGGGCTGTGCACTGAAGCCAGCAGCTGGAATGATCTATTCATACTGTACATGCACACAAAGACTTCCTGATGCACACTAAATGGTGATGGATGTTCCATATTACCATATTATTCTGTAATTTCAAATTAGGCTTCCGGCGGGTGAAAGAGGGAAGGAATTGCCATTCCTAAGCAATACAAATTTAATAAGGACATTGTCACTATATAAATAATCACCCCTCCTTCCCCATTAGCCCCAGGGGGGTGGCTGGTTCTGTCCGCCATACACAGTCACATAGCGCTGTCTCCCCTATTTACACAGATTAGCATCGAGCATGCAGCCAGCTCCAGCCAATTTGTACTAATTCATTATTAATCAGAGAATTCTCCTTCGTTAAGGACGCTCAAGGTGGGGGTTCTATCGTGTTTAACCCTTGATTTACTTTTCTGTCCCAACAGTACATGTACAGAAGGGAAGATTTATACCCCAACATGTTAGGCCAAGTAGTCCAAATTATTAGTATTTCCTGATTTAGGTGAAGGTACATAATGTAAAATACATGTGTGCAAAGAAATAGCCCTTGAACTTGGTTATAAAGCAGGGACATTGGCTTGCTGAGGATGATGGGAGATGTAGTTTACACCAGATCTAAGTTATAAGGGCCATGATAGAGAGGATGCTTTGTAGTGGGAAATATTCTCTACTGGGGGCCAAAAAGCAGCCACAAATACATGCCCATCCGCACCCATTGAAATCCTTGCAAATAAAGTTTAACACTTTACACACATCAGGCAATCCCAGGTTCTCGCAACAAAAATGCAGAATAAGACATATTTGCATAATTATCTTGGGGGCCCAAGCAATGCAGGTAGGCTTTTACACTACAGAATGCACCATTGACACCGGGGCAACTTGCATGTATTTTACACCCACACCCTTCATTGACACCAAGGATAGGTGGGTCATGGGTTGGTATATAAATATCAACAGATCACCAGGTCAGGTTGGGAGCAGTACTGGTTGGGTGCATTACTGTTACATAAGTTAATTAAAAGATTTTGCTCCTGTTTGAGTAAAAAAAAACCAACCCAGGGTATTTTTATAGGAGCACTACAGAGCAATCTTCTTCTATCGCATCTTCAATGGCCCCAAGCCAGCACATGTGCAGTAAAAATAAAAAGGCCAGCTTTTTAAAGGTTCCATTTTTCACTTTTCCTGCACATTTACAGCCAACAAACAAGTAGTGGAGTAAAATCTCTCCTGTGCTCCTATAGATGTACCCATGTACCCTGTTTCAAAAACAGGAGAACTGGTTCTCCTGGGTATCGGGTAAGCAATTATAAAATATTTGGGTGCACATCCCCAGTGATTATAACTTTACTTATCTTTTTATATTCCTGAATCCACCTTACACAATGTTATCAAGAAGTTTGAGCACTGTGGCCGATCTCTCTGGACATGGACATGAGAAAAATTGATTGAAAATTGCAGTGAATGATTGTTTGAATGATGGTGATAGAACATTGATTAACTGCCAGGCATATTCAAGCTGACCTTCAAACATCAGGTACTCGTACCATCCATCACCCATTCAATAAAGGGGGGCACTATGGTAAATGAGACAAAATTAGAAGATTTTGGAAAAGCACAACATCTTTTTTGTTAACAGGATTTAAAAAATTAAGCCTTCATTGAAAAGAACACCAAGTCTACAGTTAAACATGGAGGAGGTTTGCCAATGTTGTGGGTTGCTTTGCTGACCCTGGAACTTGGAGCCTTCAGTCAGTGCATGACTTGAAATCAAGAGATTATCAAGGGATTTTGGAGTGCAATAATGAACCCATTATGAGAAGGCTTGTTCTTAGTCATTATGGGTCCATAATAATGGCCAAAATCATACAAAAACACGGAAGAGGTCAATGAATCCACAAAATCCCAACCAAAAGAGTGGCCCAAACAGGGTTGGGCTACCTTCCATAAAAGTTCTTGATCCTCCCCAGCTTTGCCCCAGGCCTGCACCCAATCCACCCCAGCTTACTTGTTGCCCTGCCTCCTTTTATGCCATTGGGCCCTGGAAAGCTTGAACCCCTGTCGAATACCACTGGGTATTAAAGGTTAGTAGAGAGCTGTAGAATGATGCATGCTATGAAACACTTGGAAGTTATTATTGAAAAGGAGGTGCTAGTGCTACCAAAAATTAAGTTTAGGGTGCCAATAATTTTGGCAGTGCCATTGTTTTCTCAGACCTAGAAGGACACGTTATTTCTAAATGGAATAGCAGAGTGGAATGGTGCCAATATCTTTGGCTACGGATATATACCAGTTTAATATTAGATGTAGTCTGGTATTCTTGAAAAAGAAGAATTATAATAGGGCGAAGATAAGACCAATGAAATGTTAATGCTATAACCAAGGACAATACTGAGAGCTACTGAAGGCATATCAGAAGCATCAGAATATGGCCTGGGGCCTCCTCCCATCACATTACTGCTAAATGATAATCAGGCCCCTGCAGTTGATGAAGATCAAGGCTGCAGCTGGAAGGAACCCCCTGACTGACTTAAGATACAATGTATGCAAATAACTGACACATTAGATATTCATTGCAATGTACTCTAGACATTATATTAATATATATAAAAATGTACAATGTAGATATGCAGTATGGTATAAATCATGACCTGTATCAGGCTGTCCTGAGTTGGTGATGATGGGACACATGGCAAGAACCCTGTGTGTGCCCCTCATTTATAAAATATCCACGCACTCTCTAGCTATTACTGCAATAAAGCCCTTGGCTATGGGGCTGATGGAAGATGCAGTGCAACAATAGCTAGAGGCTATGGATTGGACAGTTCTGCTATGTGCAATACCTTCTAGCATTCTAAAACGGATAATAAGAAAATTTTAGCCCAACGTGGATTCACTAGGCTGGGGGTCCCCAACCTTTTTTTTTACAAGTGAGACACATTTAAATGTAAAAGAGTTGGGGGGAAAGAATCATGAAAAAAATCCCTGTGGATACCAAATAAGGGCTGTGATTGACTATTAGTAGTCCCTATGTGGACTGACATTCTTCTGAATGCTCTGTTTGGTAGTACACCTGCCTTTTTTATGCAACCAAAACTCGCCTCTTAGTCTGGAATTCAAAAATAAGCACCTGCTTTGAGACCATTGGGAACAATATATTACTCAGGAGCCACTGGTTGGGGATCACTTTCAGAGGCAGGCACAATGATGGTGCGGGAGTTATTGCATCACTTTAAGTCAGGGCCAGAACTAGGGGTAGGCAGAAGAGGCATGTGTCTAGGGCAGAAAGGTGGAGGGACCCCAGACACATACCTATTCTGCCACCTTCCCCTAGTTCAGATCCTTATTTCCCCTGCTGCAGCAATCCCTCATGACCGTGTGTAAGGAGAGGGGTCAACATAGTCTTTTCATTTTTTGGTCAAATTAGTTTTAAGTCATTAAGTGCAGGGCAGTATGCAATGTATACAATCCATCATGTGTGCCGCTAATTCTTTAATTTGTCTACAATAGGGATGTCGCGGACTGTTCGCCCGCGAACTAATTCGCGCGAACATCGACCGTTCGCGTCCGCCGAATGTTCGCGAACGTCGCGCGACGTTCGCCAATTTGGGTTCGCCTTAACTGGCGCTTATTTTTGCCCTCTCACCCCAGACCAGCAGATACATGGCAGCCAATCAGGAAGCTCTCCCTCCTGGACCACCCCCACACCCCCTGGACCACTCCCCTTCCATATATAAACTGAAGCCCTGCAGCGTTTTTTCATTCTGCCTGTGTGTGCTTGGAAGAGCTAGTGTTGGGAGAGAGCTGTTTAGTGATTTGAGGGACAGTTGATAGTAACTTTGCTGGCTAGTAATCTACTTGATACTGCTCTGTATTGTAGGGACAGAACTCTGCAGGGATTTGAGGGACAGTGAGTTTAGGTTAGTTAGCTTTGCTGACTAGTTATCTACCTTCTACTGCAGTGCTCTGTATGTAGCTGCTGTGGGCACTGCTTCTGATCTCATCTGCTGACTGCTGTAATAACCCAATAGTCCTTGTAAGGACTGCTTTTATTTTCTTTTTTGTTTTTTTACTTTGCTACTATAAGAGCCCAGTGCTATTAGTCTAGCTGTGTTGGGGAGTGGGACTGGTGTGCTGCTCCTAGTAGTTCAGCACCAACCAGAGTAATTTTTTTTTTTAATATATATATATATTTTTTTATTTTACTTATCTTACTGTTCTTCATAGTAGTGCACCAATAGTAGTGCACTTGCAGGCATTGTTTGCCCAGTGTGTTCTTCAAACAACTGCCACCTACCTGTGTGAGCTTTTTCACATTCTGTCTAAATATCAATAATAATACCGTCTCCAGAAACACCACCTGAGTGACATTTTTCAAGCAGCAACAATATATTCCGTATCCACTGCTGTAGTGTATACGTTGACCTTGCAGGCATTGTTTGCATTGTTTGCCCAGTGTGTTCTTCAAACAACTGCCACCTAGCTGTGTGAGCTTTTTCACATTCTGTCTAAATATCAATAATAATACCGTCTCCAGAAACACCATCTGAGTGACGTTTTTCAAGCAGCAATAATATATTCCGTATCTACTGCTGTAGTGTATACGTTGACCTTGCAGGCATTGTTTGCCCAGTGTGTTCTTCAAACAACTGCCACCTAGCTGTGTGAGCTTTTTCACATTCTGTCTAAATAACAATAATAATTCCGTGTCCGTAAACATCACCTGAGTGATGTTTTTACAGCAGCAATAATATATTCCGTATCCACTACTGTATACGTTGCCCTTGCAGGCATTGTTTGCCCAGTCTTTAACCAAGTGCCACCTAGCTGTGTGAGCTTTTTCACATTCCGTGTCCAGAAACATCACCTGAGTGACGTAGTGTGATTTCTGCCCTTTACAGCACAAAACGCAGCGCTGTGTCAACAATGTATTTTTCAGATACATTTTTGCCCTTGATCCCCCTCTGGCATGCCACTGTCCAGGTCGTTGCACCCTTTAAACAACTTTAAAATCATTTTTCTGGCCAGAAATGTCTTTTCTAGCTTTTAAAATTCGCCTTCCCATTGAAGTCTATGGGGTTCGCAACGTTCGCGAACCGTTCGCATTTTTGGACGCATGTTCGCGAATATGTTCGCGAACATTTTTTACGCCGTTCGCTACATCCCTAGTCTACAAATACGTCTCCAGTTGCAGTCTTAGGACCTACCAGTGAGCACCTATCATCACAATGGATGGCTATTATACCTGCATGGTTAAGAGCACTCTAATTCTGGGTTACATCAAAAACAATTTGCAGAGTCTTGCATCCCCCCCCATGAGCCTCCACCCATTCCAAACCCAAACTGTCCTGTAACTTACTGTCTGTTCTATGGAAGGGAGTAAAGATAGGGCTGCATTGTGCCCAGTGCAGGTGTCTGTCCCTGGTGCTAGATTTCCAGTCCAATGCTAGTTGCAAAGTACAGCTAGACTATTTCAGAATGAATGCTAAGAATTTGCAAACCTTTAGTGCTATTGCATTTGGGGTCTATGAAAATGGCCTATTTAGTTTTATAGCTTGCCCTCACCTCTTTTTATTAAAAAAAGAGCAACTGGTGAGTAGCATTGTGTAACTGAAAATAACCGGGAATAAGGATTAGGATCAACAAGCAAAAGTCTTTGTTTACCAAAAGGGTCAGTGCAGAAAAGCCTGTGTCTGCCTTAGAACCTCTTGGGATCCACATATGTCAGTCATTCATCATTCTGTTTATTAGTCTGTAGGCGTGGCTTCCAGAGCAATGCTGTGACTGACAGCTCTGTTCCCAAAGCTCTTGTGTAGCTGCTATGGTCTGTCACTCAGACATCCTACCAAGTCATAAATAAACAAAAAAGTGGTAAAATATTGGCATAAGGATTAAATTACATGAATTAGTTTTTATGCTAAGGACATACAATTTTCAAAGCATCAGATAAACTTCAGCTCAGCTTCAGCTCAGCGACAGAGACTGACGGGAGTTGCAGTTTTGCAACAGCTAACAGTCCTATTCATTGTTGTATATGCAGTTATGTGCCACTTGCTTGTTAGGTCCCAGGGCCCGGCATGTATAGAAAAAAAATTGTAATTTTGGCTTACAAATTGTCATGTATGGAAATTTATTTTGAATCACTATCGCTATAGTCTCAACCTAGTTAAATGTCCCAAGCCTAGATTTTTGCACCCCCATGGCATATTCCATAAGTGACCTTTAGTAAATACCCATTAGATCAATGGGAGTGCATTTATTTGACGGCGTATTGTCAGCGCACCATGCAAATCGCTGCACTTCATTTTCCTTCTGTTAAATGATGAGATTTTTATTTATGCAAGTAAGGGCTCTTACTGACGAGCGGTTGAAGCTGCGCTCCCCTGCGTTCCGTTTTTCAGCGTTCAGCCTCAGGGGAGCGCAGGAATAGACGCATTTAGCTTTTTTCAATGGAGCTGTACTCACACAGGTGCGTGTAGGCGCCGAACGCAGGAAAAATGCAGCATGTTGCGTCTCAACCTGCGTTCGGCACCTACACGCGCCTGTGTGAGTACAGCCCCATTGAAAAAAGCTAAATGCGTCTATTCCTGCGCTGAACAACAGAACGCAGGGGAGCGCAGCTTCAACCGCTCGTCAGTAAGAGCCCTAAAGCTTACAAATTCTCATATGATTTTCCAGTTGCATATCAATTTGGACCTTAGTGACTAGTGGCCTTTATTACACTACGCTCTAAGTATAGAAACCCTGCCCGCCTCGCTATTCTTTAATTAAATAAAACAACCTTAAGGGCTCTTACAGATGAGCGTTTATAGCTGTGCTCCCCTGCGTTCCGGTTTCATGCATTCAGCCACAGGGGCAAGAGTAGACGCACTGAATTCTTTTCAATGGGGCTGTACTCACACAGACGCATGTAATCGCCAAACGCAGGAAAAATGCAACATGCTGCATCCCAACATGCTTTCGGTGCTAAAAACGCTTGTCTGTAAGAGCCCTTAGTTAGATAACAGAATAATTGCGCAAATCTGATGGGGTAAATTAATACCAATCACCAGTATTCAACCTGCAGCTGGGCTGGGAATGATAGTTTAGCTGAAAACCTATAATGGTGTTTTGCAGTATATAGGGCTCCTGTAGTAATGCTTGGGCACATGTGATTGTGCCCCAAACAACCCATGCCCTGAGCACTTGTGTCTGTGCAATTGGTGATTGAAGCTCTTTTAACACAAAGTAACCCTATAGTTAACACCTATAGGCAGCTGGTAATTACTAGGCATCCTAGCTTTTTGTGTCCCATGCCATCCTACTTCTTAGCTTTGGCATGGTTTCAGTGAACCATCTCCATCCCAACCTTCATAGTTACATAGTTAAATCGGGTTGAAAAAAGACAAATCCATCAAGTTCATCCCCTCCAAATAAAAACAATACAGGTATGGGATATGTTATCCAGAAACCTGTTATCCAGAAAGCTCTGAAGTACGGAAAGGCTGTTTCCCATAGACTTATCATCAAATAATCCTAAATTTTATAGAAAAAATAATTTCTCTGTGATAATAAAACAGTATCCTGTACTTGATCCCAGCTTAGATTTAAGGTGTGAAGATACAAATTAAGGAAAGATCTGTTATTGGGGAAAAAACCCAGGTCTTGAGCATTCTGTAAAACAGTTGCCATACCTGTGCTGTGTTCCACTCAATGCTGGTCCTATAGGACAAGATGCAAACTGTACTTTGGTTTTGTCATTGAGCTATTTGCTTTTAAATAGTAGATCAGTATGTTGTAAGTTGCCAATTTTTGAGACCTGAATGGACCCGGACCCGACCCCTGACCTGAACCCGCAGCTCACGATCGAACCGCAATCCACATATTTACCTTGATTGGATCCCGATCAGGCCCGCAACAGCCTTATCCACAACCTGCTGACCACCATTAAACAGGAAATGCTATTGAGTGAGATGGAATAAGAACATGGCTCCAACGGTAGTGAAAGTGTTAAGAGAGAGATTTTAAAGGGTACTGGAATATGAAGGTGTGAAAGAAGGGGAGCGAGACAGACCCTTGAAGCTTATTCCCACACAAACCACTTTCTCCCTCCCCTCTCCTGCTCATATGTCACTATTATTGAGCTGTCGTTTTGCTACAATTGTTTTCCTGAAATTGTTGTTTTATTAACTGGCTGCCTGGAGTTGGGGGGCTGTGACCTTGCGGTGTATGTTTTTATATTAAATGCCATTGAGCGGCAATCACTGCATGCATGCCTCCATTCATAATCATAAGTGGACGTTTATGTTGCTAAGCCTGTCCTGATATGATTGCGGGAGGGCTTTAGTTAACAGGGCCACCTGATGATAGAAGGTGTTTAAATGAAATGGCCAAGGTGGTAGCTCTGATACATATCAATCTGCAGCATCTTGTTTCTAGCAAGATAAAACTATATATCACTACCAAGGAAATGCTAATTGTATGAGAGTTCTGATACATTTTATTGTTACTGTGCTGACCAAAATGGGCTATAAAAAAGCCTCCTTATAAATGAGATACATAAATACATAGTTACATAGTTAGTTGACTCTTCTCTGACCCCCCGCAGCCAAAAAACGATTGCTTTTTGAGCACACAATGCATTGTTACTTTTTATTAATTGTCTTTCCTGTTCACATTCCAGTTTTCAATTCAAACCACTGCCTGGTTGATGGAGTAATTTGGACCCTAGCAACCAGACAGCTGCTTAAATTTCATACTGGAGAACTGCTGAACAAACAACTCAATAATTAAAAAACCCACCAATAATAAAAAAAATACTAAATCAAATTGTCTCTGAATAGCTCTCTCTACAACACACTAAAATGAATTTGCTATGCAGGAAACCTAGTGATCCCATGGCTGCTTGCCCTTTTTTTGGTGGCAGGTAATGACATTGGCTCAGTCTGCAGTGTAGCTGTCATTCATGGATGGCTGAGACTTCTCAGCTTTGCATAAATACACCAACCTCTCACTTGAATCACACATTGAGTACAATTCAGCATACACATGGACTGTTTAATGAAGTCAAAATCTCTATTGGCTTTATGAAGTACTGTTGTTTTAAACAGCATTTTGATACCCCTAACAAGGCCTAACTCAGATCTATATTGACACTAACTACATGTCTGGCAGAGCACTGATAGAACCTTTGGCATCTGTGATCACTTTGCTAGATAGTAGCTTTGAAGTTGCAAGAAAATTATGACAGTCTTTTCAGAAAATCTGTCAGCTGTGATGGCCTTCTTCTTGTCCTGCGTGAATAGCTGCTGCACAAACATTCATTTTTCTCCTCCATGGTCTGAAAGAGTTTTGGGTCTGTTCTTGTCCAGTGACTTGTGGATTGTGGCATTACAAGAGAAATGAAAGATAGATAGATAGATAGATTACCAGGAACACTCTTTCCACAGTTTTCTTCATCCTGTAACTAACTGTTGAAGAGGAGATTACATTCAGCAACTCTAATATTGCACTTAATGCCAACATTGAGTAGATTATATACAGTAAACCTAATGAATCTCAATAGATATGGTTTGTCTTCTGATTTTGGGATCAAAGGTGTATTTGAATCCCTGAATCTAATTTGTTCTTCCTCCTTATAGACATAGCTTGATACAGACTATTAGGGGCACATTTACTTAGCTCGAGTGAAGGAATAGAATAAAAAATACTTTGAATTTCTAATGTTTTTTTGGCTACTTTGACCATCGAATTGGCTACTTCGACCTTCGACTATGACTTCAACTTCGAATCGAAAGTTTCGAGCTAAAAATCACTTGACTATTCGACCATTCGATAGTCGAAGTACTGTCTCTTTAAAAAAAACTTCAACCCCCTACTTCGCCACCTAAAACCTACCGAGCAGCAATGTTAGCCTATGGGGAAGGTCCCCATAGGCTTTCTAACAAATTTCTGATAGAAGGAAAATCGTTCGATCGATGGATTAAAATCCTTCGAAGGATTTAATCGTTCGATCGAACAATTTTTCCTGCAATCGTTCGAACGAATGAATAGAGGTAAATCCTTTGACTACGATATTCGAAGTCGAAGGATTTTACTTCGACGGTCGAATATCGAGGGTTAATTAACCCTCGATATTCGACCCTAAGTAAATGTGCCCCTTAGTGTTCATGGTAGGCGCTGGACATGACATATGCAGTAACATTAACAGGACTATGTTTTTCTGCAAAAAATGAATAAACCTTACACTTAAACACTTAAAATGAATATGAATGCTACTCATCAGTAGGGTGTATGTGCCCTTTATCCATTTCCATTACATTTTAACTGCTTAAAAATAGTTAAGTTATAAACTCTTTGAGTGTAATAAAATTGGCCATTTCCCTGTTTGGCGAGCCAGGCACTTGTTTAGTATTGTGCTGCTATGTATTTGTCAGACATTATTTCTGCAAGCAACTATTTCTTTACATATTTAAAGATTTATTATTATTTATGAGCATGTTCTGATATTTATTAATAGCAAGCTTAAAGCTTTATCTGTTCAAAGCATGCATCCCAAAAAAATATAATTTTCAGCCTACAAGGCTTAACCTATCTCATATCATCACTGTCATCCTATTAATGTATACATTTCCTGTACTAATGCCTCCTTGGGAATCCTTCATGTCACACAAAATATTCTAAGGGGGTTATTTACAAACTCCGAATGCAAAAATCCTGAAAAATGTGCTTGTTGGATGCTTAGTAATTGTATGAGAGTTCTGATACATTTTATAGTTACTGTGCAGACCAAAATGGGCTATAAAAAAGCCTCCTTATAAATGAGATACATAAATAGGGCCATTTGTGTCTCCAGCTAATTAATAAAAGGGGTAGTTCACCTTTAAGTTAACTTTTAGTATGTTCTAGAATAGCCAATTCCTAGCAACTTTTCAGTTGGTCTTCATTTCTTATTTTATATAGTTCTGCAAGCAACTATTTCTTTACATATTTAAAGATTTATTATTATTTATGAGCATGTTTTGATAATAATAGCAAGCTTGAGGCTTTATCTGTTCAAAGCATGCATCCCAAAAAAATATAATTTTCAGCCTACAAGGCTTAACCTATCTCATATCTTCACTGTCATCCTATTAATGTACACATTTCCTGTACTAATGCCTCCTTGGGAATCCTTCATGTCACACAAAATATTCTAAGGGGGTTATTTACTAAACTAAAAATTTGTGTTTTTTTTTTTTTTTTTATAAAATCCGACTTTTAAAAAGTCAAACATTTTTCAGAATTTATTAAACCCTAAGAACGGAAAATTCCAATTTATAAAATCCGGCATCTCAGACCTTTCGAGGTTGCATATAAATCAATGTGAGAAGTCCCAGTGATTTTTTGTGCGCTGGGTTCTGTGCAATACCACAAAGTTTTTGGGCAAAAAAGCTTTAGAAATCTGGGTTTTCGGCTGACAAATCCGAAAACTCGTGAAAATCGTTTTTTTTCCCCGCAAAGCAAATTTTAGGGAAAATGTTATAATAAATAAGCGTAAAAAACCTGAGCGGATATGATCGGAGTTTGCAGCAGAAAATGTTGAGATAAAATTGGACTTTGATAAATAACCCCCTAAGTTGTTCTCAAACAGTGAGGGCAGTCACTGAAAGCCTCTTTTGCAATCCTAGGGGGGGCCACACCCACTCCTTGCTCCCCATATCAATATCTTTTTTGTTTGTCTGTAGGGTAAGACTTTTCAGGTGGCTCACTGGAGTTGCCATATCCTGGGCCTGCTTCTCCCCCCCAGGCACCCTGCTGTCCCCCCTGCTGCAACCTCCTTCAGCAATCACGCAATTGATCAATGGGCTGTGGGGATCAGGTCTGGGTCGGTGGGGCCCACGAGGGCCGGGGTCCAATGGGTTTTTTCCCGGCGTCCCAGTCAGACCTTGTAGTGCAATCCTCTGAAAAGACTGTGACTGGGCACTTTTCCTCTGTTAAACAAGTCACTTGGCTCGGCCTCTTGCCTCTTTATTTGATTAGAATTTGGCATCACTTAACCCAAGGCCTTTGGCAATTTATTTTCCTTGTGCTCGGGTGAAGTGAAGATTATTGTGGTTGACTACAAGAATGAGGCATCGAAACAGAAGGCAAAAATAGAACTTTTGTTTCAACAGACAAAAGGAAAGGTCATAGAAGTGGCCCAGTTTTGCTGAAGAACTGTTCTGTTCATACTTATAAACTCCAGTGAGTGCAGGGGTCAGCAGGCAGAACTCTAGCACTGCTCAGCTCATCTCTCTCTCTCGTTTTTACTCTAATTTTACAGCTCACACAGGCTCAACTAATATTATATACAGTAGTGAATTTTAACATGAAAAAAAATCTAACTGTTTAAAAAAAAAAAACTGTTGTAGACAAAAGGTTTATTATGTATATTAATATACTTTATAACCACAAATATTTTTAGGATATATGTCAGCGGTCACTTGGCTTCATACTCATGTGCTTCCTCGGTCTACTCTTGTGACCCTGCTTTCTGTATACATTTATGCAGCGATACCTAGTGATGTGTAGTGTAATGGATCGCCATTTTATACACGGTATGACAAACCGGCCCCATGTGGGAGGCAGAATTTTTCAGGGAAGGCTACGATGGAGCTTGTTCCTGTGAGTTTTGGTGAAGCCTGAAAAGATACTGTGGAAGGGCACTGGCATGGACATGATCCACACAAATACTTAAATCCAAAATAACTTACCTGTAGCTGATGTCAGAACATGGTGGACATGAAGACTTGGCACCCTATGCCACTCTTGGATTAACATGTGATATCTATAGCTACTGCTGATGAGTGAATCTTTTCATTATGTATGGATTTGTGGTGAAACTCCAGAAGTCTATTTTCTCATGAAATCATGGGCAAATTTGGGTTAAAAAGAGAATGTCATATAAAAATAACCTGAGTGAAAAAAATGGCCAAAAATGTTTATTTTTCTACAGATTCAACAATTTTACAGCAAAGCGAAATGAAACAGATTTGCTAATTACTAATATCTGCATCTTTCATCCCACCTATGTATTTTGCTTTCTGACTTCTACTGGTTCTATCCATCATTTCAGGCTTCTCATACTTTATGACGTCTTCTACATCCCCAGCTTTTCAATTTTAGTTTTTTCTTCACAGTTTTCTTGTTCTTTTCTGTTTCTGATCTCAGGGTGAGTGAGGATCAGCTGCCCCTCCTCCTTCCCTGTTATATATGCGCAGCCAAATGAGGCAAAGGAAAATGTTGCCTAATTAGTTTCTACCTCTCTCTTCCCTTCTGCGCTTGCACCCTCTCCTCTTCATGTATTCCATACTCACGTTAGGCAGGCTGCTCTCCCCACCTCCCTGAAAAGTGAATCCTCTCCTGTGGCATCCACCTTACCTTTGTGAGCTGCTGTGACCTAAGAATGAGAAGGGGTCAGCCCAAGAGGTAGCAAAGCTGCGAGACTGCATGTTACAATGGCATTGATCACCGCTATGGTCCTTAGGTCTGATGGACTCGAAGAGGCATAGATGTGGAAAAAGGGGGCATTTAAAATTTAAAGGATGGATTAATATTAAAAGGAGCTTTGCCTTTCTGTATACCTCAGCAATTAATTATGTATTAAGTTTAAGAGCCATTCAGAATAGCAATCACACACAATATATACACAGACACACACACAGACTGAATAACAATCACACACACACGCGCAGACACACACTGAATTACAATCGCACAAAAGGAATATTCAAACAACTACTGAATAATAATTACAAAAAATGAAAAGTAAAATTATAATAGGGTAAAATATAAAATCAGATGGAAATCTGCCAACATTGTCATCATCATACTATATAACCATGCATAGTGTATATGTATGTTTGCTGTATATAATGTTGCAGTACATGTTACCATGGTGAAAGTAAATTACCACGACAATCCCTACTATTGCTGCAAGGCCTGGGATGTGCTAACCACTGAACCACGGCAGTTGACATCTTGCTTAGTCTGAGTTAATTTTACTGTTTCTATATGCTGCCTTTCTCCCTTGCTGGCTTACAGATGTCAGAGGTGACTGGTAATTTAGCATTTCTTAGGATGCCAGTCAACCATTTGACTGCATTTGGCTACATCCATAGGGGGCATTCCCTATAAAAACTAAGGGAAGTGGAATTATTTACATTGCCCTTTTATTGTAGGACTTAAATCTTAACAGGGTGAAGACGGCCATGATAGGTGCATCCCATGATGCTGGGACACCAGGAGATTAAATAGCACAGGGCATTGAATCAGGGGCTCTAGCATGAGATCCTGCATCAAAGACTGATCACAACCACTAGGCTAATTTCTCCTTTCCATCAATGTGCATTTTCTGCCCTGTGTGCACAAGGGCTGGGTGGTACCATTGAAGGAAAAAGAAAGGCAATAATCAGTGAGGGGGGGGTGCCAACTGTTGGGAACTTCCAGTGATTTTATTCACTTATCTAATACCCTGGGCCTGTGCTCCAAAGACCATAAAACTGCCTCAGCCTGGAATTCTTCAGTGAGCACAATGGTGCGACCCTCATCCTGCTTCTTTCTTGTCATGGGTGTGCATGTACAATAGAGTGAAAAGTGAAACTTATACCAAAAAAAAGCATCTTTTTCACTCTACTGCAAATGTGTCAGACCCAGAATTTTAAAGAAAGAAGAAGCGGAAGAACAGGATTGCTTGGTGTTGCTCGCTGAAAAGAACCCTGGGCTGAGACAGTTTTATGCTAATAGGAACAGCAGCCCAGAGTATCAGCTAAGTGATTACAATCACTTGGGGTGCCTAACTTTTGGTGATTATGACTTTCCTTTGTCCAGCAAGAACAGAATTGGGTGGTCTTGGGCTTTTTTCAATCAGTGGAGGATCTACTCAGTGTGACAGAAGCCCAAAGGGGAACTTTTGATAAACCTGCACCTACACCATTGTTAAATCATTTTCAGAAACATGGTTTAAGTTTTATTATTTGATCATTTATATAATATACAGTATAACCAGTTTATCAATGTGTTTCCTCAACCTAACTTTTTTCCTGCTGCGAAAACAACACCATGCTATTTTTCAGTTAGCCATTGCAAATTGATAACTTATGCTTTAATAGTCCAGCTAGAGCAACTTAAAGGAGAACTAAACCCTAAAAATGAATGTGGCTAAAATACCATCTACAACGAACTTATTGCACCAGCCTAAAGTTTCAGCTTGTCAATAGCAGCAACGATCCCAGGACTTGTCACAGGGGGTCACCATCTTGGAAAGTGTCTGTGACACTCACCTGCTCAGTGGGGTCTGAGCAGCTAATGATAAGCTTAGCGGTTGTCACAAATAATAAAGGAGAAAATGAGGTTGGCCTGTAATATAAGCTTATGCTAAAAGGCAGATTATTAAATGCTTATGCTAGTTGCATTGGTTTCTGTGCTGCCATGTAGTAATTATCTGTATTCAGGGCCGCCATCAGGGGGGGACAGGGGGGACAAGCGTACCGGGCCCGGGCATGAAGGGGGGCCCGGCAGCGCTGCATTTTTTTGAAGATCCGGGCCCCCCTTACGAGCGCCCGAGCCGTACGTCTTGCCTCTTCAGTGCCGAATGCGGAAGTGCCGAAAAGCCGAAGCCGATGCGACGAAAAGACCCGAAGTCACGGAAAAAGCCGAAGTCACGAAGCGCCGAAAAGAACCGAAGTCACGAAAACAGCCGAAGCCGAAGTCCTGAAGCAGCGCAAAGACCCGAAGTCACGAAAACAGCCGAAGCCGAAGTCCTGAAGCGGTGAAAAGACCCGAAGTCACGAAAGGAGGCGAAGTTGAAGTACTGAAGCCATGAGTTCAATTCTACTGAACACCAGTTTGTGTTTTTTTTTTTTTTAATCCCCTGGCCACCAATGTATTATTTTAATATTCTATAGGCCCCTGCCACCAATCTTTTTTTTTAAAACTTTTGTTTTTGGGGCCCCAATTTTATTTTTAACTCGTAAGGGGCCCCTTGCCACCATTGTTTTTTTGGGGTTTTTTTTTTAAAAAAAAAAATTAATTTTCTTTTTGGTGGCCCCAAATTTTTTTAACTTGTAAGGGGGCCCCTGCCACCAGTTTTTTTTTTTTTTTCAAAAAAAAATTATTTTTTTTTGAAATTTTTTTTGGGGCCCCAATTTGTTTTTAACTTGTAAGGGGGCCCCTGCCACCATTTTTTTTTTTTCCAAAAAATTTTTTTTTCTCCAAATTTTTTTTTGGGGCCCCAATTTGTCTTTAACTTATAAGGGGGCCCCTGCCGCCAATGTTTTTTTTTTTTTTTCAAAAAAAAATTAATTTTTTTTCAAATTTTTTTTTGGGGCCCCAATTTGTTTTTAACTTATAAGGGGGCCCCTGCCGCCAATGTTTTTTTTTTTTTTCAAAAAAAAATTAATTTTTTTTCAAATTTTTTTTTGGGGCCCCAATTTGTTTTTAACTTAGAAGGGGGCCCCTGCCACCAATGTTTGTTTATTTTTTTAGTTTTTTTTACATTCTTTTTTGTTGGGGCCCCAAGTTTTTTTTAACAGGGGGCCCCTGCCACCAATGTTTTTTTAAAAAAAAAAATTTTAATTTTTTTTTTTTTGGGGCCCCAATTTTTTTTATAAGGGGGCCCTGACCATCAATAGCTTTTTACAACTTGTGTGGGGGGGGGGTTACTTTTTTAGCGCTGATGTCTGTGTGGTCTTTTAACTGCGATGTGGGCGGGATATGGGGCGGAGCTTGGTCGTCAGTGTGGGCGGGGCCCAGGGGGCCCCAAAAATTTTGTTGTACGGGGCCCCGTGATTTCTAATGGCGGCCCTGTCTGTATTAATTACTAATCAGCCTTATACTGTGTCATTTATATTTTTTTCTATGTGTACTGTATGTTTTGAATCAGTACCTAAGGTCAGTAAGTGACAACAGCACAGAACATGTGCAGTGAATCAGCAGAAAAGAAGATGGGGAGCTACTGGGACATCTTTGGAGACAAAGATCTTTACTGCAATGGCTGTGGTTGCCTTGGGCTGGTACAGAAGCCCCAAACATAATGTACAACATTTCTAGCCAACTTCTTTAGTTAAGCTTTAGTTCTCCTTTAAAGTGATACTGACACTAAATTATTATTCAAAATATTAATGTACAAGAAATGTGACCTATAGGTCATGTTGATCGTTTTTCACTCACAGGGCTGCTTTTGTACGTAATTGTTACTTGAAGTTCCTAAACCTGACTGTTATGCCAACCTGACTGTCCCTTCTCAACCTGTCATTAGAGTTTCTAATGCTAACAGACTGCTGAAGGCGAAATATGGCAGCCCCCTCAGAGAGGAACATGGGGATCAGATGGGTAATGTAAAAGCATCTGTAAATCCTTTTATGGCAAAATTATAGATACCATGCAAAGACAATATTATGATAGATGTAAAAAAAAGGTTTAATATCTGGTGTCAGTATCTCTTTAAGAAGGGGTTGGATGTTTTTTTAGCAAGTGAGGGAATACAGGGTTATGGAAGATATCTCATAGTACAAGTTGATCCAGGGACTAGTCTGATTGTCATTTTGGAGTCAGGAAGGAAATTTTCCCCCTCTGAGGCAAATTGGAGAGACTTCAAATGTTTTTTTTTTGCCTTCCTCTGGATCTACTAGCTGTTAGGCAGGTTATATATATATATATATATATATATATATATATATATATATATATATATATATATATATATATAGACTAAAAAGTTTGAACTTGATGGGCGTGTGTCTTTTTTCAACCCAACTTACTACTATGTTACTATGTATTGTTAAGTATAAAAAAATCTATCATCGATCTATCTGTCTTTCCTGCTGTATTGAGGCACCATAGATACCCAAAGTTCGTGTGTTTGATCATTTTCCTGGGATATCCTTAGTCATAGACTGAGGCTCCTGAAGTGAAGTGAGTAGTTCTGCAACTGAAGCAGTAAGTATATCTTAAAGGCGGCCTGTCACCTTAAGAAATAATTCCATCTAGGAATTGCTGAATGGAAAGTGAAAGTATTTTCCTCTATGCTCTATGACAGCTCAGATATTTAAACACCTTTTTAACAGGTGTTTGGGATTTATTTATAAAAAGGATTTGGGTTCTAGGTTTAATTTGCAAAGGACTTTCATTTTAGAGGTTTTTATGTGTAGGTGACAGTTCTGCTTTAAAGGTATCAGTCACTCGGCATCTCAAGATCTCTAATTGCACATTTTCTGATGCAGCTACTCCAATTCTGTCTCGTTATCAAACGGAGTTGGGATTGTTACAATTTAGTCTAATCTATAAACTGATATACAACAACAACATAATATTTAAATAATAGAACACAGTAAATAAATCATTTTGAAATGTTCTCTATAGAAAAGGCATTATGCTATAAATTTATGTGACTTCATACATAAAATTTACAAGAAATCAGCCAATGGTCACATAAAAATAAGCCACAGGTCATAATAAATCAGCATAGCGCCACTTTAAATCACCTTGGGCTGTCTGTGGCTTTCACTGCAATCTGCTGCTATAGATCCAGCTGTATATCACATCCAATAAATGGAATCAGCTTCTGGTCATCATCAGTCATAGGCACAGAGTGCACAAAATCACCATAGGGTCATGTAAAATCAGCTACAGGTCACAGAAAATCAGCTGGGGGTTATCAAAGATTATCCTTTGATACTGAGCCACACTTATAGTCAGCTGTACTGTAATGTAATGGGATCTCAGTGTACAATCTGTTTCATGCTTAAAGTGTAGACCATTGTCATTTCATAATCTGGTCTCAAGAGACCTAGGGGCCGATTCACAAAGGGTCGAATATCGAGGGTTAATTAACCCTCGATATTCGACTGGGAATTAAAATCCTTCGAATATCTAAATTCGAAGTTTTTTTACTTCGAATCCTTCACTCGAAGTTAGTGAATCGGCCCCCAAGTGTACTATATATAGGGATTTTCTGTTTTGCGTTAGCTCTTTCCTTTTTTCCTTTCCATTGGTTTTATTTTTTTCTGTGTGTGTGTGTGTGTGTTAAACAGATGAAAAAAACAGCAGTATAATCAATTGTAACAGTCTTGTATAAATAGGTGTAGATCAGTGGTGTAACAACAGTGCTGGACCTCCCTGCAACCACCTGGCACTCCCTCCTCCTGCTGCCTGCTTGTGTCCCCCACCCCCCGACCCTTCGTGCTTGGTAGGTAAGATTGTGCCTGGGGAGGGGGGATTTCTTACAGCTATAGAGGAAGCAGACCCCAGGGTCTGGGCCACCCAGGTCCCCCTTAACTGCAGGGCCTCTATAGTTACGCCACTGGTGTATATGTGTCTGCTGCCCAGAAGTAAGAATATGGTTAACATTATACCCATTTTCCCTGTAACAATCTCTGTTTCATGGCCTCTTTTTAAGGATTAGATATATATCAATAAATATTATAGAATACAGCAGTCTATCTGTGCGGACCACTGCTATAGATCCTAAATATATAGCACACTAGTGATACTGTATGTGGGTTGAAATTTCCATTGACTCATGCTGACCCTAACTCACTCAAACCCATGCCTGCTTCTAGCAGCTGCCACAGCATGGGTTAGACCAAACACTGGCGATTTCTTTCTGTGTTTCCAACCCTAACCCAGCCTGAATTGCCTCACTGTGCTTATTTATATGCCTGTGCACAACTGCCCATTTCTGCTTTTTCAGCATAGGGTGCCAACTTTCCTGGTCCCCCTCAGCCCTCAGCTAAGTAAAGAACAGGCCCGGATTTGTGGAAAGGCCACCAAGGCCCGGGTTTAGAGCAGCAGAATTTTAGTGGGTGGCATGCTACCCAACCATACCCACACTGGTTCAGAAACACTGGGGATATGCAGTAGATAGTTTTTAAAATTTCCTGTTCACCAATCCCCATTGCTCCGCTCAAGATGATGAAAATTTGTGTAAATAAAAGGGATCTCGTGGGGGCGACGAATGGCAGCTGGCCTAGGGGTGCCCGCTATGTAAATCCGGCCCATGTAAAAAAAGCAAATTAACACAAAATGGGTTAATTTTGAAGTGGACAAAAAAAGGAATAGTTCCATCAGAGTGCAGGAAAAGTGTAAATAAGAAGCTATATAAAGCAAAGAATACGGTGAATGTATAAGGAGGACAAATAGGGAGGAAGAATGAAAGGAAGGAGTTAATAGAGAGGTTCAAAGAGTGAGGGCCATAGAAATACTGAATGGTGGGATGGTGACTGCTGGCAGAAGCAATATGTTTCTTTAGTAGATATTAATGTTCTAGAGCAGCGTTAGTATAGTCCATTACATAGACACATTTAGTGAATAGCAGCCTGGTGAATGGTTGGCTAATCAGTGCTCAGTCATGTTCTGTAAATGGTTAGACTATTATCTCACCCTAGCAGCCAAGCCAGACATCACACAGGTCTCTGAGCATCCAGCATGTTCCTGTAATCATTCACTGTTATGAGCTGTCAATGCAATAAAATGTTTTGCCTCTATTGTAAGCTGCTCAGCTATAAAATAAATAAACCCAGACATGCCAGCTAGGATGGGTAAGAAGTCTGTAGGTAAATCTCTGTCTGATTGCACAAAATCCAAGAAAATGACTGGTTTAACTCAGTATGCCTTCCTGCTGATAGGCTGTAAATGAGAACTAAGGGACAAAAGAGCAACTGGTATTTAACCATAAATGATCTTGAATTTAGTAAAATATTGTGGTATCTGAACAACCTATACAGCTGCGTGCACAGTTGTAAATGTAATTGTCCAGTTATATTCACTGCTGCGGAATCCTGACAAATATACATGTGGTGGCCCTGAGTGGGAGAGTAGACAGAAATCTTTGTATATAAGGCTTTCCAGGGGAGAACTTTTATATGAATATATGATTTTATATATTAAATATATTTGTGACGACCTCCTTAAATCTTCTTCATTATTCTCCACCAGCATGTGAATAAAAGTAAATACGCATATTATGAATAAACTTAGAATGGTTGAATATAAAGCAAAGATTGATTCCTTGGAAAAACCAAAGTTATATTACTCCTGTAGTTCAGAGAAGGCATTAAAGCAATTCTTACAAATCGGGTTCTGACCGGAGAGGATATTTAGTTATAAGACTGGTGTATTCTTGGAGCACTGTGCTATCAGGCAATAGAAGAGCATGTAAAAAGTTTTTACATTTTTATATGTTAGTTAAAAACAATTGTAAATGGTTATTAGATAAAGAAATGTTATTTTTTGCAATTCAGCTCTTTGAAAAGGATTACATATAGCATGCGCACATACACATGAGTACACAGAACTACACACATACACACTTGCAAGCCTAAGAACATAAGGTGGAGGTCAGGTCCGGACTGAGAATAGGGTTGCCATCTTTTCCTAAAAAAAATTTCGGCTGGTGGGGGCGGGTACAAAAAGGGGGCGTGGTGTGACGTCAAAGGGGATGGGGTTATGCCGAAAAGGGGCGGGCCACAGCGCGGCCAGGACAAGAACCGAAGGACAAGGTAAGTTTACAGTGGATTGGGGGCTGGCCGAGGGGGTCTTTTTAAGGGTATTACAAATTAACCGACAGCTACATTGCCGGTAAATTTGTAATACCGGCCTTGGCAGGTGTTTTACCGGCTAGGCCGGTAAAATACCGGCCGGGTGGCAACCCTAACTGAGAATTAAAATAGGCCCTGGCATTTCAGTTACACAGAAGCCCAATCAGCTGACATAGAGGCTAAACCAGCCTCCACCAGCCCACTAAATACTGACTTTCTATGGGACCTTATAGCAGCCCCTCTGGCATTTGCCAGAACTCACAGATTGCCAGTCCGGGCCTGGTGGAGGTTCACACAAATTTCAAAGAAAGACTGTTGCATCCAGTGTAACTCCCGATGTTTTATTCACATCGGGGTTTCCTCACAAGGCACTTTCAATTACCCACAATATATGCCAATAAACAGCCTAAAGTATATTCTTCTAAAACCAGAAGAAATTAGTTTGGATTGGACCTCAGCCATTATTAAGGACACTCAATCCAGGCCACACAGTTTGGTTTTCTCCTCATCTCACCCCTTTATAACAGATGATGACTAAATAATTCCAACACTTGTACTGACTTTTTAGTCCAAGCAAATACATTTCATGTTATTCTCTACATCTGTTCTGTTTCATAAAGCATTCTGTTAGAGATATATACCTTACCTCTTGGGGTTTCCCCTGTTACTGTGTTACAATGTATACACAAACACAATTCCATATTGCAGACCCGATAGATTGTGTCTTACCAGAAACTCAGCGGGATTATAGCCATATTATTTCCCAGCAGTCCATGCAGTATGGCCAACGTGTAGAAAGTGCCACATTCGAACTCAGAATAAGTAACCTTGTTAATCAGCTGTGCACCATTATGTCACATTTGCCTAATTGATATCTTCCTACCACCACTGAAAGGCAAAGATATTAGACTATATAAAAAATAATAATAATAAATAATAAATAATAATAATAAAATAAAATTGCTATATGATTATGGTATACTGTACAGTCGTCTACTGTTAGAACTATGACAACAAATATTTTCTGAAAAGGACACTTTAAAAAACAATGTAACGCCCAAGCTTAATAATCAGGAAGAGACTTCAATGACCTTTTGTAAATGACCTTTTCCATTTGCTGCCGCCAGATCATTATTATACGGTGCTACACCTTCCCACTTGTGCAGCTACCTCACACCAGACAGAAGTAGTAAGTTCTTGTAAAAATGTTGCTGATGATCCCAAGAACTCAGTGTGTTGGCTTCAGGCAATTACATGTAGTCACAAAGGCAGGGGAATTTCAGCAAGAGTGAATCCATGTCCAGCCTGTGATATCCCCCGGCACTAAGGATGGCTGACTATCTGTACAGATTATCCTCTCATGTCGTGCACGTTGCTCATATTCTCACATACAATTGCACTGTTGGGTTTGTGGCCTCTCACGCATAATCCAAAAAGCATTATTTTTAGTATACATGTAACTATCATTTTTTAAACAGAATTCAGTACTACAGCAGTTAGCGCAAAAAGGTCAGTTCTAAATAATA
This sequence comes from Xenopus laevis, assembly GCF_017654675.1. NCBI lineage: Eukaryota > Metazoa > Chordata > Amphibia > Anura > Pipidae > Xenopus > Xenopus laevis. The sequence goes on along the minus strand of NC_054374.1, from coordinate 128,435,881 downwards.
TCTCTACAATAACATAACACAATCATAAACAAGTTTTTTAGTTGACATTTTATATATTGGGCCAGATTCAGTTTCATGAAAATGTTTTATCTTATTGTTTATCGCATGCAAATGTTTCTCCCAATTCTGTTATCATTTTTTTTTTCAATTAAGTTGTTATGCGAGTAAGATAAGCTTTTCTCATTGAAAAATATTCTGTCCATTGATATAGGTTCTTGGGTTTTTTGTTGGCAATACATCGATAGTATACGATCCCTTATCAAGAATCCCTTATCTAGATTTTCCTTTTTCTCTGTAATAATAAAACAGTAACTTGTCCTCAATGGTAACTAAACAATCCTACTGGGTTTATTTACTGTTTAAATTGTGATCAAAGTGACAGAAAAACCCCATATCTGGAAATCCCTAGATCCTAGGTTTCCAGATAATAGATCCTATACCTGCAACAAGTTGATAATCTGTTAACATTAACCATGAATGTTACATTGTACATTTTTCACTACAAGTCTCCCTCTCGGCACCGAAAATGTATTGCTATTACAAATGTGACATCTAATACATCAAACATCATTTCAATTCCTCATTATTGTGATGTCATGGATGCCTTAAACTTGAATTAAAAACGCTGGTTAAAGGGGTTGTTCACTTCTGAGTTAATTTTCGTATGATGTTGAGAGTTATATTCCAAGACAATTTGCAATTGGTTTTCATTTAGCAGCAAAGCAAGACCACCCCTCAAAAGAAAACGTTTGAAATGGCCCAGTGTGCATGAAATCTCCTGCTCTGCTGGCCGCACCCCCCCGCCACAAGCTCACAAAGGTGTGTAAGCAGGCCCGGATTTGTGGCGAGGCCACATAGGACCGGGCCTAGGGCGGCACATTTTTGGGGGCGGCATGCCGCCCAGCCGCCTGTGCTCCCCAGTGCTTCGGCACCAGTGTGTGGTAGTGTGGGCGGGCGCTAGGACCACACGGAGCGCACGGCCTAGGGGTGCCGCCCAGCGAATCCAGCGCTGTGTGCAAGAGCATCAGGGAAGGGAAGAACGACTCTGAGGGGGTATTTTAATACCATAGAGCAGTGCTGTCCGACTTCTGTGCCACTGAGGGTCGGAATTATCTTGGTCTACATGGTGGAGAGCCGATAATGGAAGCCAGTGTTAGACACTACCTGTTTTAGACTGCACCCACTTTAAACCACACCTATGTTACCACAGAACCATGTCCACATTAATAGCACACCAAAAAACCAAATGATTGGTGCTTGCTGCAGGGATATCACTCATATGTGAAAAGAGTTAAGTCATATTAAGACATACCCTTAAATTCATATACCTCCTCCTCCCCTGTGGATAACACAGCACCCCCCCCCCCCAGAACAAATACCAGGCTTATATTTCACAGGCAGAACAGGGCACACACAGAGAGCATAGAGAAGGCAGAGTATGACACACCCAAGGAGAATAGGGCAGACAGATTATGGCACACAGGGAGCATGGGGCAGGCAGACATGGCACACACAGGGGGCATAGAGCAAAACAGAGCAGGAGACAGGGAAACCCATCAGGACCACTCTAAGATGTACTACATACAGTGACACAGTGCTGGTGCTCTATTAGCATTTTAAATAAGGTGTGAACAGGTGAACAATGTGGCAGTTTCAGTCTGGGTCTCAGGTATGAACAGTACAGGCTTTAGGATATAAACAATAGAGGTGTCACAAGTGTGAACTATACAGGGGTATTACAGGTGTGATCAATACAGGGGATTACAGTCTGAATTTGAGGTTTCAACAATGCAGGTGCCAGTTACTCTCTGTAGTGATACCTATTAAAGTTTACATATGGTACACAGACACAGCAGGCAGACTTTCATGTGGAGGGCCACACAAGGGGTGCCGCGGGCCACCAAATTGGACAGCCCTGCTATAGATGAAGCTGACTATAGAGTCTGCCTCCTCTATAATTATGCCACTATTTTCATTTTTTATTATTGGTGGCATCTCTCCAGTTTGCAATTTTAGCATTCTGGTTGCTATGGTTCAAATTACCCTAGCAACCATGTATTGGTTTGAATAAGAGACGGCGATATGAATAGGAGAGGTCATGAACAGAAATATGAGTAATAAAAAGTAGCAACAACAATAACAATAATATACAGCCTTACAAAGCATTTGTTTTAAGATGGGGTTGTTAGGGTAGTGGCACACGGGGAGATTAGTGGCCCGCAAATTTTAAAAGAGAGATGTGGAGACTAATCATTCGTTTTGTCTTCCAAATGAGAATAATATAAATTGCCAGTGTCAAAACATAGGAGGCTACTTTTAATCGCATCTCGTTCTACCAAAGTAAAACACACTGGGAGATTAGTAGCCACGATTGTATTTAAATTTCACGCATTGGCGTTATACGTCATTTCCTGGGCATCGGTTTTGAATTGTTCTGTCCCATCATATTGGCGTCCATTCACCATTCATAATAAAAACATGCAGAGAAAATCACTGCAGAGAAAACAAAATTTCTACTAAAATGCCATTTCTGAAGCATTTTTTTGATACTGATCGACTTATTGATCTTGTGGCAGGAGAAAAGTAGCCTGTGGCATCAAGGGAAGAAAATGGCATGAAATCTTTACTTCACTATAGACGCGCGACTTGTCGCAGAAAAAAAATCGCAATTGACTGATCTCCCTGTGTGCCACTGCCTTTAACTGGAAAGAGTCAGAATAAGAAGGAGAATAATTTAAAAAAAACTATAAAAAAAATAATGAAGACCAATTAAAAAAGTTGTTTAGAATTGGCCATTCTATAGCTTGCTAAAAGTTATCTTAAAGTTGAACCACCCTATGTTGGATCTATAATTAAATTCATGACACACATAAAACATAATTAAAGGATCTGTTGTTATATAGCTTGTAAATATTTGCAGCATAATGAAGAGTTCCCTATTTCAGTGGCTGCTTCTTGTGCCTCCTAGTAAACATAAACCTCAGGTTCTAGAAGTATTTGATATAGGGCTTATTTTTCTCTAAGTCAGCACAACGGAATCATAAAGATTTTATGAATAGAGCAGCACAGCACCATATTTTTTATTACCTACAAATTTGCAGTTAATATGGCTTGGGTTAACCTAGCGATGATTTTGTGTACAGTACAGAGATCTCTCAATAACTGCTTTTGACCTTTGCAATGCCCAGGATTATGGGCTGACAATTCCCTAGTTAAAATAAGGTCATGGGAAAGTATAATATTAAAGTCAAGGGTGTTTTTTGCAAAACAAGCAGTCTTTGTTTATTTCGCCTCTTAATGAGCACTGCTTTGGAATTTCTGCTTCAGCTTAATGAATATATATGTTCAGAGCCTTAATCACTATTAATATAAAACAGACAAATTCATATCAGCTATAACATGTGCAGAGGTACTAAATGTGAAAAGGGGGATAGTGACCAAAGATAGGCTATCACTTTTAATCCAAACATCTCTAATTTTAATAATGTGATACCAGAAGGTACCAGAAGGTACCCACTACAGCATTGTCCAATGGAGCCATTCATCTAGTCATATGCTGGTATATTAATTTCAATTTACGCTCTCAAATTGATGCTGGAGAAAATTGAAGGCATAAATATTGACAGCTTGATACATTGCCCACTTCATCTTTATATTTCATTTCAAAGTGTATTGCTTAAGTTTATCCAAATGAATGCTTCTAATATTCCAATAAACAGAAACAAGCATCAGTGCAAAAGGGCAAACATCAGAGGTGAGAGGATTAAATGGGATCAGAGTGGCCTTTATCCTGCTCTTGTTTCAAGCAAATCAGCAGGTCGAGTGGAGATTATTTTTGGTCTGTAGCCCTTGTACTGTATTGTAAGAGGTTCATAAAAAGCAGAGATTATGTGGGTTTCTTTGTGCTGCCGCATTCCAGTTGAACATCTTCCATGTCGTTTATTCCATGGGAAAGAAAAGTATTATATAATATAGCTGGCATCTGTTAGGTGTAGGTGTCGGAGACCAGAATTAGATATTCCAGATTTTTTGAGAATGCACAAGCTTTTCTGCATTTCCTTTCCCTTTTCATCACCACTATGCATCTGGAGGCTGATATACTGTCGTAATATGGGGAAAAGTTTGCATCAGCCCAGATAAACATAGACTAATGATAGCAAGCATCTGATTGGTTTGTATACAGTGTCAGACTGGCCCACTGGGGTACCAGGAAAACTCCTGGTGGGCCCAGCTGTCAGTGGTCCCTCGTGCTGCTAAACTTTTGGCCTATTTCATGGCCATTCCCTATTCTATGAGAATAAACAGGCTAAATAGATGGAATAATAGATTGTAGTATGTAAAGAAAACAAACTAGGAGAATAGAATTTGATTGAGGAGATGAAGAATATTAGTACTGAGAGTGGGCCCCTGGTCTAAGGTTTTTGGGTGGGCCCCTGGTGTCCCAGTCCAACACTGTTTGCATAAGTTACTGTACCAGGCTAAACTTTTGCTGGTGCAACTGCATAGCCCAAAGGGAAATATTTATTAAAGAAAGTAAAATGGAAAGAGAAATAGTATAAAATATAACTGTGTGAAAGTTTATACAGAGTGGGACGAATATTCTGAGCATAGCAAAGTTCAGGAGCATATATTACATATATGAAAATAGGTGGACTTTCACCCTTATGCTCCATAGGTGTTGGATTTTTTTTTTTCAGAATAATTTTGAGCCCCCAATTTCAATTTTTATAAATAATAATAACTATTATTATAATAATAAATATCAATTATAGGCATTATTTTCCCTTTTTCCATCATCACTTATTCTTTCTGAAGTGTTTAATATTTCACAGTCATAATCCATCTTACTCGTTATAGGGGGTAATAGAACTGAATAACATCATATTTGAATCTTCTGGCATTCTGTCTGGCTAGTCAAACAGAATAGCAGGGGCTATTTGTTGTTCTTCAATTTAATGCTATTAGCAGAGCAAATCTGCAAATATCATGAAAACTAAAAGAAAAGGTTAATTTAAAAGAAGGTGAAAGTGTATATCTTTCATTTGATCCATCCATGCAGTGTCTTGTGTGGATATGTATGAATAAGAAAGTTGTAAAGTGAGGGATCCACCATTTGTAAGGGATGATTCCATTACTTTAGTTGGAAAAAATCGTGAGTCTTGGTTGGCCAAACCAGCGGATCTTATTATATGGCCACCTTAAAGGAAAACTATACCCGCAAAATGAATACTTAAGCAACAGATAGTTTGTATCGAGTGGCATATGAAAGGATCTTACCAAACTGGAATATATATTTAAGTAATTATTGCCCTTTTACATCTCTTGCTTTGAACCACCATTTAGTGATGGTCTCTGTGCTGCCTCAGAGATCACCTGACCAGAAATACTGCAGCTCTAACTGTAACAGGAAGAATTGTGGAAGCAAAAGCCAGAACTCTGTCTGTTAACTGGCTCATGTAACCTAAGAATAGTATAGTATAGTTTATTTGGTGTGTTTGTGTGCACAGTGAATCGTAAGATCCCAGGGGGCGGCCCTTATTTGGCAATTTTCTATTTAGGATTACCCAATGCCACATACTACTAAAAAGTACATTATTATGAAAATGGTTTATTAACATGAAGCAGGGTTTTACATATAAGCTGTTGTGCAATATCCTTTTATAGAGACCTACATTGTTTGAGAGGTATAGTTTTCCTTTAAGTCATAAATCCTACTCCCACTGTGAGTCAACTCCGTGCTGGCCAATCAGACCTCTTTGACCCAACAGGACTCTGCAGAAGGACCCCAAATTCTAGTTTTGAGAGTAGCGCTAACATTTATTAACAAGATCAATTTGGAGCACTCTTTGGTCATTGCTTTAACAGCTCAGAGTAGAGTCCTGCACGGAACCAATTTGTTAAACCCGACCTGCAACCCGGACTCGCAACCCGCATACTTACCTGCTTGGACCCGCTACCTGAACTGCAAGTACCTTATCCGCAACCCGATCCGCGACCCGCTGATCATCAAGAAACAGGAAGTGCTGTCATTGTAAACTGGAAGTGACATTATTGGAAGTTGGCGGGATCAGAAAAAAAGGAGTAAAACAGGAAGCACTGTCATTTTAAACCAGAAGTGACATAATTGGAAGTAGGCGTGGTCAGAAAAAAAGTAAAACTCGCTATTGAGAAGACCCGTGACCCGCAAACCTGGACACCTGCCGACCCGCGTCTATACCTGATCCCAAAACTTCTACCGGCAACTTGCTGGGTACCGCAGGTTTTTGCTGGTAACCCATGGTAACCCGCTGCAGGACTCTAGCTCAGAGGGCTGTTTGTTGCCATTTGATTTGACAGATACAAATTATTTTCTAAATAAGCCACCACAAAGGTCTGGAAGCCTCTGCAAAATGGCCCAGATTAGGCCCCACGATTACTAGCATCAGGCATGTATAACATCTGGGAATGAATTGGGGTTGCAGCCATTTGCAGTGTATTATGTCCTCTTTTTAATCATCACATTTGCATTACATTTTATGCATCTCCTTTCTGTATTCATTTTATTTGTCAACACACTATTATCTGTATCCCTCCAACAGCAAAAGGAGCCGTTAAATGGGGCAGTAAAGCATTTATATCCAATAAATGTCGAGCAATCCCTCAACTTGCAGTCTAATTGCTTCCATTTTTAAAATATATGACAAAAATATGTTGGGAAGTAATGAATCAGTTAAAATTTTCCAAATGATTTACCAGCTACAGCTAAGCCCCTATCGCTTCCCAATCACAAAGATTGATCCCTCCCATTCTCCTGGGGGCTATTGAGTTTTTAAGTATCAGGATTTAAAAATGTCAGATTTGCCTTCCACCCGTTCAGTCCGCCCTCTCTGGCTGCGATATGAAATACAAATGGAGCAATCAATGCCGGCATCTGCCAGCTGTATGTGGAATGAGAAAGTGGCAGAGTCGTGCCTGGAATTGCATCAATGCATGGATAACACACCCACCGCTCACCTCTATGCTCCCTATAGCTGCTCTTCCCTCTCCTAGGGCTGGACCATGCTTCTCTGCTCTGTTCTTTAAAGAGGTTGTTCACCTTTGAGATAACTTTTAATATTTTAATAATGTTTTCCTCAACCTAACATATTTTTCCTTCTTCAATCGTCTTAACCATGTTGTGTGCCGGCAGTACATAAAAAATTGCTAAAAACAATTGTGCGGGTAACCAAATTGCCTTCCCCAGACCCAGAGGAGCCACAACAAATAAAAAGGAATTTCTTGCAGACATTTAGCACAGATGAGACACTAATTCTTTCAGGAGTATTGACTTTAAAGAGTGTGGACTTTTGGTAGTGTGCACTTTCAGGAGTGTGGACTTTCAGGAGTGTGGACTTTCAGGAGCATGGACTTTCAGGCATGTGCACTTTCAAAACATTGACTTTCAAAATATATGGACTTTCTGGAGTGTGGACTTTCAGGTATGTGAACTTTCAGGAGCATGGACTTTCAGGCATGTGGACTTTCCAGGAGTAAGTGAAAGACTCAGCATAGCATCAACTGAAAATGTAAAAGACATAAAAAGTTCAGTCAATCTTTTATGTATGGGTGGGAACATAGAGAGCTAGAGCCCTTCTTGTGTTTGAAAGCTTGACTCTGGGCACGAGTCAGCTAGCCATTGTTTTGTTCTGTTGATTCCAACCTTTACATCACCTGATGAAATAACTAACTGCCTTTTCTCAACATTTGACCTTTACATCACACAAAGTACTAATTCTTAGGTGCAATTTCTCTACTTGTTGACCTCAAATTAGCATTACGCTTACCTTGTTAAAGTTACATAGAAACTGTGTGTGGAGTCTGTGTTAGGATGAAGACAGACAAAGCTACTAGTAGCAGCTACTTGTCATGGCTACAAAAAAAACAATAGTAATAAATGGCTTTGCCTTTTTAAAATGTTGGATATTGTAACTTAAATATGTATTCATAAATTGTAACTGATATTGTAACATCCAGGGTTATATTAGAAGATCAAATCAATGCAGATTTGAACCACTCATTAGAGTTAATGGGACTTTGGATAAATAAGAGTTAAATAATTGGGAGGTAATAATGGGTATTTAAATGTGAAGATGTATTGAGGGTGTTCAGAGTCACTGAGGAAGTGCGTCAGCACCGTACATACGTCTGATTTACAGGTGGTGAGCTGATTTATTATCCATATATAGCAGAGTCCATGGAAATGTGAACCTCTACTTAGAACAACATTTACAATGAACTTAAGAGTGTCCACTTAATCATTTGTGTAAAGAAAATCTTTATATTCTGATAGACATTATGGGTTGTACTCTTGTTGATCTAATTTGACTTTATCAGAGGCAAGTCTCAGTATTGTCTATGGCAGGATATTTTGTAGTCACAACAAATAGCTGCAACTAGTAGCTCTATGTGTCTTCACCCTTACAGTGGATGGTCCTGTCACAGTGCAATGAAGCTGCTATAATGAATTGTTGTTGCTCTTTTGGTGAAGTAGTTATTTAATTCTTACCATTCATGTGAACAGATATTAGATACACCATGGGTTTCTAACTTTTTCATTACCCTGTCAAGGACCCCCAGTTGACCAGCTTTATTCCATAGCCCATGACAACGTAATACAACATACCAGATGAGCCATTCAGGCATACTTTCCAGATTAAATGACACATCAAAAACTGTCTTTGCCTCTAAATGTCACTTAAATTCAGGCATCCAGGAGTATCTAGAAGAATAAATAGGAATTCTCATTTCTAGTGATGACATGAGGAATGCATTGGCTGATACTGTAAATGGCACAGTATATGTAAATAAGTCACAGTGTGAGCCAGGGTAGTGTTAAAATGTCCAACTGTGGCCCTCTAGCTACTGTTGAACAATAACTCCTAGGTATGCTCCAAAGGCAGGATTACGTTCGAGATTCTGCCTTTTTCAGTAGGATTCGGGTTCACCGGAAGTTCCTGGCCAAACTGAATCCTTAAAATAATATGAATTTTTGACACAGTAACAAGAAAGTAAACATTTTTTTTTAACTGAGTACTGTGTCTGTGGTTCTCTTTGACCCTTCTTAGGCTTAATATGTATATGCAAATTAGGGTAAGGAATTGCGTTTGGTATTCAGCCAAATCATTCAAGAGGGATTTGGGATTTGGCGAAAATAATGGATTTGGTACATCCCTAATAAATCTCTTGACAGTCAGTCTCTTTAGGGATTCTGTCATGATTTTTATGGTGTAGTTTTCTAAATTACACTGTTTACACTGGAAATAATTCACTCTATCATGTAAAATGTAATTCCTAACCCAGCAAGTGTATTTTTTTTTAGTTATAATATTGGTGTGTAGGCAGCCATCTCAGGTCATTTTGCCTGGGTATGTGCTTTCAGAAAGAGCCACTTCAGGATGGAACTGCTTTCAGGTAGGCTATTGTTTCTCCTACACAATGTAACTGAAGGAGTCGCAGTAGGACGTGGATTTTTACTGTTGAGTGCTGTTCTTACATCTACCCGGGAGCTGTTATCTGGTTACCTTCTCATTGTTCTGTTGTAAGGTTGCTGGAGGGGATGGGAGGGAATGATATCACTCCAACTTACAGTGCAGCAGTAAAGAGTGACTGAAGTTTATCAGAGCACAAGTCACATGACTGATGGCACCCAGGAAACTGACAATATGTCTAGCCCCATGTCAGATTTCAAAATTAAATATAAAAAAATCTGTTTGTTCTTTTGAAAACAGATTTCAGTGCAGAAGTCTACTTGAGCAGCACTATTAACTGATGCATTTTTGTAAAAAAACATGTTTTCCCATGACAGTATCCCTTTAAAGCCTGCAGGCTGAAACTCCTAATGACTTTTTGGCGTCAGGCTGGACTCTTTGAATCCTATAGGGTTTGTGCCAATTCTCAGCTATGCCAGACACACTGGTTGGCTGGGTGTGGTTATGCAGATGAATAAGTTGGGCATATAGAGTCCAACATGTATGGCCTCAGGTTGGACCCTATAGTTTTTGTGCCAATTCTCAGTTTGAGTATGTGCCGGACACACTGGTTGGCTGGGTGTGGGTATACAGATGAATGAGTTGAGCGTATTATGACTGAAAAGCTAAATTAAAAGAAGGTTTTGTCTTGTTCATTCACTACCTCCCAGAATCACAAATTACAGCTTCAAATATTTCTTCCCAGACTAAAGCAGATCATTTTAAACAATGTACTTTTTTTTATTCAATTTTAGTTGCCATGGAAATATTGTATTGGCAGGTCTCAGAGGGGTCTGGGAGAAAGGGGGGTGAGGAGAGTTGAGGAATGACCGCACTGACACGCAGAGGATAGATAGGGAAAAGGCATATGCAGAGGGCACAGGACACATTGTAGGAGTAATACACACATACAGGACAATGGTGAGAAAGAGAGAGATAAGAGAAGTGACAAAGGACACAGAGAAATGCAATGTGATGTGGATAAAAGAGATGAGCAGAGAGCAAGCCAATGAAAGGAAAAGACAGCAAGGCTCCACATTTGGTGGGTCTCTCCTCAGCTGCCTGTCAGGCTGACTCAATGAATTAGGCAAGCAGCTCGGTGTTGCAGGAGGGAGCTCAGTGCTGTGAATCAGACCTCGGCAGCCAGCTAAAGGTCAGAATTATTGATTTCTTTCTACAGGGGGGGGTTGTAGCTGTCCGTCACTGACAGCCCCCTCTATCAGAAGATGGCAGCAGCAATACTAAAGAGGCAGCCAGCACAAGCATGGGGATGCTTTCTCAAACACCCTGTTATGAAAAGAACTTAAGAGCATGGGTTTAAAGTAAAACGACTGCATCAATGGCTGAAGGGGTTTCTCTCCATGAAGGTCAAACACATTGCCCACATTGCCAGCATACTTAGTGACTACACTAGAGTGCATAGTGGTAGAGTTCAATCTAGTGCACTAGAGAGTAATCACACCAATTACACTCCTTACATTTGTTTCTGAAATAACAGGAATCCTAAATTACTGATGCGAAATTTGGTCATGGGACACTATTTTTTTACTCTAAATTTCCCCTGCATAGAATCAGCATTAAATCTGTGACGTTCTCCCACTATATCTCTGGCTATTCCATATTCACACAGTTAATAAGAAACTTGGGCCCTGTTTTTTCTCAAAACACTTCACGGCACTTCATTACTCTGTGATGGTGCACAGCAAAAGGTGCAAAATCTATAAATTGAACTAATGTTGAAAAGGAGGTGAAGCTGCCCCTTTAATACTTCATGTAGATGACACAGGGCACAGATAAGAGTTGTATTTACTCACATAGGTATTCTATCCTATACTGGGACATCTTAGGGTAGAACTACATGGTCCCATCCGACACCACACGACAAAACACTGGCGTCAAGTCGAATGCGCCTGAAATAGAGGTAAGAAATAGAAATGTCGGATGAAGTTGCAGTGTGCATCCGACACAACTGTTTGATGCACACGCAGCATCTGCATATGATAGTTGTGTTGTGTCAGATGCATGCTGCGACTAAATCCAACATTCCTACAACTTACATTATTTCTGGCACATCCGACTTGACACCAGTGTTTCGTTGCGTGCGTCGGATCAGACCTAAATCGCCCATGTAGTTCTACCCTTAGGGGCAAATTCACTAAGCCGCGAAGCGCCGAACGCTAGCGTTAATTCGCTAGCGTTTGGCATTTTCGCTACTGCGTAAATTCACTAACGAACGCTGGCGTAGTTTCGCTAGTGTTACTTCGCAACCTTACACCAGGCGAAGTTTCAATAGCGACGAAACTACGCAAATTCACTAACTTGCGCAGTGTACTGAACGCTACCTTTTACGCTAGACTTCCTTCGCCACCTCAGACCTGGCGAAGCGCAATAGAGTAGATAGGGATTGTTTAAAAAAAAGTCAATTTTTTTTCTAAGTCCCAAAAAAACGCTGGCGTGTTTTCTACATGATGGCTGATAGGCTGAAAAAGATTGAAAATTTTTTGGGGCTCCCCTTCCTCCCCCCTACATTTCCTGACTCATGGCAACTTACCTAGACAGTGGGCACATGTGTAGGGCAAAATAAAAATTTTATTTGCTGATTTGAAGGTTTTCTAGGCATTTGTAGTGCAGATACGTGTTCCTCCATTGAAATTTGAATTTCGCGCCGTATGCAAATTAACCTTCGCTAGCGTAACTTCGCTTTATATAGCGAATCAACACTAGCGCAACTTCGCAACCTTACGCTACCCCTGTGCGCAACTTCGGATTTTAGTGAATTTGCGGAGCCCTGGCGAAACTACGCCTGCCGAAGTGCGGCGAAGTGCGGCGAAGTTGCGCCTGGCGCAACTTCGCATCTTAGTGAATTTGCCCCTTAGTGTGTTCCAACCCACTTTTCTTAACCTGGAGCCTTCCTACTACACGATATGCCTGGTATTGCCTTCTGCTTTCCTCTGAGGAGCAGCTGATTGTCTATTGTCTTAAAGGAACAGTTACACCAAAAATGTATTTTAAAGGGGACCCGTCACCCAAAAAAAAACATTCCAAATCCTATTTTATCACATTAGTCAAGCAAAATGAACTATAATTACACTATATAAATTATTTGAATCTTGTTTCCTTCAGTCTGGGAATTCATAATTATAGCAAGCAGGCAGCAGCCATTTTGTGGACAGTTTTATTAAGGCAAGTCTTGTATCATCTCAGAATCTTGTTTGTGCACCAGAATGGGGAACCTTATGTCCATTTCCTTGCCCTGGCTACACAATTAAACGGTAAAGAGAACGGGGGAATGTGTGGAGAGCAGTGACATCTAAGAAGTGCTGAATGGAAAGTAATTGTCTGCCCCGCCTCTGTGCCACTGACATAGAGGAGGGGCAGACAATATTTGATTGACAGCTGAGATTTTTAAATGAGCTTACAGCAGCTATGAATGCTTTAATAAAAAATAGAAATTGGATTTCAAGTTTAATTTGAAAAGGACTTTTGTTATACAGATTTTTGTGTCTGGGTGACAGGTCCACTTAAAAGTATAGAAACCATAATGTACTGTTGTGCAGCACGGGTAAAACTCATATATTTGCTTCAAAAAGACTACTATAGTGCATATAAACAAGCTGCTGTGTAGCCATGGGGGCAGCCATTCAAAGCTGAAAAAAGGAGAAAAGGCACAGAATACACAGCAGATAACAGATTAACCCCTATATGTAATAAAAGGCACTAAGTTTGCCCAGGAGCAGTCACCCATAGCAACCAATAAGATGTTTGCTTTTCAAACAGGTGACCAGCAACTGCAGCCTGCTGATTGGTTGCTATGGGTTACTGCACCTAGGCAAACGTTGTGCCTTTTATTACATAACCCCATAGCTGTCCAAAATTATCGTTTATCTATTGTGTATCCTGTGCTTGAATGGTGGCCCCCATGGCTACACAGCTTCTTATTTATATAAAGTATAGTAGTGTTAGAGAAACAAACACATCAGTTTTAACAGTGCAGGGCAACAGTACATTATATTGTCATTACTTAAACACTTACATTTTTTGGTGTTACTGTTCCTTTTAGCTGAAGTAAACCTTTTTCCTCAGGGCTTTTTGTTTTTCACTGAAGCCTCCAAGCACCACCTACCCTCCTTCATAAGTGAAGTCCAAAGAAGTCAAACAATGTTAATCCCCTTGCTCCTATAAACTAGGGGGAAACCTATTTGATATATTTTGGCAAGCATAGATTTCCCAACCTCTGTAGGGAATTCCTAGCCTGAATAGGGAACTACTTCTCTCTCCAACACCTCTTAGGGTAGGACTACATGGGCGTTTTTGGCGCGATCCGACGCGCTGTGACACTCGTGTCATGTCGGACAAACGCTGCGACTTCATCCGACATTTCTATCTCTTACCGAAAACGTCAATGTAGTCCTACCCTAAATAGACCCAGCCCACTAGTCAGAGTTATGCAGAAAGCTCAGAATTAAAGGAAAGCCTTCTCCCATAGACTTCATTTGAATCAAGTTTGAATCAAAAAATGTATTAACATATATTATTACTAAAATATTTATTTACATACAGTATTTCCCTTTTCCCTATTGGGTTTATTGAATCTTTAAATCTTAAGGTATAGATATCCAAATTACAGAAGGATCCTTATCCAATAAACCCCAGGACTCAAGCATTCTGTATAACAAGTCCCATACCTGTACTTGACAACAATATGAACGTAATAAAACGTTTTTGTGCTAACCGCTCTGTTTATGTAAATGGCATTATTGTGTCATGACAAGTGACCTGTTATATAATTTTAAAAGAAGCCCAATATTGATACTATCAGACAACCAGGAAAAAAAATCTGTTACTAAAAATGTGTATTGTAACCAAACAATTTATATCGCCCCATTCACATGAAATCATTTTTTAATGTGTTTAAGCGTTTGTTTGTTTGTTTGGTGTTTCTTTCTTTGCCCTAGGATTGTCACCGTGTAAATCCTTAAGGGGTGTTGGAATGATCCTTCATTTGAATTAGGTGTCCCTTGCTGCCCTTTTCTTCTTCTTCTTGATTTTTCTGCTTTTCACTGACAATTACAAATCAGAAAAAAACATGCAGGGATTACATTGCTGCCTAATACTAACATTGTTTATCCTCCTTCTGTGAGGAAACTGCATTCAAATATACTCGATTCTGTCCTGATTCATCCCCCCCATAAAGCCCAGTACTCCATGTATCCAGGGATCTAATGAGGGAAATTGATTACCATTAAACCCTCCAGCAAATAATAATTAAACAGCTGATTTCCACAATGCAAGGGAACTAATTAAAGTTCCAATTAGGAGACGGTAATTATAACATAAAATCAACATTATAAATAGCTTTTGTTATTAATAGCTTCTGCATGTGTGTATTATTAGCGTGCCAAAACTGGAAATATGCTCTTCCAGTGCACAGATATGAAGGCTTTCATGTGGCTCATACAATATAGCCTTGCCGTAAGACTAAATAAAATCAGAAACTCAAATCACTCCTTATTCTAATGACAGACTGGGGCAACCCTCTTGGCCTGTCACTGCTTCCTATACTATAGAAAGCTTTGTCTCTGAATGTTTACTTGAGAAATAAAATGACTTTCCTACTTGAATGTATTGTCCATGTTTCATTGTCTGTGACTTGGGACTGTCCCACCTAAAAACAGGGGCACGCTGACCATTTTGTATACAGACAGAGGAAAGTGTATCCACTATTATCTGAAAATTCCCAAACTAAATTCGAAAGATAACCCATAGTCACGTCAAACTGTACAGCTAAATCAGTCTTATGTGGTAGAAATCCCCAATCCCTATCAGATTTAGGGATAGGGATGTTGTGCTGGAAATTATATTAATATTGCATGGTGTGCCGCCCTCTGTAAATCTTTAGAGACACTATGTTAATATGTCCCACCTAAAGCAAAAGATTTTGGGGTAGACAGATTTTTTGCCAAATGGACCTCCTGCCCTGGATGTGGGTTAAAGTTAATATTGATCCCCATTATTCAGGGTTGCCAGGTCTAATTTTAAAAACCAAAGTCAGCTACAAAACCAGCCCAAAACTAGCCAAGAGACACTTCAAAAGTAGCCCGAAAAAAAACACAATTTGTTCAGTGAAAAAGTCTAAAAAATAAATGAATATAGTATATGAAAATATGTTTTTTTCAAACTTTTCCATGAAGCAAAATGCAAAGTGGGACAGATTCACCCGTCACTGGGGGGCCGAAGGTATAGGGGCATTTTGGTGGCCAGCTGATTTTTGCCCCAAAATTGTCTGAAATCGAGGAAAGTCAACAGAAAATGCAAGAACGCTTAAGGTTGACGGGGTAAATATCACAAAATCTGGTAACTCCCGACTTCTACACAAGTCAGTCCCATTGCATGCCGGGTATTGTGGTCTTACATTAAACTTGGCAGTCAGGAAATTGTCAAACAAAAACTACATTACCCAACATGCACGGGGAGACGCAAGCTTGGCACATTAAGGCAAGAAAAAACTTTGGCTGGTTTCCAAAGTACAAACCAGCCAAAGGCCCCAAAAGTAGCCCAAATCCGTACCTTGGCTAGTTTGCCCAATTTGGCTGGAAAACCGCCAACCTGGCAACCCTGCCATTATTACATTGTAAAAAGGGTAGTTTTAGAGAACATTCCCAACTAACAGAGGGGTCAACAGGGCAGAATGGTCATCAGGATTCAAGTACTTGCACCCGTGGACAATTTTCCCTTGAGTTTGTGCACCCAATTTTGATTTGGTGTGATGCGCACAAAGAATGTTGCGTGAAAACACAAAATGTTGTATTTATTCTGACCTGAGCACACGGTTTTTACAAATCTGCACACACGTTTAAATGTGCATACAAAAGAATTTTTGGAGCACATAGCTGTGAAGGAATAAGAGGGGACATTGCCTGTGGGGTTAGTAAATACTCCCCATTGTCTCAGGCTAATTGTGGTGTTATTAGGTATTCCATGGTACTGTATGTTGCTTTTACAAATACGTCTCAGCTTCTGTATGTGTATTGTTTTGTCACTTTAATTTGCTTCAACCTCCCTTTACACAGGATCAGTTTAATGGATTCTCCTTGTGTATAGACCTGATTAGGGAAGTGTAAACAGCTCTGCTTCTGTGATCTCCTAAATCTTACGGCTGCATTGGAAATTAAGAGCAGAGCAGTTATCAGATGTATTCCATTGTTTGGTAGATTTATAGACTGAACATATTTCTGTGTTGTCCCATTCAGTGTTATACTTTTATATATATGCCATAATGTTTTACTCTTACAAGGAGCAAAACAAGCAATTTCTTTTACTTTTTTATTCTTTTCTCGGGGGCCCTTTTTCCGTCTTCTTCAAAAGACTGACAGGTGGGGGCATCGGCCTGAGACTACTGGGAGGTTTGCTGGACAAGCTGTAGGAAGAGGATGGGTTGAGAGATGAGCTGTGACAGACAGGAGACAGGTCCTGGGAAGGGGCAATGAGAAACCACAATGTAAATGAGACACAGGCAGATATTGACTTGAGACGCCAAGAAGTGGCAACGCTTTTTACTCTCTCCCCAAGCACATCAAGGGATGTCTTTAATTCCAGACTTGCAGCCTTGTAACCTGTGCACCACTGAGGAACAGAGACATAAAATCAGTGACAGACACAAAGAGAAAGATAAAGCCAAGAAAGGAAATAAGAAAATGAGGAAAGTGGTTTGCCCTCATCGGCCGGTTAAAAAAACATCTTGCAAGGCTTAATTAAAGATTTCCTTGCAATTTACACAAAAAAGTTTAAAGGTGCAGAACCTATTGATTTGCCTACCACAAATCCTGCAATCATGAGGCCATTTATATTCTATTGCATGGCTTTCCTTGTATCTCTTCTGTATAGTGTGATTATTACAGGTATGGGATCCATTATGTGGAAACCTGTTATCCAGAAAGTTATGCATTTCAGGAAGATCCATTTTAATCAAATAATTCACATTTTAAAATATTTTTGTAAGTTTGGTAAACAAAGGTGATATAAGAGTAAAGGCGGTCATAGATACACCAATAATATCGTAAAATATTCAGTGTGTGTGTGGAGGGAGACAAGCCGACCAATATTGGCAGAAGACTCGGCTATCGGCTGGCTTGTTGATTGGGCTGGCCGGAAAATTTTGATCAGGCGCCTTTGAAGGCACCTGAACATTAGTCACTGTTAGTGCTGAATCGTCAGGTACAGTTAGAATTCTATTGTTTCAGTTAGTATTGAAAATTAATGATGGTCACAGAAAGATCGTAATTGTAACGTCTATTGTCAACTGAAAAGGAACAGTAACGTCAAAAAGTAGAAGTGTTTTAAAGTAATGAAAATAAAATGCAGTGTTGCCCTACACTGGTAAAACTGCTGCGTTTGCTTAAGAAACACTACTATTGTTTATATAAATAAGCTGCTGTGTAGCAATGGGGACAGCCATTCAAAGGAGAAAAAGCTCAAGTTACACAGCAGATAGCAGATAAGTTCTGTCTGTCTAATGGTGTTATATGTTATCCATTAGTTAAACTGTGCCATATAGCCGTTCATATAAACAAGCAGCTTGTTTATATGAACTATAGTAGTGTTTCTGAAGCAAACACATCAGTTTTACCAGTGCAGGGCAACACTACATGATATATTCATTACTTTAAAACACTTACATTTTTTGGTGTTACTGTTCCTTTAAGTGATTAGAAGTAAGAGTAAACGTGATCGTTCTTTGTTGTTCTGATTATTAGCTCAAGAGAGCAGGTTGACTTGCTTCTAAAAGGGATCCAGCTGGGAGTCGCATTTTTATCCATCCTATGTGGTAAGTAAATGCTATTTCAGTTTACAAGTTTAATTAAAATGAAATTTGCATAATCTGAGAATTAGCAGGGCACACAGTCCAATGAAATACATCTCATGTTATTTTTATTATACTTAACATGTTTATTATGTAGATTTCTATGGCTCTGAATATATTATGACATCTACAGCACTTTGTCTGGTCGGCAGTTCATTCAAATTTTACTTCTCTCCATAAAACAGAAAAATGTCATCCTTATATTTTATCTGATCCTTTTTAGATGGCTGGAGTTGCCCACAGACGCTACAAACTGCATAAGTCTAAGAATATGAACGAAAGGCAGCCATGCCCAGGCGATACATGTAGGGATCTGATAATCTGCCCAGCAGACAAATACCGTGCAAGTGGCCATACACAGCATGGCTGCCCTTCTATTGTTCTGCATCCATAGTATATACATGTATCAAAAACAATATAAAAGTTTAATAGCTACATATGTTTGATAGCTACGTATATCTCCGTCTTAATTGGTACTCTCAGTCCAATTGGCTCAACGTGACTTTGCTAAATCCAATTGCTCTTGCATGTAAAGCCATCAGTATATCTCCTATTCGTATTGTTTATTAGACATTGAAAGATATTTAGTAAAGGAACTAATTATTAAAATTAAAAATTGCAATAATACCGAAGCCTCTCAGTGAATCTTTATATTGGTCCCCATTGACCCCAGACAGACAGATAATATTTTAAAATGCATGATGGAAAGAAACTTAATAGGCTAATAATTTAAAAAGCATTAAAAATAAATGATGAAGACCAATGGAAAAGTTGTTTAGAACATGTCCATCTACAACATGTGCATTTATGTAAAGGTAAACTTTCCCTTTAATTGTGACTTCTAGAATCTATTCTGTGACAAGTGCAGTGTCTTGATTTTGAAAAGAACAAAAAAAGCAAGGAGAAAATTAAAGGATTAGTTGTGTTTTTTGTCTGTGAGATGGTGATGCCTATACAGTATTCAAGACAATTATAATTTTAATTACATCTTTGTGAATGCCTCAGAAAGATGTAAGGTTTTTAGGAGGCTTGAAAATGATAGCTGAGTTAAACAAGACCTGAAGAATTGGAGGTTTCAATCAAGAGGAAATTGTCCTGAAGATTAATGGCTGCTGGGCTCACACATTTGTTCAGAAGTAACCAGCACATAAATCAAAAAGTTCTGGGCTTATTTAAGAACTAAAAACTGTCCTCCTCCCCCAGCTCTGTAAGATCCACAATACTTCTGATACTCTGATGATACTGTACAAGATAAGTGCAGAATATGCAGATAGTAGATATTCATAGTATATTCTCTGCATAGCCACATTCCCTTGGAACAATTTATTTCGATGAACCGTAAGGGACATTCTTCAGGTAGAATTAAACCATTTATTTTTTCCATTCTAGACATTTTTTTTGGCAGTTTGCAATAAAATGGATCCTTCAGGCACTGAAGCAAGAAAATGAGCAAAGGTGTAATAATGAATCCTTTCTGTAGTTCTACCATATTGACTCTCTCTACAACATCACAGTTGCTGTTTACTAAGAGCCAAGATGCGAACGTGCAAGAGATTTTAATGACTCTACTTTTTACCATTCTATTTACTGTACTTCTTTCATTTTTCTGTGGTTACAGATAATGTACCGGTATGTATGATTTAGGTTGTAGAACTTTATGGTATATTGTGTTGTAATAAGAAAATGGCTATTGGGCCATGTAGAGGCTAAAATTGCTACTGGGCAAATATAAAACAAGTTAAAATGTAGAAACAAAGAACTATAAATGCTGCACATTCTACTTTGTGGAGTTGTTCAATAACATTTCAGCCTGGTTATATGTCCCTCAACCTATGTGGACCACATAAATGCAGACCCTGGCCTTACATTCCCGGTCCTACAAATACAGAGGAAACAATCAAACCAACCATATCAGGTCTAAATAGCTAGCCAGTGATGTCTATATCCACAGTTCTATGAATCAAAGACATTTACGATTGCACTTGTGCTAAAATCTATACAATTGTTTCCTACATTGAGGTCACTGATCAGGTACTTGCATCCAGGGCAGCCATCAGGGGGGGACAGGGGGGAGAGCTGTAGGGGGCCCGAGGGTAAGGGGGGGCCCAGCCACGCCACACTTACTTGATTAGCCGGGCCCCCCATCTTTCTGAGAACTGCTGACTTCATGAAGGCATGGACGTTTAAGAGGCCCTGGCTACCAATTTTCTTATAATGTGTTTTTTTTCTCATGTGGGGTTCTAGCCACCAATATTTTTTAATGGGGGGGGCCCTGGCCACAAATGTTTTTTTTATTTTTTATTAACATGTGGGAACCCTAGCCACCAATATTTTTTTACTGTGTGGTGGGGGGCGGACCTGTAGGTGGGGCTTGCGGTGGGAACAGCCCAGGGGGTCCAGTAAATTTTGTCGTATGGGGCCCTACGATTTGTGATGGTGGTCCTGCTTGCATCCACATCCACTTCTTGTACTCTTTTATCTTTGCTCAAATTGTGCCTGCCCAGTCTGTCTGATGAATCATGTCAATTGCAAGTATAAGTGCACTTGGAAGTCTGAATCTAGAGACACCCTGAACCTGGTGGTAGGTCCAGGGTTCCAAAAGGGGTTTGTACCAATACACACAACAGACTACAGATTATTGCACAATCATCGTTTAAGCAGAATTCCCGAACTGATGCCGTCCTGACTCAGATACAGCTAGAAACATGCGTCCAATTTGCATCAAAACATGAGTGCAATTGTTTGTTCTGACATTGTGGGTGCAGCTGCATCAGATGAAACGCATCGATCAGGCGTTGGAATGGTTGCACACTGCACTTGCAGTCATAAATGAGCTTTTTACAGATGACAAATCAAGGAGAACAAAAAGTAGCAATAATGCTAGACCAAAAAAGATATATATGCCCTGCTTTTCTATCAACAATGAATGATAGTCTTTGATTTTGAAATGCCAAGTTACATGGGCACAAAGAATAAGTAATCTTCTAGTGTGGGTGGCAGGTTTAGTAAGCAGGGGGCAGTCCAGGCAATCGTCTCCATTAAGAGAGATTAAACTCTATATTAAGAGATGTGGTGAGGGGAGAAGCTAACCCAGTTTGCTGAGTGAATGGTTAATTAATTCTTCCAACTACAGGAGGACAAATCGAGTTGCTGTTGTAATAAGCTTACTGAGTTCTGAATAAAATAAATGTAGTTATGTCTGATTCAGTAACACTGCTGGCTAGGAAATAGATTAAGATTGTGTGCAGCAAGATTATAAAATCTCATGCCTATTCTTTACACGCATGCCACCTAACACAACATATGGACACACACAACATATGCATGCACACGTCTAGCTGCAATCACACATACACACAGAATTCCGAGGAAGGAGAAGGCTGCGGTTAGGAAGCTGCTTTGTAATATTTAATGTCAGGTCGGCTTGTCAGTTTTCCGGTAATTAATGCGAACGCAGAGTCGCAGCCTCGCTGGAACCATATATCAGTGCCAGCCTTGCACGGCGTGCTGAACTGCAGAGTGCTATTATGGGAATTTTATATGTATTAGTAACTGATTCACATTAATACATTAAAAATGTCAGACGATCAGGTCTCTAATTGTCGGATTTAAATGTCTATTTGTCAGGAGTTGCCCAGGTGACAGAAGCACATCCCAATTTAGCTTAACACAAGACACACAAGGCAGTATAGGGAGAAGGGAGGGGAGGCGAGGAACATTTATCCTTTATGGCCTCCAGGGAGCTGGAAGAGGGATTCAAATGGTGATATGTAAAGAACATCAGTTGCAGAGACAAAACTATAATTGTCAACAGTGTGTAAGCAAGCGGAGTGCAGCATACAGAATGAATTCAACTGATAAAAGAATTGCCTCCACTGCACAGGCTGCAAGGAAAGCTAGATCTGGTCTAAAACCTGTGTTTTTCCCTTTAAAAAGCTTTATAAATTGATTAGCTTACCTACAATAGAGCATTTAATCATCTGCCTATATTAGTTTTTAACTCGATTTTAGCTGTCACTTGTAGTGAACCACTGTACAACTGTTAGAATACTAAATATAAGTCTGCACCCATATGTACAGTGCTTTGCATTTACCGAATGGATAGCTAGGTCCCCCCTGGGACCTAGCTTGCACAAGGTCATACTAAAGGTGGCACTGGGCAAAATTTAAGCATAAGTGCAGGGTGTATGGAGCTGCTGTTTTCCTTCTGACGAAGTCTGACGTATGGGCACGCCCATGAAACGTTACCTTGAATAAACACGCAGGGCTTGTCCCGCTTGCATGGAGTCCGTAGTGCCGGTTCATTTTCTTTTTGCTATTCATAATTGAGGTTGCCGACCCCTGTGACTGTGCACCGGACTTATTTGGGAACGAGAGACTAGGGTGTGCTGGTTGGTTCTTGTGTTTCAGCTGCTGTTTTCGTTCCCTAGCACTCCTGCACTTGCACCCAGCCCTTGCTAAATAATGCTCATGGTTATTCTTATCTCTAGCCCCTATATTCATCCCCCCTCCAGTTCCATTGCCCCATTCTCACAAACAATAAGCACAGTACCTCTTTAGCCACAACTCCATTCCACTATATAACGTGACACCACAATCAGACTGCTGCAAGAATGGTTCCATGTAGTTGGAGCAGTCCCCATGGTTTCAGGCAGGGCCGTATTTATTGCATATACAGGTATGGGACCTATTATCCAGAATGCTCGAGACCTGGGGCTTTCCGGATAATGGATCTTTCTGTAATTTGTATCTTCATACCTAAACTCTACTAGAAAATCCTGGAAACATTACCTAAACCCAATAGGGTTAATAATATCTTGGTTTGGATCAAGTGCAAGTGCAAGGTATTGTTTTATTACTACAGGGAAAAGGGAAATCATTTTGTTTAAAATCTGTATAAAATGGAGACTATGGAAAATGGCCTTTCCGTAATTTGGAGATTTCTGGATAATGGGTTTCCGGATAACTGACCCCGTACCTGTATAGGCATCCGAGGGCCTGTGCCTAGGGTGGAGAGTAAATCCTAATCTCAGATGGGGGGGGTGAGGGGTAAGGACCCCATTTTTGCATGTTGCTGTTAGAACTGACATCATACTTAACTGGAAGCTGTGCATGTGATGTCACTCCTGTAAACTGGGGGCACTGTGAGGTGGCACCGGAATGACACACAGTGCTGGCTTTAGGGGGGACTGGAAAGGAGCAGTGGGGGTTGTATGTAGTGTGCATGGTAAAGGGGAATTCACAAATATTTTTGTGCTGGGGAGTGGCCTGAGCAGGCCAAACTGCATCCCTGGTTCCATATTCTTGGTAGTGAAGCACTGTCTATTTTCTACTGCCCTGAAAAAGAAAACAACAGGCATTAAGTTATTTTACCCAAATCAAATTAACAGTCACAAGGTGTAGCAAGACATTTCTACATACTTATAATTCTGCACTTGGGAATGTTTTCCTTACATAAAAGTCATATTAAGTTAGAATGAGGCCCTCAGGACACGTGTGAGGTACCAAAGCCGTCATTTAAACGGCTTATGTGCTCGCTGCCGTCTCTGTTAGAGAATAATGAAATTCTGCTAAATGATAAAAATGCATCCATATTTATAACCCCATTATGTAGGCTGGATACACAGATATTATTTTATAAATCTAGGATATATTATTCACAGAGGATATAATCCGTAACCACGTTTACATAATTTCCACACCTTAAATACCTGTTATTGGGTTTCTTATGGAGGGTGTCAGTGCTTTATAAATAAATTTAGATGCATTTAAAGGTGTAGATGCACTTAAAGGTAAACATAAATATTACATTTTCCTTTTTAAGGAAACCTATTTTCTAATGGCTATATAATGAACTTTTTATTGCTTTTTTTCCTCCTTAAATCAAAGGGCCATGCTGCCCCTTTTCTGTGCTGTGCACATTGATTTGTGGGTATCTGCAATTATGATGGAATTCTGGAATAAACATTATGTATGAAAATCATGGGTGACTGTGTGGGAATTTTGCATGTTGATGACAAAAAAAATCCTCTCAGGTTAATTTAACTTGTTAAGTTTTTTAATTGTTGTATATAAGGAAGTTCGATAAAAATTAGTGTAAAGCTGGAAGCTACCTATATAATATATAGTGAATAAAGTACCCCCTCTTGTAAAATATAAGGATATTATAAGTTACCGAGGAGTTTCATGACCATATAAAAACACGAGGCCGAAGGCCGAGTGTTTTTATACAGGTCATGGAACTCCGAGGTAACTTCTAATATCCTCATATTTTGCAACTGGGGGTACTTTATTTATTATAATACACAAATTTCAATGAGTCATGTGACTGAAATGACATAAGAAATCACCGTTTATAACTGATGACATCAGAACTCACCGTTTATAAGGATATAATTTACAGGATATTCATGGCTTTTGTGTATTATATAAGGTTACTTTTAAGGGGCGATTTATGACCACCTGTGCAGCGTGCAAAGTAGTAAACATGGGCACAACATACTGTTTTCTGCACCTTGCACACTGTGTTCTGTTATTGCAGAATTGCTGCAAGCCTCTGGACTCTGTTTTGCCGCACAGATACATGCTCTTTATTTAAGGGGCAGACGTAGGCACCCCCCTGCCTTCTACCTTTCCCCAACTTGCTTGTCATTGAAACACGCTAGTTAGGGGTTAAGGACAGAGCTGGCCTGTGTCTTCTAAAGCTGCAGGGAGAATCATAAATGACCCCTATACTATGTTACTCTGCAAGTCATTAAGTAATATTAAACTTTTGTTTTATAGTGGACAGGACACCCCCCAAAACTTGGATTTGGTCCTCAAAGCAATGAAGTAATTGGATATAGTCCGATAGTTCAGTTTCTGTTAAGACGTGCATCAGCCAAGTTTTTAAGGCCTTCATTGCACATTACATACTGTGCTGGGGAAAATCTCAGCCCTCTAGTTAGTAACAATGTTAGGCACTTATCCTCGGTACAGATTTCTTTCTAGCAAAGGAACCAGTATAAATGGCCCCAGAACAATTTTATTTTGAAACTTTCTTATTCTACAAAGTGTCTCTGTGAAATTTATAGTGGTAACCGTTGTTGTATAAATGGTATGGCTGTAGTCACTGTAATTGGCCCTCGCCAATAGAGAAGGAACTTTTAACTCTCCTGACTACAGAATTCAGGACAATGAACTTAGATTTGGATCTCCTCCACAGGAATAGATCAAAGCAATCAAGGAGGTAGATATGTGCTTTTGTCTCTCTAGAGGACATATTTTGCAGTTAGTTTTACTACTGACAAGATCAACAAAGCAATTTACTGGCCTTCTGTCTGACATACTACAGTGGAAGTAATGCAACACAATTCTGTCAATTATTCCCATTCCAGTGATAAAGGCATTGTCTTTCTTCAACTGACTTGGCCTTTTTCAAGGGTCCACTCTAGAAAACATCATGTAATGAAGATTTATGTAGAGGATGCAAGAAAATACAAATTATTTTTAAATGCTTGACTCCAAGACTGACACTCTAGAAACAACCTGTTGGAATTTTTTAGTCATCCTTTCACCACAGTCTCAAATGGGCCATGGAACAGTTCAATGATCATTTCTTAATGAAGAACACCCATGAGTCCTTTCTCATTGGCTGCAATTTCAAGCAATGTGAGAAGCTTGAAATTAGTTTTAGTTTGTGTCCAAAATAATTTGGACAATAAAAAAGGTGATTTACTAGAGTTCTGTCAGGAGTGCTCCGTGGCCTCCTGCTTCCATCCACGGAAAATCCAAGATGGCGGTGCCCATGGTCGCCGCATGGGATCAAACGCATGACGTCAAATTCAAAATAAATGTACGCCCAGGACGCCGGTTCAATGCCTGATTATCGAATTTGTTTCAAGCATTCCTGGGTGTTCCTAAATTCATGTTTATTGTATTCCTGGACTTTTGACCCTGCCTGAACCTCAACTTTGCTAATTATCTGCCTGCCTATTGAACTACTGCCTGGATTTGTCTACGCTTATTCCTGATCCCTTGTCTGTTGCCGAGAACTTGGACTTTTACCCGAAGCTTCCTCCTTGGTCCGGACTTCCCCTGCTGGGAGCCGATAGGCCCCTGACAAGTTCAAGAGTTGAAGTTACCCAATAGTACCTGAACGAACCCAATAGTTACTTGGGGGTGCTGTTTGCTCCAGCAACTGCCTGCAGAGAAACAGAAAAATCTTCATTTACAGGAATATAAATGGTTACATTTGACAAAGTCCAGTAATTCAGAATTTACTCACAAACAGAAATTCCAGAAATATTGGCCCAAATCGTGGGTCAGTAACAGTCTGCGGATATAGATTCACTTGAAAGTGTCCAGCCCCAAGTATAGTACCCTACAAATAGAGCCTATGTAGGAATACATCTATGCTTAGGTCTTTACACATGATTCCCTACTCTACTGGGTTATATCCAGGATTACTAATTATTCTACTTTTATTATATGGAGCATCAGGTTGTTCACTATCTACCCTAATCCTGACTCTCACTCCTAGAGTAAGCTATTACAAAACTATTCTCACACTATGTAAACCTTCTTGGCCTACCACCACTCAAGCTCTGAGTAGCATCTACCTCCTCCAACAAGTGGAATCCAAGGAGGCTAAGCAGAAGTTCACTTAACCTTCAGTGTCGGACTGGCCCACCGGAATACCAGGAAAACTCTCGGTTTGCCAAGGTGTCAGTGGGCCCTCCTGCTTCTAACCTTTTGGCCTATTTCATGGTCATTCTCTGTTTCTTAATGGAAATAAAGAGGCTTAATAATGGAAGAATAGAATATAGTATGTAGAGAAAAGCGACTAGAAGAATAAAGAGGTTGAGTGAGGAGAGGAGGGATAAAGGTGACTTTATTGACTGGGAAATTGAGTTTCAAAAATTTATACGTGCATTAAAATTAAAGATACACTTTGCTGATACTAATACAAATGTTAAATCATGTGATGTGATGGGGAAATTTACACGTACGAGTAACTTTGTCCCACAGGTGGAGAATATAGCGTTAAACACGTTTGAAAATGTAGTAAGATCAGAGGTGAAGCGAATGTGGGATAGGCACTTACATTGTAAGCAGACATATAATTTGTCCCTGAAAGAAAACAAGGCACTAGACTCCCTAAAGAATAATGATTCTATAATTATAAAAAAAGCAGATAAAGGGGGAGCCATTGTCGTAATGGATAAGTCGATGTATATAAGTGAGGCTAACAAACAACTTAATACCCCAGGACACTATAGACCCATAGGGTTTGATCCCACATTTGAGGTCAAGAAAATGATTGACAGTATGGTTATAGAAGCCCGTGATAATAACATCATTCCTAAAAATGTGTCTGAATTTCTGATTAATGACCATCCTAGAACACCTGTGTTATATTTGTTGCCTAAAATTCAAAAGTCCTTAGAAAATCCACCTGGACGACCCATAGTATCAGGACTAGGGTCAGTCCTAGAGCCGTTGTCCCAATTTGTGGATGCGTTTCTACAACCAATAGTAATGAATATACCCACATGTTTGAAAGATACCAATGATTTGCTAAATAGATTAGCTAAAATACGAGACCTCCCAAGTAATATCTTGTTGGCTAGTATAGATATACAGAGTCTATATACATCTATACCCCAAGAGGAGGGAATCAGGTTTGTCGAAGAGGTACTTCTTGACACTAATATTGATAATCAGCTGATGTATTTTGTACTTGATTGTTTAACAGTGGTTTTACAAAAAAACTATTTTAAATTTGAAAATGAGTTTTTTTGGCAAACACAAGGGACCTCAATGGGTGCTTCGGTCGCTCCATCATTTGCAAATATCTTTGTCCACAAACTAGAGGAAAAATTATTTTTGAAACATAGATTAAGTCATCATATTATATCTTATTTGAGATTTGTGGACGACATTTTGCTGTTATGGAATGGAACCCAGGAAGCACTATTAGAGATGATACATGAGGCGAACTTAAGCCATAAAACGGTGAAGTTTACGGTTGAAATATCTGAGACTCAAACTAATTTTTTGGATGTGAATTTATCAGTTGTTGAGGGGAACATTATTACTAAGTTATATCGAAAAGAGACAGAGAGGAACAGCATACTACACGCTAAGAGTTTTCACAATCCAGGTACAATTAGAGCTATCCCTAAGGGAAAATTTTTGCGAGCAAAACGGATAACCGCATTAAATACTGATTATGACTGTTCAAGTCAAATCATGTTTACACGTTTTTTGGAAAGAGGCTATTCTCCATCAGAATTAAAGCATACCATCGAAGAAGTAGCACCTCTAA
Organism: Xenopus laevis; assembly: GCF_017654675.1. Classification (NCBI taxonomy): domain Eukaryota; kingdom Metazoa; phylum Chordata; class Amphibia; order Anura; family Pipidae; genus Xenopus; species Xenopus laevis. The sequence continues at coordinate 128,407,227 of NC_054374.1, read as the reverse complement.
AAAGGGAAGAATTATTACAGTGTAATGAGAGAGTAAAAAAGAGTGGTAATAGGATCCCCTTTGTGTCTAAATATGTCAAACACAGTAAGGAAATTGAAAAGGTAATTAAGAAATACTGGCCAATTTTGCAAGGGGACAATAAATTTGGTAAATTATTTATGGAACCTATTCTATTTAGTTATAAAAAAGGAAAAAGTATCAGGGATGTTTTGTGTCCAGCAGTGCACCAGAAAGAAAGGAAGCATAGGTTTCTGGGAGCTCCTAAAATGGGCACGTTTGCATGTTTAAATTGTGTCTGTTGTGCCTCCATTATAAAGGGCGATAGTATTGATCATCCAACGCAGGGTACTAAGATTCGACTACATGATTATGCGACCTGTGATTCTAAAGGTGTCATTTATATGCTCAAATGCCCATGTGGGTTAGTTTATGTGGGACAGACAACGAGGAGCATTAAAACAAGGATCAAGGAACACAAGGGTGATATCCGTAACTTTAAATATGACACTTATACAGACACAGCAGTTGCTCGACATTTTTTTACAGCAAAACATACACATGGGCAACTAAAATGGGCTGTATTGGAGGTAGTCCAACCACTGAGCAGAGGAGGTAACTTTAAACAAAAGATGTTACAAAGAGAGGTGAAATGGATCTTAAAACTAAATTCGCTGGCTCCGAAAGGCTTAAACGAAGCTTGGAGCATTAAATGTTTTTTGTAAATTGTGTCTAATGCTAAAACTTTTCCTTTTTCAGAATTCTTTGATACTGGCCCTTTTTACCTTACAAAGTCAATTGAATTAAAAGTTGGGGTAAGGTGTGTTTTTTGTACTAACCCTAAACCTTAGTATATACAATATGCTTAAAATTATTTTAAAAAAAGAATGTTGTTGTGTACAGTGTTTCCACAATGGATTTGGGTATAATCCCTACTGAATTAGGTATAATCCCTAGGTTTAAATAAACATGTTTCTGGACAACATTGGTAGGTAGACTTTAATATGAGTAGTACCTATGTGTATTTTAGTGGCTGCAGTATGCAGCCTGTTTTAGCAATGCAACTTTTGTTGCTGTTTATTAATTAAAAAATGTTTTAGACTATTTTAATGTACAACATTTTATGGTATAGGGTGTTAGGTTGCTTCTCACTAAAAAATGGTTACATTTTATTTTTTCTGGGCAGCTATGAACATTCACAGTGGTTTGAACATTCTCAAGGGGTGTTTTCTTTGTTTGGATGCGTGTCTTGGAAAACCCAATGAGGGGAAGAAGGAAGCACTTGGCAGCACTTACAAACTAATTATACTAATTTACAGGGGTGGAGCTGTAAATGGGGGTTGGTTTTATAAGGTGTGTTTCTAATTTTGTATTTCACTTGATAAAGGATCCTTGGGGTCCGAAACATGTTGTGATGCAATAAAGAATGTTTTGCGGCAGAGACTGCGTTTGATGTGCTCCATCCATACCCTTGTTTATTAAACGTTTGGAAAGTGGGCCCTCAACCTAAGTTTTTCTGGTGGGCCCCTGGTATCCCAGTCCAACACTGTTCCCCTTTTAAAGACTAGGAGTAGGGTATGTCCTGGCCAGTTACTTAACTGCCAGCAGAATACTTTAGCCCAGGATAGGGAAACAGCTTCCCCTCCAAACTGTAAATTAAAAACACACTAAGCTTTCCCAAAAACGTAGGGGACTAAATACAAAAAAGGGTAACAAAACCTTAAGTCCCCTACAATAGCTAAAAATCTTGAAAAGGGAACGAAAATATTTGCCAACTAAAACCTGTTGAAATTTATGGAACAATAAAACACATTTTTTTCCCTGCACATGTGATGAACTGACAAATCATATGCTGTATTAATATGTTAGCAGCTATGGAGAAAATACAGAACTACAGAAATAAAAAGGTAATTTTTGTTACTATATTTTTGTGAAACCTTTTTTCTTTTAATGTGATTGTGAAAATTGACAAATCTCCAGTTTGCAGAGCCCGAACCTTATTCATAATGTCTAAGAAGCATTCCCTTCCTCTTTTGAGTCAGTACAGTGCCCAATCCCTCTTTTCCCCCACCCGATGCCTTACATGGCAGCCTCACACAAATGAGAGCTTTCACCACTGTAAAGCAATAGAGGCTGGAGTGATGATTAATAAATCCTGAGACACTTCAGATTTCTTATGTCATGCACAAAATTGCAAATCAGATGTGGCTGGTTTGACTTTAAAAGGGAAAACAGGGATGTCAGAGTAATTTTGTTCTGAATAGCTATTCTGTTCTGCAGCCAGGGTATTTGTACGAGTCCTTTAATATCCTTTTAAACAACAACATCCCTTGTGCTCTTGTAACTTGTAAAAATCCATTGTTCAGCTCGAGATCAGCCAGTATTAGGAGTATGAATTGATGATGTATGAAATTAAGTAGGTAAGACATTTAGCAGTAAGAGAGATAAACCTATTACTACTATTGGGTCTATTATTATTATTATTGTGGTTCTTTTTATTGCTTTGCCATTTATAATAGGTCTATTGATTTTGCAGACTTCTATAGGAATAAAAGGAAGCCTGACCAAATGAGGATGAATAGATAATAAATAGATAATAAATGGAAAGGTTGGCTTACCAAACTCTAGGTTTACGTGATTACTTGGGGGCAATCAGTGAATGACAAGTTCTGCTTAGGAGTTGTACCACACTGTATATAGAGATATCAGCAAAAATTGACTTGGCCTGGACTTAAAAGTCTATAGGTTACTTGTCAGACTACAATAAAGGTATCCCTCTAGCGCTAGCATTGTTTATGTAACATACAGGCACATTTATATAATCAATATACCTGACATATTTCCTTTTTCCATGCCAGAAACCTTTCCAATTAAGATTTTACTCCAATTTATTACAAACAACAAAGTAGGCCTAAGAACATAAGTGATGTATCACAAAGGACATTTCTTTATTGTGTGTTTATATTTTATATTCAAGTTTTGTTAATATGGCCTTTAGTTGCACCAACAAGAGGTCAGAAGCAGTTGCTACTGTTTTTGTGGCCTATATATGACATATATGACTACTTCTATGTGTTCTGATAGAATTCCTTTGGTTTTGCATGTTGATAAGGTCTGAGCTTTGTGGAATTATGAACCCTGCAGAATTATAAACTCTTTATGCTTTTCATCATTTTAAACACTCTCAAAAGACCCATCTTTTCAAACAAGTACCTTCACTCCCTCATTATGCTCCTAATGCATCACATCACAAATGTAAGACTTTGGCCATTAAACATTTGAACCCGATTCTGCAGAGTGGAATGCATATGCTCATTCATCTACAATGTGTCAGGTAATACAAAATTTATTGTCCACACTTATCAGAGTGAAAGTTCTTATCACTTACTGGAATTAGTGATACGTAAGTAGCTCTTTGCTAATTATTATTTTGACTAGTTCATAAAGGTTTGCTCTTATAAACCACTCCATCTCTTTCTCTGTATACAGTGAGCTATTTGTGGTCAAACTCTTGTGTTCTCCAACACTGCAAATATATTTTCTGCTACAAATGTAACTGCTAACCTCAGACTGGCTCACACTATATATTGCTTTGAGTCCCACTAGGATGGACATTCCCATGGTTTATGGCATTTAATAAATGATTTAAAGAAAAATATTTTCAGGCATATTGTTAACAGATCTTGATGGGGTCCTGCCATGTGTTATAACTCTTATACACATGTCTGCCTGAGGACTGGTTGCAGCAAGCCACTGCATAATAGTGCGGAGCAAATTTATGGGCTTGAACCCAAGATAAAGGTTCTAACCTCTACAAGTGCTGGTGATCACTAGTTCTCTTCTGTAGTCTTAGACTTTCTGCCCTGATGCTTACAATCTAATGACCCTATTACATTTACACACTGTGGCCAGTTTTATCAACAAACAAATAACCTGCCACTTTGGTGTGGGAGGAAACCAGAGTACCTGGGGTTAAGCAAGGCAGCCATGGGAGAACACACAAATCCCAACCAGCTTGACAATGAAGGCAGATTTAAACAGAATATTTGGTGCCAAAAGTTTGATGTGAATGTGGCCCATTCTTATATGGATGCTGAGTGGTGGGCACAGAGACCCTGTGGGACACATGCCAGCATCTAGATCATCACAAAGTAATGACATAGTTTACTTTCAAGGAAACCTCCCAACACACAACCACCCATACACACACATACTGTACATACTGTACACACACATACTGTACATACTGTACACACACACATACATACTGTACATACTGTACACACATACATACTGTACATACACATGTGGAAATATGCACCTGCCCACAGACATTCATGCATACACATATACAGTACACTGTGCACTGTAAATTGGACATGTTCCCTGACACCCAATTGTCCAACGTTTCCCTGTATTCTTTGCCTATAAATGCCCTTTCTCCTTTTAGCCGGAAAAAAACAACATTCAGTTGACAGAAGAGAGAAGTGAGCTGGTTACTTTCTTGCACCGTGAAACCTTGTTTGTTGACCTTTCCACCTATTCACCTTCTTTCTTTTAGTTCATTCACTGTTGAATGTAGTGTATCGCTTGTACTGGCTAAGGCACGGCCAGCCATTTATCTAGATGCTTCCTTCCATAGCGACTGGTTCTTCCTCTAGGCTGTTTTTAATAAGCTGCATTTGTGTCTTTTGTTGTGCATTCTGTAACGCCTAGTGAGATATAATGCTGAGTCTTAGATAAATGATAGCAATAAAATAATGCTAATTACAAATGTATCAGCCAGGTGGAGGTATAATAAGGCTGCTGGGAGAAGTGGGATTAGTTATCCCTGTAATTGGCTCACCTGTATAAAACAGCTTGTTTTTAATGCCTTTTAGAAAATATGAATGTTTGTGTTTTCTTCATTATCTCAGAGGATACATGTAATAAGTCACGGTTTTTGAAGTTTAAATTGTGTTTGCCCAATAATAGCACTGCTAATATGGCTTACCTTTAAACTCTGCTTGACTTCATTAAGATATAGTGTAGTTTTCATTCCAGCTGGATTGTTTATTGTAACAATTCAGCAACAGCTAGAGAGCCACTGTAGAGAGAACTGTGGGTGATCCCCACCCAAACTCATAACCTGCATTTTACCTGTTATGACCTTTTACCTGTTATGACCTCTGACTGGTGTCACAAAATTGAAAGTGATGCCATCATAAATCAAGCAGTGACATCATCCAAGGATGGGAAGGAGTTGAGAATAGAAGAGAAAAGGCCTATTTTAGGTCCCATCCCATACCTGATTCATTTACTGGCATCTGTGGGTGTAGCACTCTGTATCCTGGTCTAAGATTTATGCATCTACAGTCTAGATGACAACATATATATATATATATATATATATCTATATATATATATATAATGCCAGTTCAGGTCCTAGTGATCGGTAAACAGTACTGCAAAGCAGAACAACTTCAACCACATCCCTGATGCTAAGGAGGACAATGTAAGACAAAATATGTCTTGTACAGGTATGGGAGCTGTTATCCAGAATGCTTGGAATCTGGCTTTTACAGATGATTCCATAATCAGAAACTGCATACATTAAATCTGCTAATAATAATTTAAACATTAAATAAACCCATCAGGGTTGTTTTCCCACCAATAAGGATTCATTTATTATTTTATTTGGGATCAAGTACAATGTACTGTTTTGTTATTGCAGAGAAAAAAGAAATAAAATGTTTTATTTAATTAAAATGGAGTCTTAATTTGGAGCTTTCTGGATAATGGATCCTATACCTGTGCAATCTTTAATTTTCTCCTTCCCAGTGGGTAAAGTGTAAATCTAAAATGGAATGTTACAATTATGCATATCTGGAATGGAAAAAAGAGGCTGTTAGAAATAAGGTTTTCATTTACTATTTATTGGTTCTGAATACCTGACCAGGCAGTACGTACTAGGGATGCACCAAATCCAGAAATGTGTACATTAGCATTTGCACAAAAGAATTCAATGTGTGTGTGCACTCATAGGATTCCCATGCCAAAGCACACACATATAAGGCATGACAGGCATCGGATCAGCTTTTTTACCCACTGGCCACAAAGGCCCAGGCCTAGGGCAGCATAATTTAAGGGATGGCATGTCATTCGGCTGCAAGAATAATTTGCTTGATTCAAATAGCACTTGTAAGTAGATGCTAGCAATTCAGTACAAAGTAGGGATGCACTGAATCCAGGATTCGGTTCGGGATTGGGCCAAGATTTGGCCTTTTTTAGCAGGAATCAGCCGAATCCTTCTGCCTGGCTGAACTGAATCCTAATTTGATATGCAAAGTAAAAAATCTTTCCCCTTAGGATTCAAATTCAGTTCAGTATTCGGCCAAATCTTTTGCGAAGGATTCGGGGGTTTGGCGGAATCCAAAATAGTGGATTTGGTGCATCTTTAGTACAAAGTAAGGATAACATCTGCATAATCCTGTGGGAGGGGGCAATGGAGGATGCCGGACTCCGAGCTCCCACAGCGTAAATATGGCCCTGGGAAAACAACCCAGGTATATATATAATTTTAACTATTATACAGCAGTCCTGTGAGTGCTGGATTCTTCTTGAATGCTTGTGATAAACTACAACTCCTCACCCAGGTTCTCTTCCCTCTGGAGTATATTATATAAACTACAGTACTATTCAGACTTTACAGAGAAAATAAGCCAATTGCATTGCATAGCATAATTGTGAATAGAACTGGTTGATTCTCTTGATGCAGTTGAGTTGTACCTAACATGCACACGTGCTTCTGCCCAAGCCTGTTGGGCGTTATTTGTGGTGTTCACCATGCAAGTGATGCCTGTGCCTGATTCATTAGGTGTAAGTAGTGATGAGTGAAGCATGGATATACAGCAAAATTCTATATTTCACCATCTGCAAATATTTTCGCAAAACAATTTTGACAGCTCAGCCCACAGTCCCTGAAATGAACCTAGTTACTTTTGATCTCCTGCACTGAACAGCCAGAAAAAGATACAAAGTTTCTGAAATCTATTTAAAGGGATTCTGTCATGATTTTTATGGTGTAGCTTTTATTTCTAAATTACTGTTTACACTGCATATAATTCACTCTACAATATAAAATTTCATTTCGAACCAGCAAGTGTATTTTTTTAGTAGTAATATTGGTGTGTAGGCAGCCATCTCAGGTCATTTTGCCTGGTCATGTGCTTTCAGAAAGAGCCAGCACTTTAGGATGGAACTGCTTTCTGGCAGGCTGTTGTTTCTCCTACTCAGTGTAAATGAATGTATCTCAGTGGGACCTGGATTTTACTATTGAGTGCTATTCTTATATCTACCAGGGAGATTTATTTATTTAATTTTTTTTTCCCGTACATTTGTCCGGTTTGTTTTTGTGTTACTCTGCCTATATACTGCACATTTCATGTTTACATATTTATTGTGTATTTTTTAAGTGCCTTTTTGTGATATATACTAGCTGGAGCCACGTCTCGTCTCACTGTATATTCGTATACTGCAGAGATAACAATAAAGTTTACTTTGACTTTATCATGTGTCAGGATGCTGCGATCTGGTTACCTTTCCATTGTTCTGTTGATGGGCTGCTGGGGGGGTGATATCACTCCAACTTGCAGTGTAGCAGTAACGAGTGACTGAAGTTTATCAGAGCACAAGTCACATGACTGGGGGCAGCTGGGAAACTGACAATATGTCTAGCTCCATGTCAGATTTCAAAATGAAATCTAAAAAAATCTGTTTGCTCTTTTAAGAAACAGAGTGCAGTACAGAATTCTGTTGTACAGCACTATTAACTGATGCATTTTGAAAAAAATGTTTTCCCATGACAGTATCCCTTTAAATAATAGGCTCTTGGCACATTTGTAACCATTTAAGATAAGCAAAAGTTACTGAGAAACTGAGACTAGCAGCTTAAAGGGCAATTTCACCTTCATTAGCAAAACTGTAATAACATAAAAAATGACACTAAAATCTCCAGAGATGTGTTCGAACATTCCATAACCTGACACATTTTGTAAAATCGACATGGTATTTATGGGGTGTGACCATAAAATGGGTGTGGTCAGAGTAATTTTCGCCGCACAAAGCATTTTGTCCTTATTTCCATTTTTGAATTGTTGGGAGGTATGGCTCCAGGGTTTCCCTGTGTCAATAGGAGCAGCAGCCCATGATATGGTACGGAAGGCAGGAAAGCCTGATCTATAGGGAAGTGCAAGGAGGACATTTTGGTGCAAGTACCTTTAGTGTATGAGGTTTTAGGGGCAACTCACTGCGGACATATATTAACCCTTATGTTAATCTGGACTGCGGCAAGCCTTTCCCCATATTACTATATTAGTTCCTGGTGCATAGTGGTGATGAGAAGGGGCAGATAATGCAAAGAAATCTGTTGCAACCAGTTTTACCAACAAATGTAAATCTGGAATATCTCACCCCAACCCCATCACCTAACAGATGCCATCTTAGATAGTTAGAATAATTTGAATTTTGAGAGGTTTTGTTTTTGCAAACAACTGCCAAAAAGAGAAAACAACAAAGAAGAAACCAACACATGACTCCTGGCAATAGTGATGCTTCTGTAGAGAATGTCAGCAGCAGGGCTATTCCTATAATCATAATATGTGTAAATAAAGCACAGTAAGGTCAAACAGTAAAGTTTAATGGTTCCGACTAACACAGGGGGCAGTGTGGGTATGAGAAAGCAGCTGTGCTATTCTACGGCAGAGTTAGAGGGAAGCTATGGCTGCACAGGCTGTACTAAGTTTTATATCTGGGATGAATACAAGAAATTGAAAATCACAAGAAGGAATACTGTATGTGGGAGAAAGAAAAGAGAAGCAATTGGCTGTAGTTGTTTGCCAGTCTGATCTTCCCAGCTCTCTCACTCCGGCTGCCTCCTAATTGCCTGTGGAAGAGAATTGCATCTCCTCCTCTCAGAATGTCTTATAAATGCTGCCTGTCCACAGGATGGATGGCTGGAGGTGAAGGGGGCTCTGAGATAGATATCTTGTTAGTTCAATGAGATATATTATATATATATATATATATATATATATATATATATATATATATATATATATATATATATATATATATATATGAGGAACTTTCAATTCATACCTGTCACTATGATAATGAAGCAGATCACTGCTGGGGAGGATTAGAGAGCAGTTCATATTAGCTAAGCCCCAACAACTGCCAATGAGGGCTACTATACATAGCCAGGAATACACCCGCCTTACTACTATCATACAGTCTAAATGAGAGAATTGTCTCTCATATATATCTATATATATCTCTAGCTATGTGTTCTATCATCTATTTATTTATATCACTTTATCATCTATCCATCTATCTATGCATTTCTATTGATGTATTTATGTATTTTATCTATCATTTCTTATATATGTATGTTATATCTATGATCTATCTATCTATCTATCTATCTTATTATCTTCTTCTATTATTATTATCTATTTACTATCTACTATCTATCTATCTTCTTATCTATCTATCTATCTATCTATCTATCTATCTATCTATCATCTATCTATCTATCTATCTATCTATCTATCTATCTATCTATCTATCTATCTATCTTCTATCTCTTCTATTCTCTTACTCTATCCTCTCTCTATCTTCTATCTGTCTATCATCTATCTATCTATCTATTATCTATCTATACTAATGCATATCTATCTATCTATCATATCTATCTATCTATACTACTAATCTGTCTCTCACTATCATTATAAAGCTATAGGTGCTGAAGTGACTGAAACTAACTTAGTAGCCTTAAAGTAAGAAACACTAGAAAAGAAATAGGATAAAGGATCCTTAATAACTAATTTAAAAGTTATTTTCCTGAAGAAAAAGAGGTATTGTTTACTCAACTGAGATTTATTAATTAAAGAAAAATAGTAAAAACGCCTTCTCTCCACCGCTTATCCCAATATTAGTGTTGGCCCTGGAAACCCACACGGGGAGAAAGTAGAACACTGGGGACTGTGGTCTCAAAATTACCTTTCTATCTCAAAGAAGAGCTACTTACCGGTATTCCTTAAAAAAACACAAATCACCCAGTGCCATGCAGTAAAACGAGGTTTGGAGAGTTAAATGCAATATCGCAAAAGGCTTGTAGGTTGGGTATCCAACAAACTGTTTAAAAACAACAAAATAGGAATCAATTCCGTTGATGAGAGTTTTGCAAACGCGCAATTCACCTGGGCTTTGTCAAGACAAAACTGTTTTATTCCTATTTTGTTGTTTACAACAGTTGTTTACAACAGTTTGTTGGATACCAAACCTACAAGCATTTTGCTATACCGCATTACCGAACTATATTTATTAGTACATGGTAATTTGGGAATGGAATAATAGTTGCTTTCCTGCAGTTGATCAGTGAGTAACACTAATATTGGGATAAACGGTGGCGAGAAGAGGTTTTTACTATTTTTCTTTAATTAATAAAAGTAAGAAACACTAATAAAGCCTGGATCGGTACTCAACTCCACTGGCTTCACTCAGTCTTTGTCATTGATGACTTCATTTTATAAATCAACCCCACAACTTTAATAGGCTAGTACAAAAGAAGAATTGGCTCTGGTTAATTAATAGAATGCCGCTGGTGAAACCAAATGGCAACATCATTTTAGTCAGTCAGCCCTGCTATATTCACTTTGTTAAAACAGTAAAAGGACTTATTGACTCAGTCCCACAAAATAAACAAAATCCAATTGTGTGTTCTTTTGACACATCAATCTGTCAGGAACTAAATTGGCTGCACCAGGAAAATATGTTGGCTGGAAAGTGCACTATAATAGAAGTATATTAGTAAACTATAAGAAAAGTTATTTATTGGCTTATTTCACAGCATTAATCAATATAGCTTTCAATATATATATATATATATATATATATATATATATATATATATATATATATATATATATATATATATATATATATATATATATATATATATATAAACAGTCTATAGTGGTGCACTCTCAATATAGGCAACCGCCTGGGTGCTGGTTATAGCATAGCATAACAATCCAAAATTACAAACCGCACTCCAAGGTCTTGAAATGGTGAAAAAAGTGAAAAGTTTATTTCAACGTTTCGGCCCACCAACTCGGGCCGTCTTCAGGAAGTGAAAACCATACAACACAGGTGCCAAATTTATACATGTAAAATGGCGCCACCCTTGTGGATGTGACATCATCAGTAAGTGCCCTTGTTAATATATTGGACTATATGCATTAACATTATTAGCCATCAGTGACATATGAGTGCACATGTAGTTTGCTAGTGAGGGTATAGTGACCAGTGAGTAATGTTAAAAGATTAAAAACACTCTCCAGAGCAACACCTCGTTGCACTCTATCTGTACTGTACTGTACGTTTAGACTTACCCCAGTCAGAGACAGAGGAGGGCAAGCCCTTCAAATTTTCGCCCAGATTATGCTGTTCGCATGTCAGGTACAGTGACCGGTCCGTGGTACATATATCCCTTACGATAGACCCATTGTCCGCTGCTATCTCGCTGCTGATGCGTCGGTTGCCATCCGTACGGAGTCCCAAGGAGACGCACATAGCCCAAGTAAAAGCGCAAAGACAGGGACCGATGGCTGCTACACACTCCCTAGACGATGCAATAAAGGAGTGAGTTCCGCGATCCGATGGGTCACCATGGCAACCGACGCATCAGCAGCGAGATAGCAGCGGACAATGGGTCTATCGTAAGGGATATATGTACCACGGACCGGTCACTGTACCTGACATGCGAACAGCATAATCTGGGCGAAAGTTTGAAGGGCTTGCCCTCCTCTGTCTCTGACTGGGGTAAGTCTAAACGTACAGTACAGTACAGATAGAGTGCAACGAGGTGTTGCTCTGGAGAGTGTTTTTAATCTTTTAACATTACTCACTGGTCACTATACCCTCACTAGCAAACTACATGTGCACTCATATGTCACTGATGGCTAATAATGTTAATGCATATAGTCCAATATATTAACAAGGGCACTTACTGATGACGTCACATCCACAAGGGTGGCGCCATTTTACATGTATAAATTTGGCACCTGTGTTGTATGGTTTTCACTTCCTGAAGACGGCCCGAGTTGGTGGGCCGAAACGTTGAAATAAACTTTTCACTTTTTTCACCATTTCAAGACCTTGGAGTGCGGTTTGTAATTTTGGATATATATATATATATATATATATATATATATATATATATATATCTTGTTGTAGTGGACAGCACTCCGTTCCAAGTCCTTTGCCTGGGTGCTCGGTAAGACAGTATATAAAAAAAAAAAAGACCAGCAACACCAGGTTTTTTGTAAGTAGAAAAGTGTTATTGCATATGTAACCGACGTTACGTAACGTCGGTTACATATGCAATAACACTTTTCTACTTACAAAAAACCTGGTGTTGCTGGTCTTTTTTTATTTTATATATATATATATATATATATATATATATATATATATATAATTCTCCAATGAGTATCCGCACTCCAAGGCAATGTAGGATAGAGAGGGGTGCACGGTAATTTTTGCATACACCAATAGTTTCCAAACCAGCACTCCCTTTAGTGAAAAAACGTAATTTTTATTATTACATGGTATCTATTTCCAACGTTTCGGTCCCTGTTGGGACCTTTTTCTTCCTTGAAAAAGGTCCCAACAGGGACCGAAACGTTGGAAATAGATACCATGTAATAATAAAAATTACATTTTTCACTAAAGGAGTGCTGGTTTGGAAACTATTGGTGTATATATATATATATATATATATATATATATATATATATATATATATATATATGTTATATGCTCTCCTTATCTGATTTGCATAGAGTACAGCCTGTGGATAAAACAGTTAGGAACTAGGAGTGCTTGGTGAGATATGAAAGCTCTTCCTGTGGCATGAAGAAGTGAGTGGCACGGCATGCTTTTCTTTCTGTGACCATGAAATAGGCAATAAAAAGCATTCTCCATGTCACTGCAAATGTGTATATGACTGATGTGTGTTCTTTTCATATGTGCACTTGATGAGAAAGGAAGAAATATGTGTGAGTCCCTGGTAAAGTTATTGAAATATAGCGGCATGTGGTTTGGATGCTCCCAAGCTCGGAATATGATGAAAACAAAGTGCAGCCGTACCATTAAACAGTCTGCCCAATGCAAGTGATGTATAGTTACTGTTCCTGTGGCGTCAGGGTGTGGATTGACCCTCTGGGTACCAGACAAGTTTTAACTCTGGAATTTCCTTGGGCAATGCTTCATAACTAATTTGTGTCTTTTTGTTTAAATATGAGGAATATTTGCCAGGGTTACATGCATGTCTTTACTTAGAGCTGAGCTATAATAGGGGCTGTCTAAACGTTTGCCTGGGGTAAAATAACAAATAAGAAATTTCGTGTATAATTGCTAGATTCACCTTTTTTAACTAATTAACCCAGGGACATGCAACCTTCTGCCTCAACTGTTGTCTAACTTCTACCCTCTGCCTCCCACTGATCCTTCACCCCCTCCTGTACAATTTAATATTTCCCCTAGCCCGGCAGCCTGTCTGTCATGCACACTTCATTATATCGCCCATTCCAGACTCGCCAGTTCTCCCCCCTCAGCCCACTATTTCCTCTAACTCTAATAGGAGAAACTGCTCTTTTTCAAGAATATAGGACCTGTCACCATCTCCTTCTTCATGTTTGTTAGTATCTACATGCTGCCAGGTGACAGGAAAGTAAAGGGGGTGAAAAGATGTGTTCCTTTAGGGAAATGATACCCTGTCTCTTAAATTCTCAGCCTCAAGAGAACCTTTAACCACTGCAGTATCTGAATTCCTAAGTTTCTTTCTAGGCTCAAAGGAGGTAATTTATAAAACGGCACAACATCACTTCCTTTGGGAGTAGCATTGCTGTATTCTGAATGGTTCCAGTCCAGTCATATGCCATGGCTTAGTACATATATAGGCATAGTATATCAACTTCTTTGCTTGTGCCAGTACTTGGGCATTTACCTGGGCTAAACAAACAAATATGAAACATCCTTTTAAATGACGGATTTCCCCTTTTTTTTACTAATTACCTTTGGGTAACCATCGCTCCAAGACTGTCTTTAGTTCCGGACCTAAAGCATTATTCTTGTTCACTTTCTGGGACTTTATAAATGGGGTAATACCCTTTGCAACAAATAGCATTCAGCACTTGTAGAGATTGATGCCATGCCAATATGGATTTATTTAGAGATTAATGTTTAAACATTCTGCATTAATTCTAGAAATTGGGATGTTTATAACTAGTTAAAAAAAAACAGTAGGTATGCAGGGAGTCATTTTGAAAGCTGATCTCTAGGAAAGTCTATCGTTTTCAAAATTTGACCTCCAAATCATATGAGCTGAAGATTAAATGAGTTGAAAATTAATTAAATATAAAAATTACATTCTATGATTGAATATGGAACCTGAAACACTAATATAACAAATGTAATTAATAAAGTCTGAAAGGGGACTTTATCTAAGTGATTGCTTAATATATTATAAATGAGACTGAGCTGACAACTGACACAATATTAGCTAGCCTCGCGCTGCGCTGTGTTACATCTTTAAATGTTCTCTGTTTTCATATGAGTTTGCTTTATCCATGTAGGACATAGTTTGGGAGAATGGGGTTTGTTTTTTTATCATGGTAAAAATGCATATGACATTTGTTTAATAACTGCCCTATAGTTCCATAGAATGTTATTTTGTTTCAGTTTATTCCTAGGGACAAATGCAGAACCCAAGAATAGCTCCAGAACTGGATTTATTTAAACCCCTTTCTACTATAGGTATGAGATCCATTATCCGGAAAACCCGTTATCCAGAAAGCTTCAAATTACTGAAAGACTTCTCCCAAAGAACCCATTTTATGCAAATGATTACAATTTTTAAAAACTATTTATTGTAATAATAAAACAGTATCAAAGATATAATTATTCCTCACTGGAAGCAATATTGCCTCAATTGATTAAGGTATTTACATTTAAGGTTGTCAGTGTATCTGTCATGCCTCTTTACCTGGTGCACAATTGTACCTATTGACACTGGAGAACTCTGGAGTGGCTGCCACCTTGTTGCCACCAGGCCCAGATTTGTGGCAAGGCCACAAATGTCCGTGCCTAGGCTGGCAAATTTTAAAGGGCCACATGCTGCCCAGCTGCACCTTAGGGTTGCACGGCACGGGTATGCAGATCTAGGCACCCAGGAGATTTCCTGTGCGTCCCCTGCCATGTTAAATCAAAGCATGCGCATGTATGTTATCGGGGGTGGGGTGTTGGTGGGGGGAGTCAGCAGGGGCGGCCTCTGGGCGCAATGGGTAGAAATCCAGCCCTGGTTGCCACCCTGCATTCCGCACGTGTGCACTGCATTGTAGCTTCAGGGTTCTCACAGGGGGTCACTTCAGTAGACACTTAGGGGCAAATTTACTAAAGGGCGAAGTGGCTAACGCTAGTGAAAATTCGCCAGTGTGACGTCATTTTGCCACCGCCGATTTACTAACGCGTGCTGGCATAAATTCGCTCGAGAAATGGACCTACTCTAGCGCTACTTTGCACCCTTACACCAGGCGGAGTTGCACTATGGCGAAGGGACGTAACTATGATAATTCACTAATTTGCGCATTTTACTGAAAGTTACCTCTTGCGCCAGACTTGCCTTCGCCACCTCAGACCAGGCGAAGTGCAATAGAGTAGATAGGACTTGCTTCAAAAAAAGTTGATATTTTTTCTAAGTCCCAAAAAACGCTGGCGTCTTTTTACTTTTTTAAGTGTGATAGGCTAAAAAAGATTGTAAATTTTTTTTGGGGTACCCTCCTTCCCCCCTACATTTCCTAACATATGGCACCTAAACTATACAGTGGGCACATGAATAGGGCAAAATAAATTGTACTTTAACTTGGCGCCGTATGCAAATTAGGCATCGCTAGCGTAACTTGCTTGACGAACTAACGCTAGAGCAACTTCGCTACCTTTCGCCTCCCTGAGCGCAACTTCGGATTTTAGTGAATTAGTGGTGCCCTGGCGAAACTTCGCCTGGCGAAGTGCAGGGAAGGCGTCGCTAGCTCATTTTCAGCGCTTAGTGAATGTGCCCCATAGACTTGTGGCCAGCGAATTGGAAGCAAACTCTGTTTGAAAGTGTATTCCAGAAAGTGATACAACTTCCACTCTACTACATGCAAATTGTACCCTGTCTGCATCAAACTGCAAGTGCCATGACTCATCAGCTGTGAAATGCAACACAGTATAGTAAGGTTTGTATCCAAAATTGCACTTTGCACATGTATCCATGATCGCTTATAACAAATTTAGCAATTTTGGAGGAGAGCTAGAGATTGAATAAGAAAATCATATTTACAGTATGCACTCATATTATTTAGAATATAATTAATGTGTTTTTTTATGATCTATATGTTTAGAAGTTAATAACCAGTTATCATATCTGTTTTACTGTAGGAGTGATAACTGAACTTCATATCATTTGGCCATGGGTGTAACTACAGAGGAAGCAGACCCTGCAGCTGCAGGGGGGCCCATAAGAAATAGGGGTCCCATTAAGACCCAATTAATGAGCAATTTCAACATATATTTGTAAATCTAAAAATACCTAAAAATGTATTTGCTGTGGGGCCCAGTAACATCTAGATACACCACTGCATTAGACCCTGCTGAGTTAATATCTCACAGCTTCAGAGTCTATTGCATCATAGAGCCTCCAAATGACCATTCTGTATTAGGACAAACGGAGAGTTAAACCTGCTAAAGTAAAGAGTCGTGTTCTGTCTCAAATACATTCTTACCTGACTTACCGTCCAAGGAAAGAAGCAACCAAATGTAGTCCTGGTGAGTGTGTAGAGTGTGCAGAGCCTAACTTTGGTTGGTACTTATCCCTCATTCAGGAGTGCCAACTGAGACTTGCTTCTCACCTCTTACCATGTTAGTTTAACCAGCCCTGTAAGTCAGTTTAAAGCAAATGAGGGATGGGATGGCTGAGTTAACTTCCTTGAGATCTCTACCTCATTACTGGTAAGTAATACTGACTGAAGTTCTTAGGGAAACCTACATGGATGAGACATGAACTCTTCTGATACCTACTCAGTCATTAAAGTGGAGCATTAATGCTGTAGGAGAAGCCCCCGATTCTCCTCTGGATTTTCCATGCAATTCATTGTATTTGCTTTATATTGTACAGTTCTGGTCCCAGCAGGTTAGCTGATAGATTGTGCTGATTCATTTCTGGCTTAGCATGTACAGAAAACCGTAAGGACCAAAGGTGAACTAATTGAATAAAACTTTCTTCAGCCCTCTTTGGTTGCTTTGTTTTCATTTTAAGGCATAACACTTTATAAATGTGTTGTAGTTTAGTAAAAAAAAGTCTACTACTCGTATAGGACAAAGTAGTTGAAGCTCTAATCTGTTAAATTCTTCTGTAAGTTTATAATAATGCAAGATATTGATGCTCTCTAGCTACTGATAGGAACAGAACAAACAGTTATGTACAATAATCAATGAAGTTCTTTCTCTGGCATGTTCCTAACTCTTTTATCATTTCAAGAAATGCTGTACAGCACTCTGCTAATGCTGCTCATACACGACGTTACCTAATACCCAGATCTTTCTACAAAGTTCCAATAATAGACTATTAGGTGATATGTAGCTAAAAAACAGTTTATGCAGGAGGAATTTATTCTGTTACAGAAATATTAGAATTTTATAATGTATTAAGGTCACTTTGAAAAAATGGTTTTAAAGAGAAGTCATGCAATACAGATGTACACAACCATGATGTATATGTACTCATCCATGATTCTGGGCAACTCACAGGAATTGGGGGATGGGCTTACAGTGTGTACAGAGTTTCCTAGAACAGACCATCAGGTTACTTATTATTGTAAATATCCAATTGGGAGGCCATGCATATGATCTGCTGCATATTCCTTAGATTAACATAAGGACTGAAATTTGGAATTGTTAACAGTAATGTAAAATATTGATATAAGATAGAGCTATACAGATTACTTTTCACAAAATATTGTTGTAATATGTGGATGTTTGAAACCCTTAAAATCATGTTCTTTCTGCTGGAATCTAAGTAGCCTTTATAAAAGGATAATCAGGCACCTTAATGAGTGCCAGTGGCACCTGTCAGCACCCCTTTATTTCACCAGGACAGAAATAAAGAGAGAGAATGAAAAGGGAGCTCATACGAGCAAATCTCCCCGGACTGCTAGAAATAAACAGCTCATTTTGTATCGTCTCAATAAGAAGTGCCAGTCTTCTTGCTGACTGACAAGAGAAATTACAGCAACAGGAAATGAAAACCAGCACAAACACCTGTCAAGTAAAGTGTCTCACTCTTACTCCCCTCCCTCCCGGGAGAAATCTTGGCTTTGGGAAGCCTCTTCTAACTGTATGGGAATGTGGGATGTGGAGGGGCTTGCAGTAGTTCTGTGAGAATACAGAGACAAACCAGGAGCCCATGGACTTCATGAACAGGTGGCAGGCCAGACACTACAGATATTCTCTTCTCTAGGAGCATATTAGCCTGGATTAGAAGAATAACATTTAGGGGCAAATTCATCAAGGGTCGAATTTCGAGGGTTAATTAACCCTCGATATTCGACTGGAAATGAAAATCCTTCGACTTCGAAAATCGAAGTCGAAGGATTTTGCGCAAATACTGCGATTGAGTGATCAAAGGAATAATCGTTCGATCAAACGATTAAATCCTTCTAATCGAACGATTCGAAGGATTTTAATCCAACGATCGAAGGATTATACTTCGACCAAAAAAACTTAGCCAAGCCTATGGGGACCTTCCCCATAGGCTAACATTGGGTTCTGTAGCTTTTAGGTGGCGAACTAGGGGGTCGAAGTTTTTTCTTAAAGAGACAGTACTTCGACTATCGAATGGTCGAATAGTCGAACAATTTTTAGTTCGAATCCTTCAAAGTCATAGTCGAAGTAGCCCATTCGATGGTCGAAGTAGCCAAAAAAACACTTTGAAATTCGAAGGTTTTTTTTCTTCTATTCCTTCACTCGAAGTTAATGAATTGGCCCCTTAGTAGTTAAGTCTTTTACCAGAGGAGTAAAGTAATGAAAAGAGATTACAAATGAAGCGATTCTGTAAGGATAAGAGATAAAATGGCCAGGGTGAAGGGGGCAAAGTAAAAGTTAGTTCCCAAAGCCAAATTACAAAAATAATTTTAAGTCACATAAGGTGCTGCCAATTTGGGTTCTTCAGACTGTTACAGCAGCTTGTGTATGAGGCCCTCAGACTGATATTTGTCTGAAAATCGTCTAGATGTTAATCGGGCAAGTTTAATTTTCCTGTTGGATCAAAGATCGTATATGATATGATACTGATGTGGTCCTCCTGCTGACAGCTCCTATTCCTGCCATTGTTATTCTATCGTTTAGCCTTAGGACCAACGATCAGATTAAGCCCATTATCGCCCACCTCAGGTGACTTTGACAAACGAGTGGATCTTATAGTGTGTGACCAGCTTTAATCTGATCTGAATCTAAATATGGTCTGTAAAGAAATACGTTTCAGATCAGGTATTATGCTATATTACAGAAGCATAAAAGGTGAAACATATGGAAATCCCAGGGATACTTCTTCAACTTACATCTACTCATTCGTTTTAGAGCTATGCTGCAGTTTGCAACCTTTGACCCATACCTATATAAGGGGCATCATTAACCTACAGTAAGTTCAGTAAGTGTTAAGTGTTATAGAGGTTAGAGCAGAGTGTTTTAACGCACCATCACGATATAGCATGTGACAAATAATACATGGTGCCTGGTTTAAATTTGGGCTAAACATTATTGTCATGACAAATTTATTGGAGCTCCTCTCTGGTCTATATCTGTGGTATATATCAGTGGTAGGATGTCCTACCTGTCCCCATAAACACAAGAGAATGTGGATCTGTGATAGGATTGTCACCTGGAATACAATGGAAAGCAACTTTGTCTAACTTGTTTTCTAAATGTGTAATTGAAAAGGGGAAAACTCTGTTTTACAATGTATTCTTCTCCATAATTAGATCTTACATTACTTGAAAGTAGGGATGCAACAAATCCATTATTTTGGAATTCAGCCAAATCCCAAATCATTTGTAAAAGATTCTGCTGAATCCCGATCCAGAGCGCGTTATGGGCAAGATAGGCCAAAAACCCACATGTGTGGATAAAATTTTTTTTACTTTTACAGATTCGGATTTGGTTGGCCAGGCACTTGGTTGCGGTTGAATAATGCTTTCAAAATGGGAATCCAAATGACTAATTTTAGTAGACTTTGGGTAGATGGGCAAGGGCACTAAGGGGCACAGAGCATTTGTGGGGGACAGCTGTGTTCAAAGTACACAAAGTAAAAAAAATGACAGCACCCATTTCATGTAGTTTGCACACTGCCTTTCCATACAAGTATTATTAATGCTTCTTCAGCAGATAAACTACAAGGTATTTTTTGCAGCAACATTTTTATTTTGTGTAAGAAAGATTTTTAATTCTATATGGAGCAAATTCATGAAAGTTTCCTGCAAGATTCCAAGGCAATCTAACATTAATGGAATTTGTAGGGATCAATCCAGTGGGCCAGTTAAAGCCAATTGATATATATTATTTTTTATCATTGTTAGCAATGCCAGGCGAAACAAGATAATTGTATTGATATTAGTATCCACGAACAAAACACCAATGGCACATCCGATGCTGTTTAAACCAGTTATGTATTGATATTAGGGCTGTATTTCCCAACAGTCAAGGCTGGGGCCCAGCAATGTATTAAACTGAATTTGTACATCTGTAAACTGAATTTGTACTTTCTTCCTCTTCTGACTCCAACGCCTTTTATATAGACCTTCTCTGACCCTTGTAACTGCACAATTCTGCCGACTTTAAGACACTGTTCTACACTTCATGTCACCAGCCTGCCCCCTTTGTATCATCATCCCATCTCCCTGCATCATTGACCCACTCCCTTGCATCACTGGCCTGCTCCATATTGAATCCCATCCAAGGCTACAGCATTTATATTCCTTTTCTTTTTTTTAACATTCCAGTTCAAGATATATCAATATTTATTTATCTGATGAGTTTTGTGATGATTGGTCACAATTAGAAAAATTGAGAACAACTTGTTGCTGATCAACCTGACAATGACTGAATTCGTAAGTCCCAAATCAATATGGCTCAGTTAACATGGATATTGTTCCACTAATTCTTGATAAATTGGCCCAATTTGTGCAGCGATCCATGAATATTTAACCACTATTTCATTGAAGTCTATACTGCTTATCTGATTTCTGCTAAACAAAGTGAGTGTTACAGCCATGCATGGCTGCCTATATAGTATATGTATAAGATTTTAGAACTTCTAATACAGAACATTATTTTAACAAATAAATATGCACATTAATACACATTAATAACACATAGTTACATAGTACTCATTTGACATATATGAAGCCTTTCATTTTTTATTTTGTTTATTTTTTGTATTCCTGTTTTTTTTTAGAATTCTCGAAGTCCATATAATTTTCTCAAAGAGAGAGAACTTTTTTGGAGCAATCAATCTTTCTGGAGTAATACCTGAGAATTTGCATTGTTTTGAAGCATTCAAGACTTTCTTTTTGGACAATACAAGAATGCAGCTTCTAGGGAAGAGAACCATTGTACCTTCTCTGTTGAAGGCCAATGTAAGCATACTTGTCATGGGAATACATGTTCTTGATAATTGTGTAGAAGTTTAAAGAATCATACAGTGGTTACATGTGCAGTTTATTGATTTTTGTTGCATCACATATTGAAAGGGTTAAGCTGCCTTGCTGGCCTCCTGTGTTTGTTATCGACCTGGCTTTGGCGGGCTGGGGCTCGTTTATCAAGCAGCAGTTCAGACACCCTTAGTGGGGGGACTCAGCCCCTGCCCTGACACTGTTTAAATTGCTTTCTGCTGAGCCCAATTTAAGTGGCGTGATAAGAATGCAAAGTTCTTCATACTGACAGCTCAGAGACTGCTGCGCTCCCAGGGATAGATCTAATAAATAGGAACCTCCCCAAAAATAGCAGCTTTTACTTTAGAAGAAGGCAGTCCCTGGTCTTTAGCAGGTAGGAATGAGCAGCAGTGTCTTGCGTAATTAGAGCTGGATCCAGTATGGTTACACAGAGATTATCCCCAATTATGAACAGAACGTTAATTGATATTGTTTGCACACACTGGGACTGGGGAATACAGCGCGTTGATCAGAGACGCTAGAAAGATGTACTGCAACTGACACAGCCTACAGCATGCTTTCTCCTACCCACAGGCCTTGTATGCCATGTATGTGCTTGCCTGTGCTGTATATTTATGTCTCTGCATCACTACATGTAAAAACATTCTAACCTATGTACAAAGATGACCTGTGGAAAATAAATACATTTATTGTTTTTTATAAAAAATGACAAAGAGCTACAAATGAATCTTTTGTCAGGCCTGGATTTGCGTCAAGGCCACAAAGGGCAGCACAAGCTCAGGTTGCGGAATGCTGCCCAGCCGCACTTTTTTAGTAGTATGTGCCATTGGGTAATCATTAATAGAAAATGTAAAAAAATAAGGGCCGCCCCCTGGGATCCTAGGATTCACGGTGCACACAAACAAACCAAACATGTTAGGTCACATGAGCCCAATTAACAGACAGATTTCGGTCTTTTGCTTCCACAGTTCTTCCTGTTACAGTTAGAGTTGTAATATTTCTGGTCAGGTGATCAATGCAAGAGATGTAAAATGGCAAAATTTACCTACATATATATACCAGTTTGGTAGTGAGTCTATAATATGACACTTAGTTTGATATAAACTATCTATTGCTTAAATATTCATTTTTGGGGTATAGTTTTCCTCTAAATGAATGAATCCAGTAGCAGAGGGCAAGAGGAATAGTGGTTGGGCTAGTGATCATCTCACATTGCACATATCCTCGGAATCCATGGCAGCTAAATTTTCATTCCTGGAAATTCTTCACTGATGCTTTTGCTTTCTAATTGTCTTTAGAAATCCGTTATTTTCTTACACTGTAAACACCTCTGAGTTATTCCCCTTATGTGATATATATATCTACAGAATTAAATACATCTACTATCCATACACAGTATTGCTATAGAAATTGTGGGAATAGCCTGAAGGGGATTGGGGAAAAGCAGGAAAAAAATTGTTAAATTAACCACTATTTATTCTGTCAATTTTGAAAGTTGAAACACTGTGTGTGTGCTTTGCTCATTCTAATAGTGTTGCATTTCATTTCTAAGTTGTATAAGCTGCGAGGGGAATTAAGTTTTGCAAGAGAATGGTACAGACAAACAACACAAGCCATTATTCATAATTAATAATTATATCATCATTATCTTCTGATAATATAGCATCAACCTATTCTGTAACACTTTACATAGATTATATCGTACATAATTTCTTGTTCCAAAAGGAGTTTACAATCCAGAAATAACTAACACACTATGTTCAGTGTTATAACCGAATATACAAACCAATGCATTTGCCATTTCAGAATGGTTCTTCCCCTCCTTTGGTCTTACACAGGTAAGAGATCCCCAAGACCTGGAGAGCAACACATAGGCATAAAACCACCACGGGACAAGCCCTGCCCAATACATACTTACTTTATTAAATATTCACATTACTCTACTCTTTCACATCAGTGCATATGGCTTCTCTATTTGTAGGTACTAGAAAAAATAACTATTAAATGTAATTTATATATTTTCACTTTAAGGTGTTACTGATCCTTTAATATGAGCTGTATAACATATGCTATGTTAAACGTGGCAGGACAATTAGCTGAATGTGTGCATTATAGGGAATAAGCAGAGACCCAAACACATTTTCATTAACCAGGAATGCCATTGCCACCAGTTTATAGCACTGTGGAATATGATGACCCTTTACAGATATATGATTATAATAACAGGTATAGTATTGTAAAGGAAGAAATGCAGCTGATTGAGCTGCTGGATGAGTGATTGAAAAGTTGCAATCCAAGCAAGTGGGCAGTAGTTTATAGAACAGCAATAACAATGAAACACTACTCATATTATTATTAACATGTATTTATATAGCGCCAACATATTGCTGTCACGGCCGGCACCCGATACCAGAACAAATGCCAAGCACCCTGGTCTCGGCTCGGCTTCACCAGTAGTGTGACCACCGTTGGGCTTCGGGAGGAGCCCTCAGCTTACTTGGGTGCCACCTGGACTTAACGAGGGGTGCAAGGCAAGATGTTCTGGCTGGCGAAGGGGCACGGCTGTTAGCAGAGTCTTTAGGCCTAAGGTCACGGTACAAAGGTCAATGCAAACGGATGGTCAGACAGGCTGGATCGAGGCAGGCGGATATCAGAATCGTCAGGCAGGCAAGGGTCAAAACCGGGTAATCAATCAGATGGGATCAGGCAAGAGAGTGGTCAAAGTTCAGGCTGGGTCAATATTCAGAGTAGTCAGTATACAAGCAGGGTCAAACACGGGTAATCAAACAAGAATCAAGGTCAGGATCAGCAAGCACAAACACAGGAAGCACCAGGATATCAATCCTATCACGGGCAATCTACAATTACAAACTGACCCTTTAAATATATTCAAAACTTGCGCCATTGCGTGTGTGACGTGTGACGTCAGCGCGCCTGCGCCTTTAAGACGCGGACAGAAGCGGGGCGCGCGCCCTAGGCGCAGAAGATCCCTGCGGGCGTCCCCGCTTGGAGTGCGACGGGCGTCCCCGCCGAACTCCACAACCCCTACCGGGGTAAGTTATTACAATTGCGTAGTACTCATAGGTCATAGTCTGTGTCAAAAGCTGGAGAAAAGTTGAGATAAATGGATATTTAGAAGCAGCTATTGGAATTCTATATAAGCAAAATATAGCACCTGTCTTCTGATGAATTAACAGCATTGTACAGTATGTTACTGTATGCATTGCATTTTTATAGGTACAATTAGGAATTAACAGCATTGTACATTATGTTACTTTATGCATTGCATTTTTATAACTAGTTTAGCTAGTTACATGTAGGGTCCTCCCCGCCAACGCTCCTTGCTTGTGCCTCCTACGCACATGCAAGTTAGGGAGTGGAAAAAGGTGCAGCATTGGGGCCCTGGCCCCAATGCTTTGAGTCATCACTCGTGTGTCCGATGTTTCGGCCCTCGTTGGGGCCTTTATCAAGGTAAAGGCCCCAACAAGAGCTGAAACATTGGATACACGCATGGAAACTTGATTTTAAGTACCCTGATTTTAAGTTTTCCTGCATTTTACATTTTTTATTTGTGGTCCCACCAATTAATAGTGCATTTTCCTGATTTAAGTAATGTTTTCCCGGATTTTACATCAAAAGTTTGTCCTGATGTACACAAAAACTGCTTTTATTTCCTTTTTTAGTTTCCTCATGAGGCAACTTCGGGCGACTTCGGGAAAAATGAAGCGATCCGAGTGCCACCCTGCCGCCGATTTACATTCTAGTCGGTGGGAAAGCATTTAGGTGAGATTAGTCGCCCGAGGAAGAGGGTATTTGTTGCTGGCCGACTAATCTCCCCCAGAAGCCATGTGTGCCACCACCCTTACACAGTCCTGTACCAATCACTTATTGCTTTGTGTTGTGTATGTGACTGACAGAGAGGCCTTGCACATGCCCCCCATAGTGTAACATTAAAACTGCAATGTTTAACCCTTGTTATTAACACAGTAAATATTCTATCTCAAAGTAAAATGGACTCCTGTGCGTATATCCTTTCTGTACTTGAAGAAAAAGTTACTTTAACAAATTTTCCGGATTTTACATGATTTTGTCCTGGTCCCCTTGAAAATGTAAAATGGTGGTTCTACTGTACAATATATATTATATATATATATATATATATATATATATATATATAATATCATTTTTAAAATCGCGTTGGCTTATGCATGCTTTCTAGGTCAGTAATAAGCCAGTAGATGGAAAAATAGAGGATTTGTAAACCATTTCTGCACATGCCAAACAATACAATTCAGTATGAGAACTGGCATAGCTTGCACGGGGAAAATGAACCATGTACTTGGGCATTTAAAGTACTTAGAGCAAAATGAATGAATAGCAATAGTAAAGCAATACAGTTGACAACAGAACATTAGTATCTACATGCAGTAACATTTGTATCTACACATGGTATCTACAAGGGGAACATTTGTATCTAGGCAGCAGTTTGTGAGACATAATTTGTTATAAGCCCCCCCCCCCAATTCCTTGGAATCTTTTACTGTGCCTTATACTGTAGATGTGAGCACTAACAAGGGCATGATTCAAGTTGAGTATTTGTTTTATGTAATGACAAGGACATTAAAGCCCTGTGGCACAATTTCAGGATTGTAATTACTAACTGTGACAAAGCGCGAGGCGTCAGTGAACTGTTACACTTTGGATGCTCAACTCGTTGCCACAGGTTATTTCCTATGACTCAGTAAATGCAGGGCCAGCCTAAGACTAAAGCACAAAGAGCATTTTCCTGTGCCCTAACAAGTTGGGGACATGACATGAAAACATTCTTAAAAATTACACTGCGACTAGTGAAAAACTGTATCCATAAAGCTGTTGTTGAACTAAAAATCTATCTTAACCACCCCTTCACCCTTGAGTGTGTTTTGGCTTACAGGTAAACAGAGAAGTTCTTTAATTCACGGGGCTGCACTACTAGACAAGGGGGGATAGTGCACTTTAATCTGTTCTCCATATTGGATTGCCACTTGGCCTGTATTTGACTGACCTAGCCAGTAAATCACCAGCTAGCGCCAGCACCAGTATTACAGATTTAGCAGTGATATAGTTCTGGGTAAATTTGTAATGCCCTATAAATTCCTCTTTTCCCCTCTACACTGACGATCTCCTCTTCTAATCAAAGGCCTGCCTCTGTCCTTGCTATTTCCCTACCCTATTTCCCCGGCTTTTGCCCAACAATTTCCTGCCTCATATACTTCATAAACCCATCCCAAGACATCACGGCCCGTCCCTAACCTGAAGGCTGGTGTTATGCGGGAAAAATGTGGCAACCCTATCTCTGCAGTATGTTGAGCTGGAAAAAACTGCCCCTTGCCTCCCACATCAACCAATGGAATGGGTGCCCTACCCAGCTATTCTGAAAGAATGGGAAAGCAGAATGGGGGAAAGCAAAACCAGCATAATGAAAGGAAATTAAAGAAGCAGAGAAACACATGGTATATAGAATAGCATATTGGGAAAAAAGGGGTAGATGGAAGTTGTAATGTGAAAAGAACAAAGGTAACAGTAAATAAGAAGGGGTTGGTATAAAATATTAAAGTGAAGAGGAAAATATAACACATTTGTTAGTCAACTCTAACTTTCCTCTTTGATTTGCTCAGTTGCCCACATTGTATCCAAATAACCTTTTGAACATCATTAATGTGAGCAATATGGAGCCTGCCACTCATAAATGCAAATATTTAAGGATTGAAATCTCTATGCATAAATTAAACTGTTCTTTTATATTTACTGTATATATATGGAATATGAAAACAAATCTGTACTTCTATTTTCCTTTAACTTCCCTTTAATTTCCAACCATTTGCGGACCTATGCAAACAGACACTGCCGATGAATAATTCATTTCTATGTTACTTTCCCTTTACTTAGCATTACATAGCAGATACTTTATGTGGGATTGGGGTGTTTTTCATCTCTAAATATCTATGTGACGGGTCCCATTTTCCAGATACAATTCATTGATCTTCACACTGGCTGAGTCTACCTTAATTGCCATCCTACACTGCCAGTTTATCAAATCTGTATCTTCAGAGATGACCGTGTCATTTTGTGTATATGAAGGCGCCTGCATGAAAAATTGATCTCTTTTTAGGTTCAGAGGAAGAAGTCCCATGACTATTGGTGGCTGCGGTGTCATTTCGTGTCCATGTCTGAGCAATGACTGTGAGGCACACTGGGAGATAATAGTGCTTGTTGTCAGCTGGGGAAAAGACTATGAATAAAGTAATTGGTAGCAAGAGTGAAAATCAGAGAAACACGTCTGCTTCATTCATTTTTATTTTTACGTCGTCAAAATTGGGAGGTTTATTGCTACAATTACTCACCAAAATGTTGCAAACAATTGTTGCTTCTTGGGCAGAAAGGGCATTGATTAATATATAAGGTTATGTTCTAAGTGTTTCCATTAATGGCAGTTGGGCTTTAAATCACTAATTGCCTATTGCATGAAAAAACTGCCTGCATAGTGCTAATGTGGAGCTTGTATTTACCCTTCCCATGGAACCAAACCCCATTTTTCTTGCTGTTGCAAATGTGTTAACTGTCACCCCCACTGATATGTACTTGGCACAGATACCAGCTTAAGGGTAAGGCAGCATGCACATATCCAATGGCACGGGCAGTGGCATGACTATAAGGTACTAACCTCCACCCACAAAACGTGTATAAGAGTGTACAGGGCCCTCAGCAAATTCTGTTTAAAGCCCTGTTCCACAAAGCTTAAGGAAATGACCTGCTACGTACTTATATATGCAAATCAGTCGCCCCTAAAATATTAATAGGTCAAGTCTCTCTTACTACCCCACCAGGAATGCACATGGTACGGGCAGCTTTAGGAGAGATTTTGCAAGTATCAATTAACAGTATTTTATATGCCTCTGATCTGGTCAGAATCTGGTCACCCATTCGGATTAGAAGAAAAGAGGTTCCGTCTAAATATTCAGAAGGGGTTTTTTTTACAGTGAGAGCTGTGAAGATGTGGAATTCTCTCCCTGAATCAGTTGTACAGGCTGATACATTAGATAGCTTTAAGAAGGGATTGGGTTGCTTTTTAATGAGGGAATACAGGGTTATGGGAGATATCTTATAGTACAAGTTGATCCAGGGACTAGTCCCAGGCCCAGATATGTGGTAAGGCCACAAAGGCCCAGGCCTAGGGCGGCACATTTGTAGGGACAGCATGCCACCCAGCCACATCGATACGCCTCACTGCGAGCAGAGCTGGGAGCAGAAGAAAACTGTGTGTATGTGCAGCTGGTCTCGGATCGCATATTTGAGAAATCCGGCGATGTGCATATGCGTGGGGAGAAGGAGAAAGTGCTTGTGAGACGGGAAGGGAGCGCTCACAAGGGGAGGGGGGCGGGTATTTGACCCTCTGGCCTAGGGCCGGTCCAAAAAGAAATCCGGCCCTGACTAGTCCGGAGTCAGGATGGAATTTTTCCCCCTCTGAGGCAAATCAGAGAGGCTTCAATGATAAATATATAGGAAGGCCGCTATTTTTTTCTGGAAAAGTTGGCAACCCCATGTACAACCCCCACTGAAAATAACATACTTTTAAGGTCTGCAATAAGGTAGTGTTTTCTTTTGTCACCAGAATTAGTTGTTTTTCAGTAAAAAGTTCTACTACATGCACTGCACGTAGATGCTAACTATAACATTCACATTCTTGTAGGTGGTGTTGCTAAATAGTTTCCCAGTTTGCAAATGCGATATTAAATATGAGCACAGGAAAGCTTGTTTACCCATTCAGGCTGATTTACTACATATTTTAGGCAATTCAGATTTGCATATAAATGACCTTTATTTACAAGTATGATCATTTTTCTTATTTATGAAATCTTGAGTTTGGACAACACAACAGTATTAAGTCATAGAATATAATATGAAATTCTTGCACAGGACAGAATATATTTTTGTGTGTTTTGACATGGGAGCAAATTATATAATTGAGCAATTGAAATTGTAGCAAATCACAACAGTCCCTGTCCCAGTGGAGCTTACAATCTAAGATCCATCTTACATTCACACACACACTATGCTCAATCTTATCAGGATCAGGAACAAATGAATTAAAACTTGCTAACTAATTTTGCATTTCATGCATCATACCCTGCACTAGTAGCAATATGTGCATTAGCTCTTTGGAAGATTGATGTGGGAACCTTTGAGATTGTTCAATTTTATCTAGGGATAAGCAGTCTTCCACATAATCTTCCACTTATTTTTTGGTAGTGTGCGTTCTAATTGACCAATATCTGCCTGATAAGCAAATGTGGATAGATGTATAGAGCTGAACTTCCCAGACTTGTATTTCAGTATCTGAGAGGAGAGAGAAAGCTCTAGAGCTAACCAGCAGGTCCATGCAACACGTCTGATATGTTTATGTCATGGACATCGGGATCTCATCTATGTGGGGCTCACAGCCTCTCCTGATCTCCACTGATTATGCTAACAAACCCCTGTGCTCCACAGCCCTCTGCACGCTTCGCTAACACTCAAGTCAATTTTCATGTTGCCAGTAGTGAATTGCTTCCCTTTCACAGCTTGTTTTGCTTACACTTCCAGTGGAGGATTTTGTCTTCCCCTGTGCCCTGGGGGACATCCCATCCTCTGGCAGCAGAAATGTTCCCGGTGCATGAGAATCTGCTAATAATAGGATGACAGATCTGCTGCAAAGAGCACCAGAAAAGCAACTCCTCTTTACCCATTCAGCCTAACTCCATTCTTATTCTCCATCATGCAACAGGCATTTATCATTGTTCCCATTCCTAGGCTCACCCATGTTAATGTACTTGTTCTGTACATGTGTTTCAGCTATAGTGTTGACTTTCTAGATATCAGCAGTGCAGCTTCATCTGTGGCAACTCTTAGGGAGCCACATACTATGAGGACCAGATGAAACCTTGATGGAGGGACAGCTTGGGAACCAGTGTTGAGAACCAGCATTCAATCCTACTGCACAGTTTGTTCTTGATATGTACAGTATATTGAGCCATCCATTCTCTCTTCTCATAAAACAGTCAAGTAGACAAATTCAGTGTTACAATATTATATTATTCTTCCACACATCTCCACTATGCATAAAACATGTAAAAAGGTAATGTTACTCCTTAAACCCATAACAAACAATATATATATATATATATATATATATATATATAAAATATATATATATATAAAATATATAGTGTCGTTTATTCACCAAAATTACATTAAAAAGAGTACTTCCCCACCATAAAAACAAGAGCAGCCAGTATTTGGGGCTCCCTCCACAAGAAAAATACATGTGGTACAAGTGCACTTCAATAGATAAATGCAGCAATGTAATTTCCTTTAAGATGTATATATGCACATTTAGTGTATCCCTTTAAGAGAGTAGATGAGCTTGCACTTTGTTTCTTAAAATGATACTGACACAAAAAATTTTCTTTTCAAAATATTAATCTACATTAATAAATACACTATAGGTCATGTTGATTGTTTTTCGCTGATAGTTCTGCTTTTGTAAGTTATTGTCACTTGAAGTTCCTAAACCTGACCTGTTTTTGCCAACCTGACTGTCCCAAAATTCAGCCAGTGGAGAAGTGGCCAAATCTACTCCTGCCATCTCCTTTTCAGTTTGCAGCCTGAAAACAATTACTATAGTCAATGGCAGCTAAAGTGGTGATTTTACGTGTCATAGGAGTAAATAGTATAGTATGCAGACATTCACAAGTGCAAAGTAGTCTAAATATGAATTAAATAATTGTCTGGTTTTATAGTCAAAACTTAATGTATAACAAACAGCTGGGTGTGATTTCTATGTACATCTGTATCTGTTAATATGTAGAAGCATCAGTGGGCTCTGTCTGTCTGTGTGCAAACATTTGTCCTTATGTATATTCAATTCCAGCTCCTCCTATCAGTATTCACAATCTATTCCTGCCACTTTGGTATTTACTGTTTTGTAAAGGCTAAGCAGACCTCGTTGGTAACCTTGATTTTTAATGTAATCTCTTAAATGATCCTTCTCCACAATACCCGTTTCTTGAGTCTTCTATTTGTTCCACCCAAATCTAACCTCTACCCCAAAGTCTTTTTATTATCATACTAATATCCTATTCCTAATCTCACCATAATCCTACACTCCTTCACGTCTCTTGTCTGGTTATCCTGCAGTATAAGTGATAAATGATATTCTGACTGCGTCCTGGTGTCAGCCTCGTGGCATATCAAACTGTCAGTTTACCCCTCCTCCCTCTCCGATTCTAAATTATACACAAGGAGAGGCTATAGCTACTGCTCAGGTCCATTTTACCATTTCCTTGTTCATAAGGGGTTAAACATGTGAAACAGACTTTTTGTTTCGCTTAACTGCTTCCCTGCTGGTTGTACAATTAACTCATATTCATCCACAGAACACCTGAATAATAATGATGGGCTAGTACCTATTTATATTCAGAACCAGGTAGTGTGGATTTATAATATTATTTTCCCCAACATAATTATTTATAATAGCCTCTGTCCTAGGGAGGGGCTACTGCATTAAGTTCTATGCATTGGGCTCCTGCTGCCCCAAAATGTACGGCACAGACAGTGATTTCCTTTCTTTTTTCCAGGTTATATCCCCTGGTTGTTGTACATTAAATTCGTTTTTTATTTATTGTTTGTATGGGAACTGGAGACTTAAAGGGATACTGTCATGGGAAAAAAATTTTTTTTCAAAATGAATCAGTTAATAGTGCTGCTCCAGCAGAATTCTGCACTGAAATCCATTTCTCAAAAGAGCAAACAGATTTTTTTTATATTAAATTTTGAAATCTGACATGGGGCTAGACATTTTGTCAATTTCCCAGCTGCCCCAAGTCATGTGACTTGTGCTCTGATAAACTTCAATCACTCTTTACTGCTGTACTGCAAGTTGGAGTGATATCACCCCCCTCCATTTCCTCCCCAGCAGCCAAACAAAAGAACAATGGGAAGGTAACCAGATAGCAGCTCCCTAACACAAGATAACAGCTGCCTGGTAGATCTAAGAACAACACTCAATAGTAAAAACCCATGTCCCACTGAGACACATTCAGTTACATTGAGAAGGAAAAACAGCAGCCTGCCAGAAAGCATTTCTCTCCTAAAGTGCAGGCACAAGTCACATGACCAGGGGCAGCTGGGAAATTGACAAAATGTCTAGCCCCATGTCAGATTTCAAAATTGAATATAAAAAAATCTGTTTGCTCTTTTGAGAAATGGATTTCAGTGCAGAAGTCTGCTGGAGTAGCACTATTAACTGATGCATTTTGAAAAAAAACGTGTTTTCCGATGACAGGATCCCTTTAATTTCTTGGCAGGGATCCCATTCATAATGCTTGATATTTAAGGAATTATCATGAACCCACTATTGTAAGATATAAATATGTCATCAAGAACTTCCATAACCATATGTAAGTATATTTTTATTTATATAGCACTACATGAGAATGCAGCACTGTACCTCAATAAGTACAATAAATTAGTAGAACAAACAGGGGTTATTACAATAATAAGTACAAAGTACAGTTACAATAAAGAGAGCTAAGTGTCAAAGAGACAAGAGGATGGAGGTCCCTGCCCCATAGAGCTCCCAATCTAAATATAACTGTATAGAAAACCATAAAGAGATAAGGAGCCACAGGGAATATGCAAATCATAGAATGTAATGGTTATTTCTTTCACTATATATATATATATCCCTAAATTGTTTACTGTCTAGCTATTAACCCATGGCAATCCAGGGCCCTAAGTCCCTTTTGCGTATGAAAAGTACTGGGAAATGGGATTTATAGCGCAGTGCCTCCACACTGAGGAGCACACCTCAGGGCATTTTCACTAGGAAAAATAAAACACGCACAGTTTGCAATAAAAAAAAATATAAACTTATGTAAACTGTATTAAGTAACTGTAAATGCAAACCACACAATATAGGTTTTACTCTGGGGAACCTGTGTGGATTATCAACCACTGGCACAGTCTCTCAAAGCCACAGTCTCACACCGGGTGGATAAATGTAGAATAAGTCCAGTCAGTTCAATGTCCCTTCCCCAAGAGCTCTTATGTGCCTAGGTAGCGCTACTTGCCTCAAGGTAACTTTCCCTTTGAAAGTAGTAGCCGCTCCCATGTGGCAGGTACACGAGCAAGACCTGTCCTCATCCTGGGGAAACAGACACCGGCCAAAGTATCCACAGATAAATGCTGGTGCACACAGGGAATTTTTCTTCAAAGGTCCCCTGAGATATTTATCAAGATAATATATATATATATATATATATATATATATATATATATATATATATATATATATATATATATATATATATATATATATATATATATATATATATATATATATATAAATGCAGGGATTGACAGCACTCCAAGGAAATACATCAGGAAATTTTGTCTACATACTTCTCAGACTAGCACCCAGGTTTCTGCATACTAATGGTTGTGCATTCCATTCTGTTTGATTATATATATATATAATATAAATAAATAAAATAAAAAATATAATTTCAATGAGACAGGTGACATGTGACATATAACCAATGATATTTTTATAAGATAAACATGTATGCTTATAATCCACTTATCAGGGGTGCACCAAATCCAGGATTCTGTCAAATCCAACACTTTTTAAAGTATTTTGATTTGTTAGTGTACAACTGAATGCCACCCTAAAAATAATGTGACTTCAAAGCTTTGGAGTGGTGCAGCACCTAGCGAGGTGCACCAAGACTACAGGAAGAAACGCAGCTCCTTTACCTCCCTCCTCGCCTTCTGTCCAAACAGCCTGTGTCATTGATTCGTGACCACTTGCACAACTTCTACACTGGTCGGGTGGGTTGGGAGTGTGATGCCACTTCCTTCCTCGTAGGCAATGGGTGCCAGAACAGCTTGGGGTACACATTATTTCATATTGTACTGTATTTCTATGTTCACTGTTTGTAAAGTGATCACAGCAGAAAGTTTTGATCTTTGCCATTTTATTATATGGATAAATAATGGTTCTCACATGCCCATTGCTCTTGTAATGGCTGGCATTGGTTTTTTGGTTTGGTCTGAAATGGGTATATAATAAATGGTTAATTGTGTGTTTACAAGGGTGCAATTATCACTGAATAAAACAGCATAATAAAGCTTCATCCACAAGTTAGCCTTTGAGTCTTTCATTGGCTATTTGTTGGAAAGGGGAGGGGATTCAGTTATTTCTTACCTGCAGTCACTGACAGTTGACATTTTTCTCCTATGTGATGCCATTTTTTAGACATCTGCTCAAATTTAAATGTACAAATTAGGACTTAGATTCAGTTCCTTATTTTGCTAAATGTTTTTTTATATGTATGTATTTATAATTTTTTTTAAATTTACAATTGTACTATGTAGGAAACTACACATGGGAAGGAAAATATGCAGTGATAACCTTAAGTAAACATTAAACACCATAGGCTGGTTTTATCTCCCATAAAGATTAATTTAGTTTGGATCAAGTTTAGTTTGCATCATTAATCTTAATTTGGATCAAGTACATGCCACTGTTCAATTATTACAGAGAAAGAGTATATATTTTTAAAAAATGTGGATTATTTGGATAAAATGTAGCCTATGAGAGATAATTCAGAGCTTTCTGGATAACGGATCTCATACCAGTAATAATAGTAATACTGCTGCATCTGTGTTTCAGACAAGGCATTTCTGAGTCTAAGCAACTAGAATAACCCTTGCTCTGAGTGTGTGACTTCATTGGCTGAAATATCTCTACATAAGAATTATTAGAAAGATGTAGACTGCACCTCCATTAAAAAAGTATCCTTTATTGTTTGACTAAAAGAAACATAAGATCAAAGGATGCATCACTGCCTGACGCGTTTCAGACTACACTAGTCCTTAATCATAGGCTAAATGATGTCTTTTACAAAAACATTTAAATACACAATGATAAAATCACATGACATTTTCTGTCCCATAGCAAAATAGCAGAAAACACGTATACTCAAGTATTCCCTTTAGAGGGATCAAAGGAAAGGGCAAGGCGACTTTATAGATTCAAGGGAAAGGCCAAAGGCTCAATTAAGTTTGGATCTAAATATTACTCAGATGAAACTATTTATATCCCATCGTTTATTTAGTCCTTTGGGACTCCTTGTCCCCAATTTAAAGATCCAGAAAGCTGCACGGCGATTAATAGCCGTTATTAGATCACCCTGTCAAATTGAAGGAATTACTTGCACACATAAATACTTTTTATTGCTATTACAACAATGTAGAAAATGTTTTCCCACCGGAGTATCTTTATTGGCATTCTCAATGGAGTATATATGCTCCCTAAAGCTGGCCATAGATGCAAAGATCCCATCATTCGAATCCTCGAACGATCGGACTTCCACATCTCCCGACCTGCCATTAACCATTTAGATCAAATAAAGAAGAAAGGAACAGATCAGCCGATGTTCTGCCCCTGTCAGCAATTGTATGAAAGTTATGGCACGATCGTCAATACATGCAGAGAAATTATCGGCAGTGCTTATGATTAAGGGCAGCTGTGCCCGAAACGCGTCAAGCTACCATGCAGCGTGCTTTTAAAATGGATTAACAAAGATTGTTGGCTTTTACCCTACTATCCGGTATGTGGAGTTTCATCCTACCTTCTCCTTCACTAATCTGTACGGCACGGGACGCCGAGAATTTCCAGCATCCGGACACGTGCTGATTGCTGCCGGCTTTAGATTACAGAAGTGAATGGTAAGTTCTAACTATGGGTTTTGTGATTGAAGAGAGTTACAGTATGTATGTCCATTGCTTATGTCACATGAAGCATTTTGATCACACTCAGGTTTATTTCCATTTGGTCCAAATGATGGCCCAGCTGGCTAACCTAACTATTGAAACAAATGTGAATCCAAAACTAACCCTATGTGGATTGGTAGCCTACAGGAGTCTCTGTTTGGCAGTACACCTTGATTTTATGCAACCAAAACTTGCCTCCAAGCCAAGAATTCAAAAATAAGCAGTTTCTTTGGGGCCACTGGGAGTAACATCCAAAAGGTTGGGTACCACTGGTTTGGCTCACTAATAAACCTAGTCCATACAGTACAGTCCTAGCCCGACCATATTCTTTGCAGAAGAAGATAAACCCACTCTATGCAATACAGTCCTAGCCTGATCCTATTCTATACAGAACAGTATACACCTACTCAATTTAGTACACTCTTAGCCTGACCTTATTCATAGAAACAATATGAAGCTACTCTATGCATTACAGTCTAGCCTGGCCCAATACCCTGTAGGACAATATAAAACTCCATCCAATACTGCATCCAGAACACTGATATACTCATCCAGGCAGGTCCGGACTGAGAATTAAAATAGGCCCTGGCATTTCAGGTACAATCAGCCCACACAGAGGTCCAAACAGCTCCCACCAGCCCACTAAATACTGACTTTCTATGGC
The DNA here is from genome assembly GCF_017654675.1 of Xenopus laevis. Taxonomy (NCBI): domain Eukaryota; kingdom Metazoa; phylum Chordata; class Amphibia; order Anura; family Pipidae; genus Xenopus; species Xenopus laevis. Next base: position 128,369,901 of record NC_054374.1, on the reverse strand, counting down.
ACCTTATAGCAGCGCCTCTGGCATTTGCCAAAACCCACAGATTGCCAGTCCGGGCCTGCATCCAGGCAGAACAGTGTTAGGATACTATTTTTGGAAACATTTAACTGTTCTCTCTATGCATCTTCTAAAATTAATTTAATTCTATTATATTTAAAAAAAAAACAAAAAAAAGTTCATGTACAGCTATCCGTTATCCTGAAACCCGTTGCAGAAAGCTCCGAATTACGGAAATGCCCATAGACTCCATTTTATTCAAATAATCAAAAACTTTTAAATTATTTCCTTTTTCTTTGTAATAATAAAACAGTACCTTGTACTCAATCCAAACTAAGATATAATTATCCCTTATTGGAAGCAAAACCAGCCTATAGGGTTAATTCAACCTTTACCACTTTCTACTAGACTTTAAAGTATGAAGATCCAAATGACAGAAGGATTCGTTATCCAGAATACCCCAGGTCCAAGCATTTTGGATAACATGTCCCATACCTGTAAATATGTATATGATGTGAATATGATAGTTTTCCCTTTGGCGTGAAAGGGAGATTTCTATTGTTGTCACAGATTCACTGGGTGGGAACAATAGGAGGAGAAACATGACTTGGTTTTGTAGATTTCTATTGATCTGGAGCACATGCAGCCATAAATCTGCCTGAATTGCATTCCTCATAGATTAATGTCACTTTAATGGTCTGAGTTACCACAGAGTAACCCCATGGCTCAGAGTGGAACAAAGTCCCCTAGGAACACATTAAGGGCAGAAATGAATGCTATTGCAATATTATAAAGCTAGTTCAAATTTAAGAAGCTACGGGTTCCTGCCCCCCTACGCCTTATTATGCCCCTGTCTTTTGTTAGACTGGTAACTCTCTGGGTCATTAGAATCCTCTAGCAAGGGGAGCAGAACATTTCATAGTTTTGTTTCCTTCACTGGAAATATTGCACTGGTCTCTTTACCTGATTACATCTAATTAATATTTATGTTTTCCTATTTATATAAAGCAAACCAGGCCCACTGGAAAGTCATCTTGGAGGAGACTGCAATGTTTACCGACCTGATAGCTATAGTCAATAGCTATTAGCAGAGACAAAGAACAACAGAGGAGATGGTCAGCACAGTTCAGAGGGACGGACAGATTGCAGTGAGCTGTGTGTGAATGTAGAAGAGATAACTGGAGCAATCTGGATATAAGGCACTGTCCCACAGCATGGAACTGGTTAATTTTTAGCCTTAATTAAAACCCACTGTCACCTTATTAAACCCTTTCCTTCAGGGCTTTGGAAAGTAGAACTAGAGGTACGGGCAGATTGGGGTAGGAGACAAGTTCTATGTTCCCTCCCATTCAAATGGCAGTAGTTGGGAACAAGTATTTTAGTTGAGTTCTGTTATAGATACTGTATATAAATGTCCTCAGATCCTGACTCAGTCCCCTAACTTTGTCTTTAGTTACAACCAATGGCACTACGATTGATAAATATTGATCTGGAAACACTGAGGACAATGTCTGAACTTGGATCTGCTGGTGCAGGTGGCCTAGCGCTGTAACTGATACCCCAACTGGAGTGCCGGCTCTATTATCCCGCACCTTTGGTTGGGGAAATTTTTTTTCTAACGTGTACAAGTTTCTGTTTGTACATATTAACCTGTGTCAGATGTTACTCTAAGAAGCCTGCAACTGGTCTTTGACAGTCTCAAGGGATCCCTAAGAAATAAGTGAGAATGGTGACTCACTGCAAAAGCTTCCCAAGCAAATGCAATTTTTTTACAGAAACCCCAGCCTGGGCTAATAAGTATCTGTTGTATTCAATATGTATAATATAATTTTGGATGATTTCTAGACAATGGGCGATTTCTAAGAAATCATATAACTCTTAATTTTAAAATAAAAATAATATGGGTATTATAAATCAATTTCTGCATGGTTATGCAACTCATCAATAATGACTAAACTATAACAGGGAGTTCCTTGCTCATTATAACATCCATCCAGCAGGTACATATCACTGCACTCTGTAGTTCATGCTAAGAACTGCTAAATGCATTTGCAGTAAAGCAAGTTTGCCACAGCCAGTTGCACATATCCACCAAAACATACTTGCATTTAAAGATGGTCCTTGTACTTCTACATCATTTTACTGGGCATTGCTCCCCCTGTCCCAGACTTCTTGTGAATCGTATGCAGTGCACCTATTGATGGATGGGAACCTCTGAAGTTGGTGATAGCACTAGGGTTTCTGATTAGCCTGCATCAATAAATGCATCGCACTTGCATCTTAGGGTTCTTACAAGCTGGCATTTTACCATACAAGCCTTTGCAGTCAGTTTAAATTTGTTTTACATCAGGGGAATGCAGGACAAAACAAAATCTATTGTCTGGGCACCTACGTCCTATTTGTTGTGTGCCCTTTACAGGATCTCATTGTTGGTGTCAGGTTTGAATCTCACTCTGCTGTTTGTGGCAGTTGTTTGCACATAGATTACTGTGGGAAATGGTTTAGAGAGAAAAGTCCTCCTCCAGTGTTTTTAAAACAAAACTCAAAGACTACCTCTGGGAGCACCTGGATAACACCTGAACTGGCACTTATATAACAGTGTAACGAACTGTAACCTGTAGCACCTTAATACCCCTCTGAATTGTGCCTGTATGTTACCCTTCCATTTAGACTGTAAGCCCTACGGGGTAGGGTCCTCTAGCCTTTTGTTTCCTTGACACTGAGCACTTAATCTGTATTGTAATTATATTTTTTATATTTATGTGAATTGTATTTCTAATAATGCACTTATTGTTACTTTTTATTCCAATGACACCTTATTTGTTACTACTAATTTGTGCTTTGCCCTCAAGGAGCGCTTTACAAATAAAAATATACATACATACATACAAAAGTCCTATGTAAATCAAGCATTGTTAGAAGAACTCAGTCCCCAGTCAAAGGAAATAAATTATTTACCCCTAGTTTATGCTTTGTGCATATTTACACATATAATGTCTGCCGGCATGCCTTTCCTTTTCTTCTTGCAACAATCTGCTCCTTCAATCCACTACAGTCACCTTTCCCCAGAATTGCTGAACTGTTGAATCTTCCTTGAAACTTCCTGCTGTGTCTGATCTACACTCTCTTTATTTATATATTTTCTGCCTTCATTCTCCTTGCATGTACGTGGTTATAGAAGGAGAATAGCCTGACATGCCAATACAGTCTAATGTATGACAATCTCTGAATGGAGCCGCATACATGGAAAGCGCAGGAGACTAAGGTCTCCAGTATACACAAGGAGAACAGAAGAACACACAGAGGGGTGATTAATCAAGCTCTGTTAGGGATAACGAGGATGTTCTTGCTCTATCTCCCCTTCAAGTTAATAATACATCCAATGCTGCCAAATGGCCTCTTATACTTCTAAATAAGCGTGATAAATAACCAGCAGAGTGAGAGATCATGGGGCAGAAGGTATGGCTTGCAGAGAGGGGGTTGCTTGCGGCCCCAACACTCATTCATTATACTATATTGTCTCATTGTCCTCCTGCACAAGCAATCCAGTCAGCCCCTCTTGTTCCACCCTATTGTCTTTTTTTGTCTGGTTTTGTCAGTTCAAAAGTTGTATCTCTGAGTAACGCTGAGTAAATAATGCTGACCATCAAAGTCTTATCACACAAAGATCACTAGGTACTCCTGTCCTGTGGGCATTTGCACAATTTATTAAGCAGAACCCAGAGAGACAGAACGAGAAGACACCAGAAGAAAATAATGAGTCTGATGAACAAGATAAAGAGTTAGGGTGGCAAAGTAACGAATACCAATGAACAGAGAATAAGAGATAATAACAACAAAAGGGGTAAGTCTGTATCAAGTCAGTGATGTACATGAAAGAGTCTAAATCCAAACACAGAGAATGGCAAGCCTTGCCTTGATTTAGATAAATAGACCCCCCACTGGTGATATAACAGTGTGCCACGGAGAGACTAGGAATTTGATTTCAAAGCCAATCACGTTTGGTGATCATACTGTATAATTGCTCTGACAAAAGTGTTTAATCCCAGTGGTTATGTAAAATAAAACCGCAGTTATGCACCAATAAATAAATCATTAAAGCCTTCCAATGGATAAATATTTGCCTTTGGTTGTTGCATCTGATTTCTATAGAAATTAGACTGCAAGCTTTTTGGTACTAAATGGTCCATAACAGAATCAAATTTAAAAATTGTCCAAAAATGGTCCATTTAACAATGGGTTACAGTGCTTTGCTATTTATTTTTCTATTCTGATATTTAATGTTTGTTCTGCCTTACCTTCGGCCTGCCCAAATACTTCAGTGCAGAGACAAAGGAGTCTTGTGAATTTCTGGGCACTGTATATTATGGAAAAGGTTAAGGAGAGAGCTTACAGGAGTGCTTCCCCTTTAAGGTAACTTTTATTATGTTATAGAAGGGCCAATTCTAAGCAACTTTTTAATTGGTTTTCATTATTTATTTTTATAGATTATAGTTATTTGCCTTTTTCTTCTGACTCTTTGCAGCTTTCAAATAGGCGTCTCCCTTCTAAAAAACAAATGCTCTGTAAGGCTACACATGTATTGTTATTGTTACTTTTTATTACTGATTCTTCTAGTCAGGCCTCTCCTATTCATATTCCAGTCTCTTATTCAAATCAATGCATGGTTGCTAGGGGAATTTGGACCATAGTTACCAGATTGGTTAAGATGCAAATTGAAGAGCTGCTGAATAAAAAGCTAAAAAAACTCAAAAACCTTCAATAATGAAAAATTAAAGCAAATTGCAAATTGTCTCAGAATGTTACTCTCTACATCATATTAAAAGTTATCTCAAAGGTGAACAACCCCTTTAAGAACACATTATGCCAATTCAATGGAAACAAGTGATCACATTCCTATTATTATTGTTTGGAGACACTAATCAAAGAAGAGCTGAGCAAATGCACTTTGCATGTGAGTGGCCGATCTTAGATACACAACAGCTGTACTTCCTGAACACATACATTTCCATGGGTACATTGTTGTCATGAATGTGTTATTGATACCATATATATAGTTCTTGTTTGTTATTTAAAAAATGCCAGTATGCTAATGCACACGCGGCAATGCGTTTTCAATAGTCGCCCAAAATTTCCGCACAGCAGGCCTGGCACACAGTAATACCTACCTGGTATCGCTTTTTCCAAATAAGGAAAACTGGGCAGGATCCCCTTGGTTAACATGCCAATCGCTGATCGCCATGACGTCTCTCGCCCTGTTACATCACCATCCATCACGTACCCTGCCCAGATCGTGGGTGTGGCAATCTACCTTCAATAATATTTACACCTCTTGTTAGAATGAATGAAAATGTGTAACTAATGCATTTTGTAGTGTTTAACAAAAATACAATTTTCTTTGCTATACACTAAGTGTTTTTGGTGGAGGGTCCCTTGAATGGAGTTCTGGTGACTTTTGGCCGACTCATTTTTTCAGGACATAAGGTACTTAGCGGTATATTCCCAGGTTTCATCATCATTCCGTGAGTTATTCTGGTGCAGCTGGCTGGCCAGATATTAGAAAGCAATGGAAAAATAATCTCCCTGTACCTGCACAACAAAGAAAGATATACAAAAGAAAGTCATTGCTGCTTCACAGGCCAGAGACAGGCTCCCAGAGTGCACCTGGTGGATGGAACTCACATAAAGATCAGAGCTTTCTGGAGGTGGCTAAATGAGAGACCTTCTGACCCATCTCATGGAACCCTGGGAGACACATCTGTCCACAGAAGCCTTTTTAATTGATTAATTGCTGATCAGTCTGGAATGAGATGGGGTTTATGATCTTTTGCTGCACCCCTAGGTGGTTCCCACTGGAACTGTCAGCTCTTAATCAATCCTAATGCAGAGGCAGAGAGCCACAGAAAGTACTTAATTGCTTTGAGGGAATACAATCCTAGCATATAAAACATATCTCAAACATCTCTAGGCTTGCAGGCTTTCCTTAGTGCAAGTACAGGGAGGAATAAAAAGATGCAATAAAATATACATATCATTGAGATAAAATACACCACAATCTGGCCTGATCAGTAGTATTTGTATGCTTTTTTTATTGTATAGATTTATACAGAAGATACGGCTAAATCAACAAAATATATGGCAAAAGCAAAACTTGGGCCACCACCAGAAATGTGTAACTGAAAAAGATATAGTCTATGCATGCACTCAGTTTAACCATAATGAGCACTGAATAAAACACACATACAAGTATGATCACTGTCCTTTGTTTTGTCTTCCCCGTTGCACAGATATTCAGAGAGCTTATTAGGATACAGGGGAAACAGTTAAGACAAATTGCTTAACAGCCACACATTAAACTCCTGTTCCATGTCTCTGGTGGTCTTAGCTGTTTGTGGTGATTGTAAAAGAGAGCTGTGAATATCTTTACTATGGGATAGACAAACTTTTCCACTCCCCCCCCCTCCTCATATTTGCCCTGAAAAGATCCCTGTCTATGCCAATCTGCTTTTCTCCCATGTAAATGAAGAGAGAACTGCTTTGCATAGGATGGGATGGGAGAAGACAGTGTGCCTGCAGGCAGCAGAGCTCTCCTCCTCCCTAATAGCACCAGAGGTCGCTCTGATTCCCTTAAAGACAGTTCACACATCTTTTCCTCCTCAGACCTCCCTTATCGTTCGCATCTAAGCAGAGTTGCACAAGCGCCTGGAGGAGAGTCGCACATTATACCCATATGAAGTAGCATGAAGAAAGGAGCCCTGGAGCTACATATCTGCATTATAGGCTGTGGACAAGGGATACATCGCTCTACACACAGGACAAGCCCCATCATCTCCACTCAGTGCTCAGGTGCCAAGTGGGACAGGACTGAGCGCCGCCTGTCAAAGTGGGCAACAGGTGCAATTCCCTAACGCTTCTCTTGGGAAACTCTGTGCTAGAGGGACTTGCTCCAGCAGCTTTCTCTTTGTGTTTGGCACAAAATAAGCTGCCACCATTACTTCCAAAAGTGAAGAGGACTTTCTAGCCCTGGCAGCGTCCAGGCTGAGCCGAAGGAAACGAGTGATTGGTGCTGCCATAGGGGTGGCCATGGTACTGATCCTGCTTGTTGCCATCCCTTTGCTGGTTAGTAGCTCTAAGAGTAGCACCCACTATGAGATGTTGGGCAGCTGCAAGATGGTGTGTGACCCTTACACTCCTCAGACACATGGGGCAGATTCCAGCCAAGAATTAGCTCTAATTTCACCACCACCCAACCTTCAGGTAGGTAAGGATGACCAAGGCAAGAAAGGCAAATCAGGAATCAGGGGACTTCCAGGGCCACAAGGACCACCAGGACCTAGAGGACCACCTGGAGAACCGGGCAGACCTGGACCCCCAGGCCCACCAGGTCCTGGGCCAGGAGGATATGTCTCTTCCTATTACAGCCCCAAGATTGCCTTCTATGCTGGGCTAAGGAAGCCACATGAGGGCTATGAGGTGTTGCGATTCGATGATGTTGTGACCAATGTTGGAAACTATTATGAGCCATCAACTGGCAAATTCACCTGCCCCTTGCCTGGGATCTACTTCTTTGCCTACCATGTGCTCATGAGAGGAGGGGATGGGACCAGCATGTGGGCAGATCTCATGAAAAACTCACAGGTAAGTCTTTTGGCCTGGCACTGCCTGCACTACCCATCCCTGGGAACTGGCAAATTATTCTTATGATCAATGCCCTGTCCTGTTCCAGCCCTGCCAACCGCCCATGAAATCCACATGATGTATGGGAATGCTGTTGTAGCTCCTAATAGCATGATATATGTGCCCTCTTGTGCCAACTCTGTGCAATGACCCTGCGAGCCTGTGCCAAGGTGATGTATGAGGTAGCTACAGAGTTGCCGGGCTTGCTAAGTTATGTGTCATGAAGTAAACAGTGCTAGTTACTACCATCTATCTGCTTCATTAACACAGGTACTGGATACTTAGTGGGACTGTGGAACCAGAGATGGCTGCATGCTGTCCTGACCTGTAGTCACATATAGGTCTCATGGAGTTCTAGGTAGAATCATGCTTGGCATTATAGGCAGCACTAACACTGTCTGGAGACCAGATATGACAGGCAGGACAATGGATTTACTGGGCTTGGGAAGTTGGAATAGAAAGCAAAGTCCCTTCAGCAACAGGTGCAAGTACACTAAGCACTTTGTGTCTCTCTTCAACTTCATTCTTCTGTGTGTGTTCCTCTCCCTGGCTTGCATCTGTCTGTCTGTACTTCTTTATCTGTCTGTCTCTCTAGCTGATTGCAGACAGAATCAGCTCTCATGTCCTTTGCACTTTGGGGTCTATCATAATCTTACCTGACTCTCTCTCTCTCTCTCTCTCTCTCTCTCTCTCTCTCTCTCTCTCTCTCTCTCTCTCTCTCTCTCTCTCTCTCATCTATCTACATTGTCATAGTAATGAGAATTTATAGCATCTTTACAAAGTGTGCTAATGTATGTAAAGTATATGAATATGTGTGTGTGTTTGTACACACGAGTTAGTGTGTATGAGTTAGTGTTGCGCTATGTAGCAATTATAAGAAAGGGATCAGATTCAGCAAGTCTTTGCATGGTTCACACATACAGAGGGTCAGAACCAGGGAATGAATCATCTCTAACCAGCACCAAGGTAGCTGCTTCTCCCCACTGGCACCAGTATAAAAATTGTACTTCCCCAAGAGCAGCCAGGATTTGGTGCTCCCTCCACAAGAAAAATATATGTGATACCAGTGCACTTCAAAAGATAAATGCAGCAATGTAATTGCCTTGAAGACAAATATATGCACATTTAGGGTATCCCTTTAGGGTCTGCACACAAGCAGATCTCCTCTGCCTCACGAGGAAACTTCGGGCGACTTCAGAAAACAAAGCGCCGCGAGTGCCATCCCGCTGGCGATTTTTCATTATAGCTGGTGAGAAGTCAGGGGAAGGCAGTTCGGGAGATTGTCGCCCCGAAGAATAGGGGATTTGTCGCTGGGGCGACTAATCTCCCTGAATCTGCACGTGTGCCCTTACTCTTGAGGGAATAGTTGGGATTGCACAGATAAAAAGCCTTGTTGCTTAAGTGTTTTGAGCTAATGCTTTTAAGAAGATATTTAAACAGTCAGCATAGCAATATTTAATCTTTTTTAATCATTTGCAAATTTAATGTTACACGTGTATATATATATAAAACAGGCTATCCCATATCAACACTTTCCGTTAAATACACATATGGGACTTTGGCACCAGCAATTATTTTCGTTAAAGGATAGATCCTACCAACATTAGGGGGCCGATTCACTAAATTCGAGTGAAGGATTCAAAGTAAAAAAAACTTCGAATTTCGAAGTATTTTTTGGGCTACTTCGACCATCGAATGGGCTACTTCGACCTTCGACTACGACTTTGAATCGAAGGATTCGAACTAAAAATTGTTCGACTATTCGACCATTCGATAGTCGAAGTACTGTCTCTTTAAAAAAAACTTCGACCCCCTAGTTCGGCAGCTAAAGTCAATGTTACCGAAGTCAATGTTAGCCTATGGGGAAAGTCCCCATAGGCTTTCCTAAGTTTTTTTGATCGAAGGATATTCCTTCGATCATTGGATTAAAATCCTTCGAATCGTTCGATTCGAAGGATTTAATCATTCGATCGAAGGAATAATCCTTCGATCGTACGATCGCAATATTTGCGCTAAATCCTTCGACTTCGATATTCGAAGTCGAAGGATTTCAATTCCTAATCGAATATCGAGGGTTAATTAACCCTCGATATTCGACCCTTAATGAATCAGCCCCTAGATGTTGTTTAAAGTAACATTCCTCTTTAGAAAATAAAGAACATGACAATATTAAAAAATAAAATGAGATATTTGATGCTGAATTAAATGCACAGACAAGACAGATATAAAGCTGGGCACTGCCTGGTCTGTAGTGTCAGTTTTATAACTAACGAATAAATGAGAGAGAGGCCAGGATAGGGTTCCAGGGACAAGCAGGAAACTCAAAGTATCCCCTCTTGGCTGTCTAAAGGTGGCCATAGATGCAAAGATCTGCTCGTTTGGCAACATCGCCAAACGAGCGGATCTTTCCCCGATATGCCATTAACAAACATGGCTATATCGGGTGTAATCTGATTGTTCGGCCGCATGGCCGAACGATCCGATTACGATGTGCCCTGGGTTCCGGCGGGATCGGTCGGGTCAAAATCAAACCTGACCGATCGACCAAACGACCGATCTCCGCCGGACGAAAGATGTCGGCACACGCCATACACGATCCGAAAATCGTACGAATCCTCGATTCGTACGATAGGATCTGTGTGTCTATGGCCACCTTAAGGGGGTGATCCACTCTTGCCTTGCTTCTACTTTCCTCCTCTTTCTTTTTCTCCCCTTTGTTTTGCCCTGTAGCAGGTACTTGCCTTTATTTGTTCCTTTTATAGCATATTTGCTTATCACTCTGTCTATCCTATAGTAAAGATATTCACAGAGCAAACAGCTGCGAGAAACCAGAGACAGAACAAGTGGCAGGAGTTTAAAGCGTGGAGGTTAAGAAATCCTCTGTGTCTCAGCTGTTTCCCCGTATCTAAAGGAGCGCCTTGAATATCTATGCGATAGGGAAGACAATTGAAGAACAGATAGACAAGTTTCCTTGCACTGAAAGGAGAGAGGCAAACTCACGTTGGGCAGAGAAAAAAGAAAGCTTAAGGTAAATGGAAAAAGATGCTATCAAATTAAGAGTGAAACATTAAAAAATAGGAAAGGTGAGAGCAGACTTTGTTTGGGAGAGAATAGGTGATTAGAAGAGGATGGGAAGGATAGTTCCTGCACTCATTGGTGGTAGGGGCCTCATGCATTTTATTGGATAGGGTCCCTAAGGTTAATACTGTGCTCATTATCCATTTTTAGTTACAGGCAAGTTTAGGGTTTATTGGATGAAGTAATCTCATGTGACTGGTACAACACCTTTATCTGAGTGCTGAAAAGCACTGCAGAAATCCTATTGACATGTCTGGGATTAATCCAGTAAAGAAAAACTACCAGAATAGTGGAATAGCAGATGCAAGTTTTAAATAAAGAAAAAAACATGATGGAATGGTCCAGAAATGTGTTATGGAGCTCCTAGCAATGAATCAATAAAATTGGGGGGGAAACTGTAAAAATGCACAAAAGTAGGGCTGACAAGTATGGTTTAATATAAACACATTTCATCAATCCATTGTAAAATATGGAGAAAAATTGCAAAAATAGGGACCAATAATCAGAAATCAATGCAACACCATCTATGTAAGTACATGCAGTTATTTCAACTTTCTTAGGGTTTTAAATAAATATTCACCTGCTATCAAATAAGCTGTAAAAATTTCTCAAGTGAACTACACAAACACACAAAATAGGGAAAGCAGGATGTATAATGACAGTAACATGTTTAGAGCAATTACCTATGAAGATCCCAAGGCACAAACATTCAAACCCACGAGCCCCCACTTAAATGCCCCAAAAGTGCATTTAACTAAACAGATTCTTCATGAGAATTGAATAAAAAAGTCCTACCAAAGTGCACAATATACGCCATATCCCAATTCATCAGATTTAAGATGCATCTGATTGCACCACCCTTTGATTAATGCAGTTCTCTGAATCCATTTTCTGCAATGAATTTATTGGCATGTCTGGGGTTAATGCGCTACTCCTTATGCATTTTCTGCAGTAATCTTACAGGAATGTCTGGGATTAATACAATTCTCGGAATACATTTTCTGCAGTGATTTTACTGGCAAGTGTGGGGTTAATGTGGTGCTCATCGTCTATATTTTGCAGTGATCTTAGCATGTGTAGGGTTAGAGCTCTGAATACATTTCTGCAGTGACCTTAATGGCACGTGAGGGGTTAATGCAATTCTTTTAATACATATTCTGCACTGGCATGCCTCAAGTTAATACACGGCTTATTATCCATCATGTTACTTGTATGTGAGGGCTTCATTTGATGCTCTAACGCCATTTTCTACAGTGATCTTTCTGACATGTGTGTAGTTAATACAATGCTCATCCAGTGATCTTAATGGCATGTCAGGATTATCCTGTATTCCCTTATGGCCAAATTGAGTACCAAATTGGACAAGGGACAGGGATGTAATTCTGTGCTACACATTTATTTGTGGGTCCAAAGTTTTGCTTTTGCCTTAGGCCCCATGTGTTGTTGAGACGAGCCCTGGTCTGCAGCTACACACTCTGAGTAGGGACAGCTGGGCTGGCACAAAGACAGATGGATGGCTGGAGATAGACAGGGGGACATAGACAGGTGTCTAAATGGATAGACAGGTACATACTGTATATAAAATAAGATAGATGGTTGTTTGAGACAGATGGAAGGATAGATAGATGATGTAGCTAGATTACATAGATTACATAGATAGATTGTATACACACAAACCAGATAAATGGTATGAAAGTTCTATATAATTTGTTAGGAATTAGCGTGGTATATAAATGCATATGTCATGTGCAATATTTTCATCCTTTAGAAACCCGGCATTTCCTGGACAAAGCTGGGCGTTCTCATTGAATTAAATGTTATACGTTAAAATAAAACATATTAAAGAGGGTTCATTTCTTATGAATCTTGTTTTTATTTATCTCTGTTTAAATAATATTATGATACAGAAAAATCCTACTACAAAAAGTCCCCCTTAATTTATATCCCTAGAAGGCGATGTGGACGTGCCTATTTGATTGTTTTATTTGCATGATATTTGTGTGAGAGTTGCTACTAAATGTGTTACATTGATTGGAGTGGGAGGAGGGAACAGATGTTGTCTCCCCCTTGTTTCTCATTATGCTGCATCCGTTATTTATTAGACACCTTATCAACATGTGTATATGCACCCTCAACACCCGTCTAGTACATGAAATGGATATAACCAAATCCTCCACTCAGGGTCTAATGTGCAAATAGCCCATTACACCTAATAATATTCTTCAATTTAATACGCCAGAGAGATGAGAGACTCTAATTATAAGCAGAAAGGGGCACAAAGAAAGGCAGATTTGGGTTCAGAATCAGAGGGATATAGACACTGATGCAAAAAAGATCTTTTAGGTGATGATATTTTATTGGAAAAGAAAGATTTGTATCGTTGCATCTTCTTTCCTTTTGCAGCTCTTTTGTCTTCTCACTGCCAAACTTTGTTGTGTTTCCACTTTGATTGCAATTTTTAAGTTTAAGTGCCAACCTCCGTGCTGTTTATTATTGGGCTTCCATGCCAGGAAGTATTGTATAAAGCTCCAGCAATTTATCATAGACGTGTTCTCCCAAAAACACAACGTGCCTGGGTGATAGTAAAATATATGCATGTGAATAAAACCACTCTCAGGTTCTTCTTCAAAAGTCAATGCAAATGAGGTTCTGTGTGATTAATATCCAAGGTATCATTGGAGACTGATGTTCTGTTATTATATCATAATTATTGTGCATTATTGTTTAAAAACAGGCAGGATTGCCTTCTGCCTATATGAATAGAGGGAGAGAGAAGGAGAACAAAAAGGGACAGATAGATAGATAGATAGATAGATAGATAGTAGACAGACAGATAGACAGATGTTGCCTCTTGCTTACAGCACTGGCCAACACAGGCATTTTTAAGATTATATGAGGTTAAAATTGAATTCAATTAAAGATATATAATACACATTTGAAAAGATAATGAGAGTTATACTGTGGGGGGATTTAAATTAAGGGAAATCAGGACAGAAAACATGTAAATAAATAATATTGGTTATTGGTTTTATGTTTTGATTTTTTAAAACAATAAAAAATGGCCACCAGAAATAAGTTTAACAAGACATCTCTTTTAACTATTGAACGTAAAGGATTGTGCCACAAAACCCACCCTCTCTATTAGTGCCAAGCTACACTGAAAGCGACAGCAGATCTTTCCATCGAAGGATAAATGCAGAGAGCAGAAAGGAGCCAGCAGGGAAAGGGTTGAATTCCTCTGCAAACTGAGAGGTCAAATCTGCAGGTGGAGAGATATAAAGCACAAGGCAAGGGATCATTTATCAAGGGCCTGAAGGGGCACCAGTGACAAAAGAAGGACAAACCACTTGATTTTGCTGCTTGTTTGTCTAAGCTTACATTAACTCGCATACCTAACGCATTTATTGTCTCTCACCAGGCTACAACTATAAGTCATTCCCACTAAATAGGTGTCTTTCTGTTACATTTTGGCTATCTTTTAATTTATTTCTATAAATCTATATTATACCTGGCCCAATCTGTTTTTTTTTCTTTATTGGTCTCCAGCACATGCAATGGAACACTACCCCATGAAGGTAATCACATCTTCAGAGAGCACTTTTTAATTTTACCTTCCTCTCTCCAACAGAGAAAGACTAGAAATTGTCATACTATTCTTCTAAAAAATGTTTTACATTAACTCTATTCATTGATAGGTTGATATATCTTATATCTCTATATGGTTTATGTCTTTATATATTTCTGTTTGGCTTTTACACTATAGATACCTTTAGAACTCAATTTAATTCAAAGTAAGGTCTCATTAGCAACCCACAAAGTGTCATATAATCTTCCTAATTAGTGGGCTGCTACAGGTTTCAATTAGTGCCCATTACACTGCAACCTTTTAACTGGCAGGTTACTGTAATCTTGGCAGATGGGTCTCAAGGGGCAATAATAACTGTGACTGGCACAGTAATCATGCCCAACATATACAGGTAGATACTGGCTGCAGACGTGGCCAGACTATTAACCTGCATATTGGCCCAAAATGTTCTTGATCAATATCTAGAACCACAACTGATATAGCTGTGTAGATCTGAGCTGATGGCTCTCCATGAGATCACATTGTAAGCCCAAATTCTGATCTGCCTGACCCTTAAACCCATTTAATTATTGCAAGTTATATCCATCCTAGTTTTTAGCTGCTTCTGGTGAACTGAAGTTTCAGCTTAGTCCAGTTTTGTTGTATGTTCCCATTGGCAAGTAGCTTGTTGAGACAGTAACTGTTATGACTCTGGCTAGTCAGCAGCCCTTGCACAGGCTTGAATCATCATTCGTTGAAAAGGTTACTACAATGCAAGAAAGAACGTGTCTCTTGGCAGCCATTTGTAGATATATTGGCCTGGTATATATATGGAAATACACACTGCGTAAGGCACCTTGCTCATCTGTAATGGCAGCTAGCTCTTTCTAGGGAGGAGGTCGAGTATGAGCATTTATTTCATTCTCTTGCGACCTATTAATATAGAAAGAAAGAATGAGTACAGGGTGTGAAGGAACAGACAAGCATTCAGGGGCAGAGCAAAGACAGAAAAACTGCACAAAATCAGAAACAGGATCCCAGAGGTTACAATGTTTGTTGACTGAGCGGTAACAAGGAAATAGCACAACAGGCCTGCAGCTCAATCTATCCAAAGAACAAGAGCAAAGTTAGACAGCAAATGATGTAACCCTGTTTGTAGTATGGATTACCCAAACATATATTAAAAACATATTACTGGGCAAGGTATCAAAGTATATCCTTCTTAGAATGATAAAAGCAGCAAAATCAAATGAATTCATAAGACATTGTTTTGCGCTGGTGCCTTACAGACAGTAAGCATCACTTGCAAGTTTGAACAAACAAAAGTTGATGTATGTCTACTTTAGTCCCTTTATTCAGTAGCTAGGGTGATGTCATCCTTGTTCTCCAGAGTTCTGGCCAGTATTAGTACAGAGAAACAGCACCAATAATCACTAACCCAACAACAGGACAGTTTTGCTAGTGCATATACTATGGGTAGAATATAGCGCCATTGGTTGTTCAGCAATGAGAGCCTTCATGTTTTCTTTTATTCCTACGTGTTTGTTCTGCCATCTTCTTCTTTAGGGCAATTGTGAATTACTGTTTGTTGAGTAAGTAAGGCTACGCTCAGGTGCAACTTTGTTTATATAACACTTTGAATTGGCTTATTGCTGTCTCTCTAACTGCTGTACTGCAGTAAGTCTCACAGTTCCTGAACCCTTTTGTCTTGTCTTCATTGTCCTTGATTTCCTTAACCCCCCCCCAGGTCCGGACTGAGAATCAAAATAGGCCCTGGCATTTCAGGTACATAGAGGCCCACTCAGAGGCCCAAACAGCCACCACCAGCCCACTAAATACAGACTTTCTATGGCACCTTATAGCAGCCCCTCTGGCATTTGCCAGAATCCACAGATTGCCAGTCCGCGCCTGCCCCCCCCCCCTCAGAAAGTGGTTATTGGGTTTCTGGGTTCTTTCTTTTTTAAAAATCCACAGTCAATCCATTGTCTTTTTGGTTCATGGTCCTTCTGGTTCTTCTCCTACTAACCACTTTCCTTGGGATTTAACTTTATTTATCAGATATACACTACTATATTAAGCTGGCCATTCACAGGCTGATTTAAGCTGATGGTTTTTAGATGCCAGCTTATCTGCCATTTTTGTGCCCTCCCCAAATGCCTCGCTGATAAGGCATAAATCTATTAGTCAGTTCTGAAAATCCCTTTCTGTGAGGGACACATCACACCTCTTATGATTCATCATCATATCAGCTCGATATGGCCCAGAATGTCAATGGCCAAATCCAACAAGGACTTTAATATGTATGACCAGCTTTACTCACTGCTTTTCTCTTTTTTTGGTTGACCTGCGTCTCTCTAACTCTAGGGAAAGGCCACATAAATGAACTTTTTATAAGCAGCACTGTTTTTAGTCTTTAAGTGTTGTGTGTCTGTTTCATAAACATAATAGGTTTCTTGCCTGCCTCCCCTGGCTTGTCTTTTGCTACTGTTAATAGTCCAGGAGAACAAACAGCTGCTTAAAAGCCAAGAATTGCAAAATAAAATATAAATTAATTGTAAAAATTGTAAAATATAAAATACCAGTCATTTTAAGGTGACATGAAAGCTAAGAAATATGGGAAAGGGTTTTATGCCTCATTAAATTCAGGTCCTATAACTTTTCCCTCCATATCTTCATTTATTAAGCACCAGCAATAAACATGATAAAATAATGTACTGTACTGTATACTATATAACAAGTAAGGATAACAATAATATATAGGATCAGAGAACCCTGCTCAAAAGAGCTTACAATCTAAAGGGAGAGGAAATAACCTATGTACACGGTTTTTTTAAAACAATTGGTGATTCCTTGTACGCTGTGGTCTTCTGATCAATTTGGGTGCATTAAACAGTGTTCTCTAAATATATTTAGGGACTGTTTGACGGTTTGGTGGAAAAGGGAGCATACAGAGACAAGCAGAAACTTCATAGAAGGTTTTCGGTTGGGAAAGGGATGAAATGATAAAAGAAGAGTGTTGAAGGTCAGAAACAGAGTATAGGGAACATGTTTTTGAGATCAGAGGTGAGTGTGACGTCAGTTGTCAGAATTTAATTCCAGAGGAAATTAGGAGCCAGTAAAGGGATTTACACAGGAAAGCATCTGATATTGACTACTGAGGTAAGTGGATGAGTCATATGAGTCATTGAGTCATGAGTCATAACTGTTGATGGCATGAATATGAGCTGGATGAATTAGGACAATTGACTATCCTGTTTTTCTTCTCTATCCACATTAACACCATTGGCAAAACCAGGCTCTTTTCCTTAACCACATTATTGCTAAAAATTGATTCTGTTGATTTGGTCATATTTGTTAAGCACATATTCAGTTACTCCTGTGCCCCCTCATCCTACTTGTAAATCATGGAGGTCTAATATCACCTTTTTTCTTTCATCATCCTTTCAGCATCTCACCTTTTCCCCCGTTTAGTCTGTTATCAAGTCTACTGTCAGTATCTCCTCATTCTATCTTCTACTCTATTCTACAACTCACCTCACTCTTTCACTAGCCCAGTCTGTTTCATGGCTACACTATAAACAACATTTTTTAAACCATTTGTTCTAATGTACCATTAAAATATCTTTATTGCTGTACCCAAGGGATTCCAGGCCAGATTCAAGTATCTGCTGAAAGCAACAAGAGAAGTATAGGTGCCTACAAGGCAAGGCAATTTCTGTTCTTCTCAGTTCTTTCTACCATTCTTAGCTGTTTCCTTGTTTTTCTCCTGTGGCTACACTTGAAAGTCTATTCCAATCTGCCTTCACCCAAAACCCCCATGCAACTTCAAATAAACACAAATCCTGCCTCTGAATTTTTTAGCCAAGTATATTGCTTGTACACACGGGGTCATTTACACAAGGGGTTATTTATTGCAGTGGAATGTGCAAAGTTAGAATTTTTGGGCACAAGTTGTTATTTTTTTACGCCAATGCAATGTTTTACTATAACTACAGCTGCCATGAGGCAACGTGACTCATGCAACTGCAGCCTGTGCATCAAGACACCATTGTACATGAACTTCAATAAAAATTGGACACAATTGCAGTGAAAAATGTGGATGTTGAGAATATTTCTGGCACTTCTGGTATGTGATGGCCAGAAGTCTGCAATAAAGGCTTTTTTTTATCTTACAAAGATTGAGTGGTGCTGTTCAATTACTATTTCTTCAATATTGACCAGTGATAAGTGGCCACTGGGGAACCTGCACTACAACTTAAAAAGAAAAAGGTGTAAGAAGTCGTGCTGACTGCTCCTTTTACACTGGCACTTCTGGTATATAAATGACATTTGTGGCCAATTCTTTAGGCACAAGTATGTTATGTCTGGTGATAGTAAGGAATCCTGGACCTACTGCCATCTTTAAGGTAGTGGTAACTCCAGGGATCCCCTGCATCCCACTGTGTACAATTCACAAAGAAGGTGTGATGGATGGGTGGCTTAGATCAGGGGTGTAACTACAAAGGAAGCAGACCCTGTGGCTGCAGGGGGCCCAGGAGGTATAAGAGCCCCATAAAGCCCTAATTCATATACAATTTCAATAAATATTGGTAAAACAGATCAACTTCTAGACATGTTGGGGACCTGAAAAATTATTTGCTGTGGGGTCCAGTAATATCTAGTTAAGCCACTTGCTTAGATCACAGGTACCTTTAATGTATGGCATTTTGATATGAAAGTAATGCAGCTGCACTTGGTAAACATAACTGTTCTTTCTGCTCCAGCAGTATCAATAAAGGTGGCCATACATGGGCAGATAAAGCTGCCGATATCGGTCGTTTGGACCAATTTGACAGCTTATCTGCCCGTGTATGGGAGCCCCTTGGCGTATCGTAATTTGATCGTTCAGCCTTACGGCTGAACGTTCGAATTACCCCCGATATAGCCATGCCGTTAGTGGCATATCGGGGAAAGATCCACTCGTTTGGCGATATCGCCAAACGAGCGAATCTTTGAGTCTATGGCCAGCTTAAGTGATGCCATCCAATGGTGAGGGAAGACTAATTTGAACCTACACCACCTGCCTGTATTCACACTTGCTTATCCCAAACTGCCCATTACCCACATTTTTGTGACCTGCTGCAGGACTCTATACTCAGTAGCAAGAAATTTAAATAGTGTTTTCTCCCCATTGGGAAACATTTCCATTTATCCTTGAATTTGTTACATCTGAGGAAGCATGCCTTCTGGCATGAATACTTCAATGAATAAAGGATCAGACGTATATTGTCCCTTGGAGTAAAATATTTGTAAAATAAGTTATTTATAGAAACTTTAAGGCTTAAAGGCTTTGTTAGTCAATGTTTCTCCTTATACTGAATTTTGTACTAATGTTGTTATTTGCCACATTCCCTAATCAATTCTTTACTTCAGGATCACATTCTTTTTTATTTCACCACCACATGGTTATTTGGTGTACTGTACTGCAATGCTGTTTTTATATTTGATATTTTTATACAATCTTCATTCACTGTCACTTATGTAAATAGTATGTAGTATGTAGTAGTATTTAACTAGTATGTTTTATCTTTGCACAGTCTAAAAAAGTGGATAAGGATGAATTTCACTGCATGTTGTACTTGTATAACTATGCGTGTGACAAATAAAGAATTATCTTATCTTTTGCTTTTCACCTCACACCATTACAAAGCTCTAATATAATAAGGTTCAGATTTACTCTCTGCAAGTACAGTGTGCATAGAAAAAGTTTGCCAGCATTTGCACAAATATATAGAATGCCATTCATTGAAGCAGTGATCCCCAAGCAATGGCTCATGAGCAACATGTTGCTCTCCAACCCTTTGGGAGTTGCTCCCAGTGTCCTCAAATCAGCTCCTTTTTTCTAATTCCTGGCTCGGAGGCAAGTTCTGGTTGCATAAAAACCAGGTTAAGTGCCAAACAGAGCCTCCTATAGGCTAGGAGTCGCCAATCATAGACCTTATTTAGCACCACAGGAACTTTTTTCAAGTTTGTGTTGCTCCCCAACTCTTTTTACATTTCAATGTGGCTCTTGGGTAATAAAAAGTTGGGGACCCCTGCATTAAAGGTACTAAATGGCAATATTGCAACAAAAGGTGCATGAGTGTGAGAAAAGTTGCATACATTTTACTGAATCAGCTGAAATTCAATCATGCACTTCTTTTCCTGGTTAGTGTCCTGTAATTATGGGGGAAATGCTGCATTGTGGGGTAAAACACATGGGGACTTGCTCCTGACATTACACTTTGCACACTGCATTTCCTGACATAAATGAACCCCTATATCTTTGGTGTTCTCCATATAAATCAGAAACTTTGCCAGGTGCTAACAAAATAAACAATGAACACTAGTTGATAGTAGTAATATATATATAGAAAATTCTCAGGTCTCAGTAGAACTCACCAATTGTGAGAAGAGGTCCACCGCCCTAAATCTTCAGCTAGGAGAGCGGACCACCATGTAGAGAAAAAGAGCAGGCACTTCCAAAGAGCAACCCTCCAGGCAGGTTTGTCAAATCATAAGTAGTTTTATTTTGGTACACATGGATACAGCCTTAGGATGTATCCTTGTGTACCGAAATAAAACTATTTATGATTTGACAAGTCTGCCTGGAAGATTTGTCTTTGGAAGTGTCTGCTTTTTTTCTCTACACAGGTGCTAACAAACTCCACCAAATTACAGATATGCCATATATATATCAGTAGTTTATTAACATGGAACCTTGCTCTAATCAACATCTACATTCCATAAATAATACCTGTCTAGAGCATGTTGGTGACAAAATTCCCATGTGATATCACAATCCATATTATATTTTATCATCATATCATGTTAACAAAGTTCTTGAAATAAAGTATAGGAGAGCAAAAAAAGAGGCCAATCATTTATTTTTCAGTTTATTTGAATAGTGCTTAGTCAATAATTTCAAATACCAAAAGAGAAACATTGTGCACTATTGGGTGATGAAAGACACCCTGGCGCTATATAATAATATAACACAAATGTTCATAGTATCATCAGCTAAACCAACAAGGAGATAAAGAGATCCAGAAGTAGACTAGGGACCTGTTAAGAACATCAGACCCCATATATCACACCAAGGATCACCTTTGCACAAGGCTCTGGAGGCATTAGAAGCAAATGAAACAGATGCTACCTCTGGGAGGGGTGGGCTCTTTGCTCTTCTCTTCTGTGCATTTCAGTTATATTTGGATGACATGAAGTTTTTGATATAATTGTGATGTCTTAACTATTATTTATACAAATATAACAACACCCATTTTTCATCTTTTATCTTTAATCTGACTTGAGGGGCAGAGCTCAGCTATGCCCTGTCTCAAGTCGAATGTGAATGAGCACTAAGGGATGTGATTTTGCACCCTTAATGCCCCTACACCAATGTTTTATAGGTCTAAGATATTATTTACATACATGCAAAAAAATGCAATATTTTCACTTGGATGGATTTTGTATGCATGTATGTATATTTTTATTTGCATAGGGCAAAGCACTGCACAGCTGAAAAATAAATCAATAGAACAAACAGGTCATTGCAAAAATAAATTCAAATAAGTACAAAAGTACTATACACTTAAATAAAAAGTACAGTTACAATACATCAATAACGCCAAATAATGGAGTGAGGAGTAAGCCATTAGCTAACCAGAAAGAATGCACCATAAAGATGCCACCGAATTCGGCAGTATAATGGTAAACGATGACCAGGGATTCTTGAGCTTCTGAGGCCATTGGATAATCCTGAAGAGCGGTGCAGCTAACAGTAACTAAAACAGTAATTCATGTGAAGTAAGGACACTGCACATTAAAAGGACGGGCATTGTGAGTGTGTAAGCTCTGAAGAACAATGCGGTAATGTATGCCTCTATGTTTGTATTGACGTGATATAAGGACATTGCACATTTATTCACCGCAAGTGCTCACTACACGGAGCCAATAAGTAACAGCTGTAATACCACATCTTTACCAGCTTACCTTGTTTCAATGTGAATCACTTGTCTATAGTCACCATAAGGGTCAGGGCACACAGCCCAGCGCCCGGCCTGGAAGTCGTTGCTCTGTGAAGAGCGAAGGATTTGGCCAGGAGCATATAGAGAGACAAGGAATGAGATGTAGTTAGGTGCAGAGGAGTGAAGTGCTTTGAAGGTTATGTGGAGGAGTTATTTTTTGTTTTATGGGAAGCCATGATAAGGACTTCAGCAGGGGAAATGTCTGTACCCTTTTAGATGAGAATTGGATAATTCTGGAAGCAGTATTTAAGAGAGAGGAGAGATGGGAGTTAGGGAGGCCAGTTAGTAGAAGGTTCCAGTAATCTAGTCAGGATAGGATGAGACCACATGTTGATGGGGTTAATGAGCATGTCCTCAACAAAGATAGTAAATGGGGGAGTAGGCTAGGCTTAGGTGGGAAGATGTTTAGTTCAGTGTTTGTTAGGTTGAGGAGGTAATGCTAGTTCATCCAGTTAGAGATTGCTAGGAGGCATTTAGAGATTTGAGCCTCAGTTTCAGCTGTTAATGAAGAGGTGGATAAATATATTTGGCTATCATGAGCATACAGATGATAATTAAAGCCAAATGAACAGATGAGATCTCCCAATGAGTGTACAGGGAGAACAACAATGGGCCAAGTACAGAGCCTTGTGGCACCCCTACATTGAGGTGATGTAAAGGCAAAAAAATAAAATCCCATTTTTACTTTCTTTAATGAAAAAGAAATCTATCTCCAATATACTTTAATTAAAAAAATGTGTACTGTTTTTATAATAAACTTGACTGTATGCAGTGATATTCCCCCTTCGTTTAACTTCAGACGGTCCCTAACTGCTCTGCAGGGAAACAATCATACTTTCAAACGGAAGGAGGAGCTCCCCCAACTTCTCAAAACTCGAGCAGCTTTGTTTGTTTTTCTGTAGAGCAGTCGGTGACAGTATAGAGATTTTTACCCTCAGATCCAGTGCAGTCTGCATATTTTGATAATTAATCAGTCTTGCTGTATCAGCGTCTATAGCAGATATTATATGACTTGTGCTGTTTTGATAATTTATAACGATCCCTAAGCTTAACCTCCCAACAGCAGCCCAGACCACACTGAGCATGTGCATGGTCTTGGTCTTGCAAAGATGGTTAACATAGTTACAAGTTGATGACCCCCTGTGGGCAACTTTGATAACATAAATCATTTGTTTAATTAGGATTTGGCTGCAGTAAGTTCATGTTTGTGTTTAATATACAAAAACAGTCAGGATGGGATAAGCTTTGCTTTTTTAAGAAAAGGCTTAACATAGGCCTGATTGAAATGAGAGGGGAAGGTTCCAGAAGCCAGAGAAAAATGAAGTTATCAGTAAGTGCTGGAGTAAGCTCAGCAGCACAGTTTTTAAACAGAGAAGAAGGTATAGGGTCAAGAAAGCAAGTTGAGAGTGGGGAGGACAAGAGAAGCTTGGAGACTTCAGACATTGTGACTGGAGATATTGTATCTATTTGTATAAAAGATAATATAATGAAAGCAGTTTCAGCAAAATGTTTTGCCAATAAAAAAACAAAACAGTGTTGGCTATTTGTTTTGGGATTGTAGTGATGGTATGTAAGGTGTGTTACTAGTTAATCACATGATTACCTATCAGTATAACTATGTATAAAGTGATCTACAGCTGCATTTATGGGCTGAGCATTTCAGTACCATGGACAGGGACAGGTGTGCTTGGGCTGAGAACTGTCAGGATGATGTATGGAGTGGAGGAAGGGCTATGCAGGTAGGCTCAGGGAAAGGTGATGCAGGTAGGCTCAGGGTAATGGCTATGTGAGTAAGCTTGCAGTAAAGGCTATGTGGGTAGTTTCAGGATGAAGGCTATGCAGGTACGCTCATTGTAAATGCTATGCAGGTAGACTCGGGGAAAGGCTATGCGGGTAACATAGTAACATAGTACCATAGTAAGTAAGGTTGAAAAAAGACACATGTCCATCAAGTTCAACCTTTTAGTTTTTTTTTGTTATATTTTTTTTAATCTGCCTAACTCCTAGTTGATCCAGAGGAAGGCAAAAAACCCCATCTGAAGCCTCTCCAATTTGCCTCAGAGGGGGGAAAAATTCCTTCCTGACTCCAAAATGGCAATCGGACTAGTCCCTGGATCAACTTGTACTATGAACTATCTCCCATAACCCTGTAAAAAGCCATCCAACCCCTTCTTAAAGCTATCTAATGTATCAGCCTGTACAACTGATTCAGGGAGACAATTCCACATCTTCACAGCTCTCACTGTAAAAAACCCCTTCCAAATATTTAGGTGGAACCTCTTTTCTTCTAATCAGAATGGGTGACCTTGTGTCAGCTGGAAAGACCTACTGGTAAATAAAGCATTAGAGCGATTATTATATGATCCCCTTATATATGTATACATAGTTATCATATAACGCCTCTTCTTCAGCGTGAACATCTCCAATTTGGCCAGTCATTCCTCATAGCTAAGATTTTCAATACCTTTTACCAGCTTAGTTACCCTTCTTTGTACCCTCTTTAATAGAATAATGTCCTATTTGAGTGATGGAGACCAAAACTGGCCTATAATTGTCAGGCTGAGATCGTAATCGCTTTTTTAATATATTGGAATAACATCAGCTTTTCTCCAATCCATAGGCACCATACTAGATGAAAGTGAATCTGAGAAAATCAGAAATAGGGGCTGGTCTAAAACTGAACTAAGCTCTCTTAGAACCCTGGGTGTATGCCATCAGGCCCTGGAGCCTTGTTTACATTAATTTGTATTAAACTTTATGAATCATATCCTGAGTCAGCCACTGACTAGATTGAGCTGAGCCATTAGTGCAGCTATGAAGTGAGCCTGGGAACTCAGACTCCTCTATTGTATACACTGAAGAAAAGAACTGATTTAACACATTTGCCTTTTCTGTATCTGTTACAACCATACTGGTACCATTATTTAATGGAGCAACACTCTCAACATGCATCTTTTTACTATTAATATATTTAAAAAACTTTATGGGTTAGTTTTCACCTCCACCGCAATTAACTCTTCATTTCCTTTCTTTGCCTTCCGGATTGCTGATTTACAACATTTATTACAGTGTTTATATTCATTAAATGCAGCTTCAGTCCCAACAGATTTGTAGTTTTTAAATGCCTTTCTCTTCTTTCCTATTAACTTCTTTACTTCTGTATTAAGCCACATAGGAAGATTCTTAGAGCTTCTACATTTACTCCTTAAGGGAATAAATTGAGAACAGTAATGATTTAATATAATTTTAAAATGACAACCATTTCTGTTCTGTGTTTTTAGCTGAAAACTTAATGCCCCAATCAATACTCTGTAGGGTAGGGTCAGGGGAAAAGGCTATGCCGTTTGGCTTGGGCTAAAGGCTATGGGGGTAGGCTCAGAGTAAAGGCTATGCGGGTAGGCTCGGGGTAAAGGCTATGCAGGTAGGCTCGGGGTACAGACTATGCTGGTAGGATCATGATTAAAATATGAGGAAGGAAATGACTTAAACAAGAGATGCCCAGCAACTGAAAGCCAACTGTCACATTATCAAATAGAGATTGATTGTACACTACAGCTAAATGGGTCAAGTAACAACTAAATACTAATACATATAACTACCTCTTACAGGTATGGGATCTGTTATCCAGAAACCTAGTATTCAGAAAGCTCCGAATTACGTAGACACCATTTTATTCAAATAATCCAAATTACTGATGATCCAAATGATTGCCTTTTTCTCTGTAAAAATATGTCAGTACCCTGTACTTATTCAAAACTAAGATATAATTGAGTTTATGTAATGTTTACATGATTTTCAAGTAGACTTAAGGTATAAAAATCTAAATTATGGAAAGATCCATTGTCCAGAAAATCCAGGTTCCAAGCATTCTACGTAACGTCCCATACCTTTACAAATAAATATATAATGATTATGACTGTGAATTATTTCTGGCCAATTAACTAATAAATTCTGTATTGCCAGCAGGTGGGTTTACAGCCTGCATACAATCTATGGGGCAGATTCACTAAAGGACGAATTGTCGCCAGCAACTGCTTCGCATACATCACACCATTTCATCAGGCACAAATTCACTACCGCTACGCTGATTCACCAATATCCAAAGTTGCGCTCTGGGCACGGAATGCTGGCGACTTTTTGCTAGCGTTACTTCTGCAGTGTCGAGTATTTTATAGTGAAGATGCGCCAGCGTTCGTTTGTGCCTAGTGAAAATTCTCTAGCGACCATGCACTTACTGTAGGTCAATTTGCATACGGTGAGTAACTTAAAGTTGTATTGAGGTCTTTAAAATAAATGTTAGTGCAAATGCTTGAAGATACCACTTTTTATTACAAATGTCCAGGGAACCGTAATAAAAGAGAGCTCATATAATGCCCTACACATGAGCCCACCGTAAAATGAATGTTCCTTATGTTAGGAAATGTCTGGAAAAAAACGGTTCCCCAAAAAAGTTTGTTAGGATTTTGCAGGCAATCCCGCTTCAAAAAAGGAAAAGTCGCCAGCGGTTTTGTAACTTTAATGCATTTTCAGCACACAGGATATACTGTAAGTGACAGAAGTTTGAGAAAGATCTAACTTCTTTTTAGCACTTCGCCTGGTCTGAGGTGGCAAAGTCAACTCTGGCAAAAGAGGTAACGTTCAGTAAAATCCACACTTAAGTGAATTTGAGGAGTAATGACCTTTTGCCAGAGCGAAAATTCGCCTGGCGACAGAGTCCGAACTAACGCTAGCAACGATCTCCTTCACTAGCGAATTGGCGCCTGCGCCTGCTAGTGAATTGGCAATGTCACTGCGGGTGGCAATGCTGGTGATCTGTCGCTAGTGTTAGCCACTTCGTCCTTTAGTGAATTTGCCCCTAAGTTTCCAGGTCACATTAAAGTCAATTGAAGAGGCATATTAAAGGCAATGCAGTGTTACCATGGTTAAGGTTTTGTGTGACAGGGAAGGAGGGAAATTAACTTTTAGTATGATGTAGTCAATAGAGCTATTGGTCTGTATTATTTTATTTTCTTAGTTATTTACCAATTTGTTCTTAAATATTTGGGATATTCCAAATA
Organism: Xenopus laevis; assembly: GCF_017654675.1. Classification (NCBI taxonomy): domain Eukaryota; kingdom Metazoa; phylum Chordata; class Amphibia; order Anura; family Pipidae; genus Xenopus; species Xenopus laevis. Next base: position 128,342,485 of record NC_054374.1, on the reverse strand, counting down.
CAGGCAGTCCCTGAGTTATGTATGATATAGGGTCTGTAGGTTTGTTCTTAAGTTGAATTTGTATGTAAGTTATACTTTTATATTATTTATACTTGTTAAATTACTTATAGTTATTAAATGCAACAAGGAAATGTTTGTCTTAACATAGTATTTATTTTTACCTTTCTGTGCTCTGCAGTAGACAACACATGCCAGAGGGGATTGGGGGAGGTGGTTTATTAAAGCTAAATGCTAATCAAAGTTAAGCAAACCACAGTATGTTACTGTAATAGCCTCTGTATGTAAGTGTGAGTTGTATGTAAGTAGGGTGTATGTAACTTAAGGACTCCCTGTATTGCGTTATATGCCTATACCGTGGCCAATCCACATTTCTATATGAGAACAAAGAGGAGAAATGGAAGGAAGAAGGATAGATGATAGTATAGAAAGAGAAGCAAGAGAATTAAAAAAGTCAGTGAACAGGGAAAGAAAAATTGATTGGATTGAGTGGATCTGTAGTCTAAAGCTGGCCATAGATGTTGAGATTTTTAAAAGATCAGATCCTCATCGTGAGACCACGATCTTCTTGGAACGATCGTACGATCATACGAATTGATCATCAACTGAAAAGACCAATTTGCCAGGAAAACAAAGGGTATCTGCCTGCTTGACCCTGCAAACATAGATAGATTGCACTGGGACCGACAAAGATTTTTTGACCTTGCCGATCAATTTCCTGACAGATGTCGGCCGAAAAATCGTAAGATGTACGATCGTTCGAATCCCACTAACCGCACCATAATTTCGAAGGATTGGTCGGACTTCCCTAAAATCGGTCGTTCGGCAAGAAGAATCTTCGCGTCTATGAGGAGCTTAAGGTTTTCTGGTGGGACCCTGGCCAACCATAAACTTTTAGTGGGTGCTGTAATCCAGGCAGACAATGTAACTGAGTTGTGAAAGATTAGAAGTCCAGTAATAGCCATAGAAGAAGTTCACTGAATGCGTGCAAAAAATATGCTGCAATTGGGTGCAATGACTCTATTACACACAGCTGGCAGAGAATTTCAGTGCACAAGGATAAATAAGGATAAATAAACCCTTCTTTTGTAAGTTTAACTAAAATGTCTGCTCTCATTACATTCTAAACCTTCCGCACGCTGCCTGGGCTGGAACATCTGCCTTTTATCTCATTGCTGTGTGCATTGGAGCCGCTAGAATATTCTTCCAGGCGCCCTTCATAAGAACTTAGCACCTTGTTATTATAAGGTGAGATACAGATGGGCAAGGTGTTGGCATCTGCCTTTCGGCCTCACGTGTCCTGGCAGAAGGATGTTACAAGGTGAGGAGCTACTATGCTCCAAGGCAGAGATATAAACAAGCAGGTAGAACACTTTATGAGTACAAGGATTTTTATGGAATATCATTAGTGGTGCTTGCGAAGCAAAGCATCACTACTGTTATCTTGCAAACTTATTAGTGGTGCTTGCGAAGCAAAGCATCACTACTGTTATCTTGCAAACTTATTTTTATTAGTGGTGCTTGCGAAGCAAAGCATCACTACTGTTATCTTGCAAACTTATTTTTATTCTTCTTCCGTATGAAAGTTTGGCGCGTAACTAGTCCCGCACCGTTTGTCCTAGACCCATGAATGAGGTGTCAAATCGTGCGGCTTAATCGGGAATGGGGTGGTATGACTTTTCTAAGGGGTGGGTGGTTAATTGCCCCTTGTTAGTGGTGCTTGCGAAGCAAAGCATCACTACTGTTATCTTGCAAACTTATTTTTATTCTTCTTCCGTATGAAAGTTTGGCGCGTAACTAGTCCCGCACCGTTTGTCCTAGACCCATGAATGAGGTGTCAAATCGTGCGGCTTAATCGGGAATGGGGTGGTATGACTTTTCTAAGGGGTGGGTGGTTAATTGCCCCTTGCGGGGGCAATTAACCACCCCGAAAAGTCCCATAGATTAACATTGAGGCCAACTTTTGACGGATTCTAGCGCAGAGAGGGAATCTTGTAGAAACGTTAAATTTACCACATTTGAAGAGGTTTGCGACCTGTGTCAGATGATACCCCACACGAGGGTATAAGTTTTACCCCCGGGGCAGGAGAGGTCCCCAAATTTGCCCCATTGACTTATAATGGGGAATTTATCGAATAATTAGTTTGTCGCAGACCCATGAATGAGGTGTCAAACCGTTCAGCTTATTCGGGAACGGGGTGTTGTGACTTTTCTGTCCTATTTTGGGGACCCAAAAAAGTGAGCGGAGCCGCAAACAACCAATCAGATTTTCCCTATTGACTTCAATGAGAAAATGTAAACAGCTGTAATTCTCACAGTAATAAAGCCAGAGCTCCCAAACTTGGCACTGTGGGTCACTGGGTGACTGCAGCCAAAATTTACAAAAAGTGGGCGGAGTCTATAACAGCCAATCAAATTTCAGCCATTCAATTAAATAGGAAAATTTTAAACTGCTGCCGCTCTTAGACGGTTAATGGCAGCCTCCTCAAAGTTGGCACAGTTGGTCACTGGGGGACTGGGATTAAAATTAAGAAAAGTGGGTGGAGCCAAAACCAATCAGATTTCTTTGATTGGTTTTAATGGGAAAAATTAAGAAGGCTGCCATTCTCTCAGTATTGATGTCAGGGACCTTGAATATCACAAATGTGGTCGCTGGGGGTTTCCACTTCAAGTTTAGAAAAAGTGGGCGGAGCCACCAACAACCAATCAAATTTCATTCATTGATTTTCAATAGAAAAAAATAGAAATGCTGCCATTTTTACACATTAAATGACAGCATTCCCAAACTTTGGTATGTTAGTCACTGAGTGACTGTGGTTCACAATTAGGAAAAAAAGGGGCGGGGCAACAACAGCCAATCAGATTTGGGCCTGAGTTTTGCCACGGCAAGCACCACTCACATTTTCTTCAGGAAATGTACCTCTCTAGTTTTCTCTATTATTCCCTGCTACGGACATTCACAATAGTCACATCATATCACCACTTGTGGGCATCGTACTTCAGTGTGTCTGTGTGGTATTATGCGTCATTATTCCATATCTTTTATTCATCTTTCACAACAGCTTTTCATTTTGGGTATATGTCAGAAAGGCTTTCCCTGCAACTTTTGCACCGATTGCACATTCGTTTTATGCTGCAAATGAAACTAACATACAACAAGTCACATACAGTATGTGGCGTATGTCATTAAATTAGTGGAGCCAACGTTTTACATTTTGTAGCAAATAAAAAAACAGTTGTGACATAAACAATACTCTCCCCTTCTAGCCTTTGTATTTGTTTTCTTAAACTTGTGTCTAATAGAAATCATCCAGCTGTTTGACCACCCCTTGTCCCTTTGGTGTAGTTTTGCTATAGTGAAGGTAGTTATTCATACAATAACATATACCTGCTCATGTTCAGCAAAAGAAGATATTTTGGATAGATATATTTAAGTACCTTTCTGTGACAATGTACATATGATTGCAAAGGCCACACATTCCCCGCTGATAGATATCTGGAAGGTGCATGTGTAAAATAGAGAATAATTGAGAATAGAGTATAATTGGTGGGGGTTGTACAACATATTATGATCTTGTACTGACCCAAGTCATTATGGAAAATGATGTCCCCGGTCTAAGTGAAATATTTAGTTCTAATTGCATTCTTAAACTGCTGTAGTAAAAGGAAGGTTACACAGCTATAGTAAAGAAGAGATAACACTGTTATAGTAAAGAAGAGGTAACATTGTAATTGTAAAGAAGAGGCAACTCTGCTATAGTAAAGGGGATATAAAAACTGCTATAGTAAAGATAACATGCTATATTAAAGGGGTGATAACATGCTATATTAAAGGGGTGATAACACTGCTATAGTAAAGGGGAGATAACATGCTATAATAAAGGGGAGATAACACTGCTATAGTAAAGGGGAGATAACATGCTATAGTAAAGGGGAGATAACACTGCTATAGTAAAGGGGAGATAACATGCTATATTAAAGGGGAGATAACACTGCTATAGTAAAGGGGAGATAACATGCTATATTAAAGGGGAGATAACACTGCTATAGTAAAGGGGAGATAACATGCTATATTAAAGGGGAGATAACACTGCTATAGTAAAGGGGAGATTACATGCTATATTAAAGGGGAGATAACACTGCTATAGTAAAGAGGAGATAACACTGCTATAGTAAAGGGGATATAACACTGTTATAGTAAAAGGGAGGTAACGCTGCTATAGTAAAGGGGAGGAAACACTGCTATAGTAAAGGGGAGATTACATGCTATAGTAAAGGGGAGATAACATGCTATATTAAAGGGGAGATAACACTGCTATAGTAAAGGGGAGATAACATGCTATATTAAAGGGGAGATAACACTGCTATAGTAAAGGGGAGATTACATGCTATATTAAAGGGGAGATAACACTGCTATAGTAAAGGGGAGATAACACTGTTATAGTAAAAGGGAGATAACACTGCTATAGTAAAGGGGAGGTAACACTGTTAGGGTAAGGGCACACCTGGAGATTCGGGGAGATATAGTCACCCAGTGACTAATCGCCTCTTCTTTGGGGCGTCTAATCTCCCCAAATCTCCAGGTGTGCCCTTACCCTGATAAAGAAGAGGCAAAACTGCTATAGAAAAGGGAAGTTACACTGCTATAGTAAAAGGGAGTTAACACCTATAGTAAAGGGTAGATAACACTGCTATAGTAAATGGTATATAACACAGCTATAGTAAGAGGGAGGTTACACTGCGATAGTAAAGGGGAGGTAATACTGTAATAGTAAAGGGGAGATAACACTGCTATAGTAAAAGGGAGGTAACACTGCTATAGAAAAGGTATTGATGCTGTAGGAAGGTAAATGCTGATGTAGGAAAAGGGAGGTAAGGAGGAAATAATATTTTCTATTTCACAAGAAATCTCTGACTTTCCATAGAGTTAAGGGCACTTATGCCTCATGCTCAAAGGAATTTCCATGATGAAGATTTTTCAAGGTAAATACAAAAGCAAGATGAGGTATCAGGAAAATAAAAACAGTGCTGATGTGAGCTGGACTGTAAAGGTGTTGCTGTCATACATACACAATGCAGCCGGTACGGGCCCTCATCTGACCATCTGGCAGGGCACAAAAGTCCCAGTCGGCTGGTTTCCAGGGCAACCATTCGTTACTGTCGAGGGATGGGAGAGGGGTCACCTGCATGGGACCTCTCATGGAATAGGTCAGGGGTTCAAATCTGGGCTCAGCCCTAGGAACATAGAGAGGGAGACTACTAAATATGATTCTTTGCATATTAAACTGCACCGTGGCTCTTATATATTGTAATAGAGAATTACAGAGTTTTGCTGGCAAATCAACATCAAACTGACAAGAGTATGCACATCTGCTGATGTCAGAAATATAGTGTTTGTGGGATCTCATATTTAAGAGTTTATGTCTGAACTTCCTTATTGTACAGACATTCTCCATACTAGGAGATACAGCAACTTCAGATTAGGATGTGAAATATCAAATTAAACTCTCCTTATTCATTTTATATAGCAGAGTAATAGAGAGTAATGGTACTGTATATACGTAGATTGTACAGTATGACAACACATTATAAAACTAAGACCAGGTGGAAAATGATTTATCTATGTTAATTTTACCCAGAATTTTATTATAGTGAACACAGCATCACAGGTACTTAGCGAGTTTAGCTCTGTGATTGCCAAACCTCTTTACATAATTTTTCAGGATTCATTGAGATCTGGCATAGTGCAGAGAGACTGGGAATTGCTAATGTGGTGCCTCTATTCAAAAAAGGATACCGTTCTCAGCCTCAAAACTATAGGCCAGTTAGTCTGACATCAGTGGTAGGAAAGCTTTTCGAAGGGTTAATAAAGGATATGATACTGGACTTTACAGTAAATCATAATACTATGAGTGTGTGCCAGCATGGTTTTATGCGTAATAGATCTTGCCAGACTAACTTAATTTCTTTTGAGTTTCAAACGTTTTATTAGATATTTAACAATAAACAACAAGAGGATAATAACATGACTGTTGCTTTCCTGCAGATTCAAAATCATATAACAAGTAACACACAAGTGTTCTAGTTCAAAATGAACTCCAATATGAGATAAAGATTTAGAAAAAAAACCCAGTAAATTTCCAGTAGTTATCCAACAGAGTAGTAATTATGAGAATAAATGAACAAAAAAAATACAATACAAAAATAAGCAATAACATTAAGAATACTATATCAATAATATCTTAATTTCTTTTTATGAGAAGGTAAGCAGGGACCTCAATTCTGGGATGGCAGTGGATGTGATTTACTTAGACTTTGCTAAAGCATTTGATACAGTGCCACACAAAAGGTTACTGGTTAAATTAAGGAATGTTGGTCTGGAACATAGTATTGTACCTGGATAGAGAACTGGCTAAAAGATAGACTACAAAGAGTGAATGGAACATTTTCTAATTGGACCAGTGTTGTTAGTGGAGTACCGTAGGGCTCTGTACTAGGTCCCTTGCTTTTCAACTTGTTTATTAATGATCTGGAGGTGGGCATTGAAAGTACTGTTTCTATTTTTGCAGATGATACTAAATTGTGCAGAACTATAGGTTCCATGCAGGATGCTGCCACTTTGCCGAGTGATTTGACTCAGTTGGGAAACTGGCAGCAAACTGGAAAATGAGGTTCAATGTTGATAAATGTTTCCTTAAATGAGAAGGATCTAGGGTTTTTTGTAGATAACAAGTTGTCTAATTCTGGGCAGTGTCATTCTGTGGCTCCTAAAGCAAATAAAGTTCTTGCATAAAAAAGGGCATTAACTCAAGGGATGAAAACATAATTATGCCTCTTTATAGGTCCCTGGTGAGGCCTCATCTGGAGTATGCAGTGCAGTTTTGGACACCAGTCCTTAAGAGGGATATAAATGAGCTGGAGAGAGTGCAGAGACGTGCAACTAAATTGGTTAGAGGGAGGGAAGACTTAAATTATGAAGGTAGACTGTCAAGGTTGGGGTTGTTTTCTCTAGAAAAAAGGCACTTGCGAGGGGACATGATTACACTTTACTAGTACATTAGAGGACATTATAGACAAATAGCAGGAGACCTTTTTACCCATAAAGAGGATCACCGAACCAGAGGCCACCCCTGCAGACTAGAAGAAAAGAACTTTCATTTGAAGCAACGTAGGGGGTTCTTCACAGTCAGGACAGTGAGGTTGTGGAATGCACTGCCGGCTGATGTTGTGATGGCTGATTCAGTTAATGCCTTTAAGAATGGCTTGGATGATTTCTTGGACAGACAAAATATCAAAGGCTATTGTGATACTAAACTCTATAGTTAGTATAGATATCGGTATATAGAATTTATGTGAAGGTATGGAAGGGTGTGTGTATGGATACTGGGTTTTCATTTGGAGGGCTTTTTCAACCCAATTTAACTATGTAACTATATAACCATAATAGATAAGAGCTTGATTATAACTGCTGAGGCCACACAAGATTGTTGCAGAGGCTGCTACCTGCCTGCAAGTCAATTCTCTTGTTGTCAAGAATATTTTTCCATCTCTAACAATTATTTGCATGATATCCCATTTGGCCATTGATTCTAATTCGCTTCTCAGCCATTACATGACATATACATGTCAATATTGTAAATTCAGAAATCAAGATAGCTCCAAAACTGCATTTATGTTGGCTATTTTTTCAAGTAGCTACTTGAAACTGAACACGGTTTCATGCAAAGGAAGCAACTCTGGGGTCTACAACTATCTGGGTGGCCAATGTGCACAATGGTTGCTCTCATTGCTCATTTCTTATTGGATTCTTTACACAAATTTAATCAGATATTCATTGTACAGGTGAGACATTTGGGGAATAGCTCCCAGTACTCACTGTTGGCCAATATGATAGAAAAGATCAAAGCAACAAGAACTGAATATACTGGATGAATACATTATGGGATAAATTTTCTTAAAAATCCCTGAAAAGTTTGCCAGATGCCATTTTGTGTTTTCAATGCTGTTTCTGCAGGATTGCTGTTCATATTAGTATATATGGGAAGTTTCTGGCTCTTTTAACCTATAGAATGTGGAGGTGCTTTTAAAGATGGATTCCGTGTAAATTTCCTCCAAGAATTCTGTTCTCTGATGTGCATTTTCTGGTTCAAAAGAGAACCTCAATCTATATAACAATTTGTTTACAAAATGTTGCAGTCATCTACAGAGCCAGATTTACATAGCGGGTGCCCCTAGGCCCACTGCCGTTCATCAACCCTGTCCCATCCCCTTCATTTGTGCACATGCACAAATTTTCATCATCAGGTTGGGAGCACTGGGGATTGGCGCATGGGAGATTTAAAAAAAACTATTGTATCTCATGATCAGCCCCAGAGCTTCCAAACCAATGTGGATGTGGTCGGGCTTCATGCCGCCCCCTAAAATCCTGCTGCCCTAGGCTGCCTTGGTGGCCTTTCCACAAATCTGGGCCTGGTCATCTATGACTCCAAAGTGTGTGTGTGGGGGGTGAAAGGAGATTGTTGTCAATAGGGGGAATCTGATAAAGAAGGCTTCTGATTGGAAGAGCATTATGCATGGAAAAATAGAGGAGATAATTGTTCAGAGAGGGAGAACTATCTTTACCCCTGTTTTCAGACCAAAAATATTTAAGGCTGTGCTTAGCTCCCTGTGTTAAGCCCTGTAGTTATAACATGATTTCAGCCAACCACCTAGGTTTTTTTTGGGGGGCCAGAAACAGTAGAAACAGTTGAATACCCTCCAATAAAGATACTTTTAAAAGAAGTTTTGGAGTTACTACTATATCAGGCCACTATCAAGGGATACCCTTTTGTAGTAAAACACATTTTTTTCTGGTACTCTATTCTTTCTTTTATTAGCACTGAATACATTGTATATATGTGTAAAAGTGTTTATATTCTCAACAGAGAACAAAAAAGATATTTTTCTACTACTACTAGGCCAAACTTAACTTAGACCTCATTATAACTGTAAATCTAGGTATATCTTTTCCTTTTCATTTCGGCAGCATCTCTACCATGTATCTGCAGCCACATCTATAATTTTTATATATATAGTTTGAGATATATATAAGGCTGTGGATTTTCAGCAGCCACCATCGGTACTATATCTCCCATGCTTAGAAAAAGCAAGAATCATAATGATTGTGCCCAATCGTTCACTGTATACGTCTCTGCCTCCCTGCGGCTAAAAGCGAATCACACGGGGACGGGACAAGCCCTAGTATATTTTATTATTGCCCATTACAGATTCACAGCCACATGTCTTTGAGCTTTATAAATAAACTCTACAAATAGTCACAAATGGGAGCCTCCTACTGAAAGAAATGGAAAGATTTAGGCCATGAATTAATGTGCCTCATATACTCTTTTTCAAGGGAGGTCGTGTCACTGAATAATAACTAGGAGCATAAATATCTGAAATATGTACAGCCGAACTTTAAGGCATAGTAAATAAAATACAGCAGTTTATATATTGTGTCTTATTATTTGGCCATTACCAGGCGATTAGAGCTAGGACACACTAGCGCACCTGCCTCTGGAAATTAATGTTTTTGGAATGTTCCCTGTGGTTTGCTGATGACAGGAGGATTTAAATAGAGAGAGAAGCAGGAAATCTAGAGACATGAGACTTTAATGAAATGTATGACATAATAACTTTAATGCAACACATTTAAATCCTAAAAATATGTGCAATCCAGCTTTCAGGAAGGAGTTACTGTGCGTGGGGGGTGGCGTGGTGTTGCGTTGTTACACCACTGAAGTGCAATGTGTTTGGGTCAGCAGGAAGGCAGGTAGAACTGAGTGGCGCACACCTCACCTCCTTGTTGCATTTTATAAGTCCTATTTAGCCACTCAATAATACCTATTCCATGACTGATAAAGTTGACAGGGACCTGTAAGAGTACAGGATTAATGGCATGACAAAAGAGTGGCGAGCGATTATTGCACATTCTCTAATAAATAGGAACATTTATCAGTGATATAGTTGTAGAGCTGAAGGAAATAGTGTGGGAACCAAGGCATCAGACATGAGCTCTCTTGGCACCCAGCCCCCCCCCCCCCATATGCTGTTATTGGGAAGTTTTATCAAATAATGTTTCCTTTTTATATGCTTTATCTACAATACATACTGAGTCAAGTAACACTCCCACTGTACCTGTAGTTCATCCATTCTATTGTGTAGGAACTCCAAACATGTTATAAAGTAGAATATAAATAAACACAGAAACATATAAATTGGGTAGGAGTTGTGCTATTTATTTTAGCTGACCTTTCAAGGAAATAACATTTAGCATGTTATCTGCATCAGGGGAATAAGGCAGTGTGTTCTTTTCAGCCTAAGCCTCAGATCTACACTGTCTCCACTGTAATGACTGACCTATTGCTGCTCATCAGTCTGTAACATTTGCTTAGACATCGGCATGTACAAAGCCAGATCCTGACCAGAACTGGGGCCAATCTTATCCCTACGGCCATTTAATTAGCAGTGCTGTTGCCCTTATTTATATGGCTAGTGGGAATTTGATTATACTTTTTCACAGGGTGAATTGTCTTTTATTGCCAAGGTTTTAAGAGCAAGCAGCTACATAGGACCTCCACAAGAGAAAGGCCCCACATACAGTAAAATATAATGTTGTAAAATGTATAAAATGTGTATTTCCTAATGATTGTTGGATGTTTTCAGAATATACATCAGGGATATCCTACTTACAACTAGGGTTGCTACCTGATTGGTATTTTACCGGCCTGGCCGGTAAAAATGATGGCTGATCCCAATGTTATTAATAAATATATAGGAAGGCCGGTATTTTTTTCCAGAAAAGTTGACAACCCTACTTACAACAGTTCAAAGAGGATTTGAGGGGCACACACCTGGTTAATTTTTTCAATTGCTTGGGTGTACCTTCCCCACTGGAACACAGGAATCAGAGACCAAATGGGCAGCACTCAGGATAAAGTAAAAAATTGCCTTTATTTACCAACAGCAGGGCAGCATAGCAACGTTTCGAGCCTCGCACGGCTCTTTTTCAAGCTAGATGGCCCCTTCTTGGAATTACACAAGAAGTTAACTTTTTTGTAGAACATGTACAACAAACATATGTAAAAAGCTGGTAGGTATTCTGGTAAACAGAATGGGCTGTAACTTCCATTATTTTTCCATTAATTTCCATTTATTTTTTGACTCATCTCCCATCTGGAGTGGGCCATTTTGTCCATCAATTACAACTATTCTCATTTATCCATTTCTTTTTGATGCCCTTAGTTACCATCAATTCCATTACCTTGGCATGTCTTGGTGCCATTGGAGCTTTAACTTAACTGGCTCTAATAATAATCCATCATTAATCTGTAACAAAACCTTCACTGCACCATTTGTCTAGTGAAAGAGGTTTGTGTTTGCTGATCTCTATAAAGACACTTGGCTTTACCTGTTATGTCAGAAGATGTCCCAAATGTAAAATAATGTTGCCATACCTAGTGACAACTAAATGTGAATGCTAAACAAGAAATGGCTTCATTTATATCATTAATATTCCATTTCTTTCCCTTTTTAGGTACGTGCCAGTGCTATTGCTCAAGATGCAGATCAGAACTACGACTATGCCAGCAACAGTGTCATCCTGCATCTAGATGTCGGGGATGAGGTTTACGTTAAACTGGATGGGGGCAAAGTTCATGGTGGCAACACTAACAAATACAGCACTTTCTCTGGTTTTATCATCTACCCAGACTGAATGGGCAGTCCATTTTCCCTACCCCACCAGAGACTTGCAGAGCATTGCTCCACGTCCTTGATCCATTTATCTCTTACCTTACAGGACACTGCAGGACATATCTTCATTATCCCCCTTCCATGTTAGGAATAGCCAGCATGCTTACCGATGCTGGCAGTTCCTCTGGCATACAGGAGATTTAAGGAACTCTCATTACAGTGTGATCTAATGCTGGACCTTTCAGAATAAAAGAGTTTAAAGTCAGGGCTCCCCTGATGCACAGAAGCTTCTCATGTTCATTGTTTATTGGCTATTTTATTTGGGAGATGATGGATACTCAATGTGACATTGGGGCTTTGGCAGAACATTGTAGTATGAGGAACATTTGAAAAGGTGATCTGTCTGCATGTGTGTAATTCATTGTGTGTGTGCGTGCGTATGTTTGCGTGTGTGTGATTGTTAGAACATGGTGACAGAAACCACAGCCAGGCTACTATGGAAACATGTAGGAATCACACAACATTTTGGACAACCCCCTGCCCAATACTATATGTTGGATTCTGAGTTTACAGCTTGGAATGTGACTGATGAAATTCTGAAATGAGGTTTGGGACTCTGCTCTGCTTATTCCAAAATGGTGAAAATAAGCCTCACAGTATATCGCACTGCTACTGTAGAATATTAGTTCAGAGCGACCTCTTGCCAAATGACAAATCCCACACTCGCTTGGTATAACATTGCCATGGATTTTTGTGGATATGTCAAACGCATCTTTATATTTTATACTTGTAAAAACCTCAACAGTGCTGCTATCAAACCCAAGCACACCTTGTAACTCGGAACAAGCAGGGTAGCCACATTGAACCCAACCATGTGTATTGGCTTGTTTTCCAGAGGCGGACATCTTGTATCCTGCAATACACCCTGTGCTACGCCCATATTCATTTTATTGCTCCCAACAATGCAAACTATTTAAATTCCAGTGCTTTTTATTATATGGCTATACTCTAGCCAATATAGATCATCTGATTCAAAATATAGAATAGTTTAAACCAAAGCAAAAAGTTAAGCAGACTTGTTACAATACCATACCAAAAGCAATTTGCAGAAAATCATGTATCTGCCCTCATGATTTCAGCAGTATTTACATTATAAAGCACAACAGGGAAAAAAAACAACACATTCTGGTTTTAAGCTTTGCACCACAGGGTATTCCACAAATGAACAGCTTGTGGGTCTGCTTATATGTTATCCTAATGTCATAACCATAGTGCCCCAGGTCTGTGCATGCTGCTGAGTTGCGCCTTCACCTCTACATCCCATGTCTCTTTGTTGTGCAGTGTGAACTATTGGAGTGTTTTGTACAACTAATAATAAAACTTGTGTTATCAGAAAACAATGTTGAGTCCGAAGTGTCTGAGCTTCAGAATACATTAAAAGTATATGTGCTTCTGCATGCTGGTAATAACTTCTATTCAGTGCCACTTGCTGATAACCCTTATACTCTTTTGCAGTAAAGATTGTTTATATTTCAAATAAGGGTGTCAGTCTTAAATTTACAAAAGTGTTCTCTAACATGTAACTTTGTTTTTGTTCTGCTAACCCCACGGACATTAGAGGGGGACCAAATCCATGCAACAAATCCAACCAGTCTATACCAATTCCTTTGTGTCCAGATGAAACATAAGGAAGCAAAACCAGTATCGACTGTGTGAGGCTTATGATTATTTACAACAGTACATTGCTTAGATCAGTAATTAAATGATAATTGTTTAATGTTATATACAAAGTCATTGTACTACACTTGCATGGTATCCTTTACTAGATATGTGTATTGTATTGCCTAAATGTTCCAGTTAGAGCAAGAAGCATTTCTGTGTACAGAGTATAACATGTTGACCTAAGATGGTTAGATTCCTTAGCCAAAAACAATATTTAGCAGGAATTAGTGGATCAAATTACAGATCTTGTGCTGATAAATTGGTAAATTGCCTTTACCAAATATATACTTTGCCCCTCTGATGATGTCTCATCTCCTGCTATACAGCATTCAAACCATGTCTGTCATGTTCTGCAACTGTCAGCAGCACAATTAAGCCTATAATCCACCTTTGGGTTTTTGTGAGCAAAATGCATTATTTTACATACTGCGTCATTGATCCTCATCCCCTTGGACGCAGACTTGTAACAAAGGCATGCAGTATAAATACACATAAAGCCCCAAAGCTACATCCCTGTAGAATGTAAGAAAATACTCCAGCAACGATCCATATATTATTCCCCAATTAGTGTTTCTGGGGAGGGTCATCTGTCTTTAAAGGAACAGTAACACAAAAAAAATGAATGTGCTGTAAAATAATAATAAATAATAAAAAGCCTTGCACTGGTAAAAAATAAAATATGCTTTAGAAATAATTTTTTTGTTTTATAAATATTCCGCTATGGGAACCTATTCAAGCTGAATACATGTTTACATAATAGATGCACTATGTAGAATACAATGGATTTAGTTTTTACCAGGAAGATAAAGAGTGGCCTGCCATTCAGGTCTCTACTGGAATGCCAACTAGAAACCTCTCACTTATAAATTAAGACAGTTGTTGCCAATAAAAAGTTAAATTGTAGATGATACAATAATACAATCAAAATGTAAATAAAATATTTATACTTTTTAATGCTACTGGTCTTTTAAAGAGATTGCCAGAGTAGCACCAATCTCACAACTTCCCTGAACAAGGCGAACTGAAAAAAAAGTTATTTTCCATAGGATGTAAAATTCATTTGAAATATGAATAGATGTCATCCTGCATAGTATAGGCAACCAATGCTCTTGCCACTAGTAAAAAAAAACCCATAGCGCATGATGCCTTTTTACTTTGCCCCATACACAGCTTATGAAAGGCTTGGCAGGACCTTATACTGATTTATACTTTTTAATAATGATTTTGCCAGACTAAAGAGGATGAGAATTCCTCAAGGGCCTTTAAATCTGATGTCAGTCATATGTTGAACTCCAGGCTTAATATAAATGTAATTACTATATATATATATATATATATATATATATATATATATATATATATATATATATATATATATATATATATATATATATATATATATATATATATATATATATATATATATATATATATATATATATATGTCACATGGGCAGTGCCAAAAAGATTGGAGGACATACACACGGATAAATCTGAAAGGCAAGAAAGCACAGTTAGGCAGGTTTCACAAAAGAATATAAATGTCTCGACTCCAGACAATAGAACACAAACAAGCCCAAAGGTCAGCAAAAGGGGCAAACTTACAATATCAAGCACACACACAAGGAATTTTTAACTATGCAGGCTTAAATAACATTGCATTTATTAACACTGAATCTCATTTGTCTACATTCTGCTGCAAGGGTGACACAGTGTTGATGGATTATTTTTTTCTGAATAGTTTTATGACATTAGCAAACACAGATTGATTATGATAGTGCCATCCTCCATTAACAGATTTTTTTAAAAAGTGGATCCTATATAGAAGCATGCTGCTTAGTCTTATTAGAGAATTCACCATTGTCATATGCTCTCTTCCGCAATTCTTCAACCAGTGCATTGTCCATGTACAAACAGTATCACCAAGACACCTAAAGGTGGCCATAATCTGTTAGATTCATTCGTTTGGCAAGGTCGCCAATTGAGCAAATCTTTCCCACGACAGGCCCACCTTGGGGCCAAACGAACGCATTACAATGAAGGGGACACGAAAAGTTGGAGCGAGGGCAGAGAGCCGATGCAGTCCTTGATCCAATACAATAATCAAGCCTGCCCAATCAAGATGTGCCTGATTTATGGCCAGATTTTGATCTGGGAGGTCTGTCGGAGGTCCCCATACACAGGGAAATAAACTGCTCAATTGGTCTAAAGGACTCGAATTGGCATCTTAAATCTCCACATGTATGGCCACCTTAAATTTGGAAATGGGCTTATGGGACACTTTGCAAAATCAAGGAGACCACGTGTCCTGCAAAACCGCTATCTAATGTATTTCTTTTTGCATAATAAAAAGTAAGTATACTAGAGTCCCACTTACAGACCTATAATCACCATATTGAGACCTTAATCCTTTTATCTTTATTTCAACTGGTACCATACAAGATGAAATAGAATCTCAGAAAATTAGAAATAATGGCCTGGCTTAAACCAAACAAAGCTCTCTTAGAAATCTTGTGTAGTTTTCTCAGCTCGTCCCTTAACTCCTTATCTTGTGGGCTCACCTTCTTATTAGGTCACACCGTAAGCTCTCTTAACAACTTGTAGGTGTATTCATCAGGCCTCAGAAGCTTTGCTAAATGTTTATGTATCATGTCCTGTGTTAGCCACTGACAATTCGTTTTGGCTAAGCCTTCTGTACTTCAGTGTGAGTCCTTTAACATTAGCTCATCTATTGTTAATAATGAGGGAATTAATTAAAGCAAAACTCCATGCCACATCTTTTTTATTTGCATAATCAAAGTGAATACAATTCAAAATTTTCCAATATACATTCAATTAAAAATGTAATGTCAGAATTATTTTTTAATATTTTATTGTCATTGCTATTGAAATAAATTTTTTGTCTTTCATTTTCTGATCTTTGTATTTTTGGTTCTGACTCTAATTAACAGTACCAAAGTTTCCACAAAACATTGTGGAAATTGGAGTCTTGGCTAGAGGATATCTCCAACATTCTTTAAAAAGGCAGAACCAGCATTGCATAATGAGACAAATATTATTTTTCTATTGTAATTACATTTACAAACCATTTTTATTAAGTTTATAGTGCTAAGCTACTTTATTCCATTATGCAAGATACTTTTGGGATAGATTTTCCATCAGCACAGCTGATTTTCAAATGTCAAGTGCAACCAAAATATTTTCAATGGACGCACATTCTCAACATGTCTCCTTTTACTATTTATATTCTTACTTTTTGGGAATTGTTCTTTTCAAGTAAATCAATCAATTCATCACTAAATGCTTTCAAAGAACAGGTCCATCACCAATACCACCAAAATGTGTTCTTAAACTAGCACATTTCCCATCACCCTATGGAAACAGGTGAAGAGGGATGCTTTGACCACCACTGTTTTTTAATGGATGGCAAAAGTGGTCAAAAAACTCTGTGCCATAACTGTAAGAAAAACATTGAATAGAATACAAATATGTCACCAGATATTGCAATTACATACCCAATTCAAGGAGCTCCTTTTGACATATTTGTATATTATTTGATATAGTTATTACCCTCTGGATGCTCCCCACATATTTGTGGATGTAACACCCAGTCTTTGTTTTTTGTAATATATCAATTAGAGGCATTGTTTTGCTCACCATTACTCCAGTCTTCCCTTATGTTTACATTTGTAATGAATTTTGTGTTGTTTAAAGTGTCACAATTTTTGTGATTTTTATTTACGGAGTAGTTTTTATTTCTAAATTACACTGCATATATTTCACTCTACCATGTCAAATTTTATTCCTAACCCAACATGTGTTTGTTTAAGGAGTCGCAGTGGGACATGGATTTTTATTATTGAGGGATGTTCTTAAATCTACCAGGGAGCTGTTATCTGGGTACCTTCCCATTGTTCTGCTGATGGGCTGCTGGGGGTGAGGGGGGATGTCACTCCAACTTGCAATGCAGCAGTAAAGAGTGACTGAAGTTCAGAGCACAAGTCACATGACGGGGCACCTGGGAAACTGACAATATGTCTAGCCCCATGTAAGATTATTTGTGTTGGCTGCACACCTACTACCAGCGGTGCAATACTATTTGCAACAGGGGCCTCTTCAGTAACATAACTCTAGAATTCATTTACCAGTGCTTTACAGTATGTGAAAAGTTTGGTCCTCCTCTCCTCCCATCACTACAAAAGATCTTGTAATCAACAGAAAAATCAGTCCAGTTCTCAAAATCTGTTCTCCCTTCATCAATTTCCTTTTTCATTAATTTCCCTATACTATTGCTACCTCCCTTAGGTAGCCAACAATAATATTGCTGAGATAAGTACCTGGGAAGTCTTTGCCTTGAAATTCTCACCTAGTTTCTGCACTTTTACTTGATCACTTTCCTGTTTCCCTACAAATGTGCCTTTACCACTGTCTTTCCAGAACTCGCAATTATCTGTCCATTTCTTTCATCATATTCCAAAGTCAGTGTACTTCATTAATACCAGTTTTTAGCTCTCGTCCCCAACATTCACTCTAAGTGGAAAATCTGTTAGGGTGAACTTGTTTCAGACCATCATCACTGTCTTTGTCTTTCTTATCACTCAAATGTCTTCCTTGTTACCATTAGATTTCTATCTCCCTTTTTGTAACATTTTATTTCCCATTTATTTCCCTGCCAGTACCCCCCCTCAAAGCCACAAACTGTCTCTTTATTCCAAAGGTAAACCCCCCAAATTACATGAAATAAAATTCTCTCTGGGACAACTGCTCCAAGGTCATATACATTCAACAAAATATGTCCTGACCAACCCTTACTCATTTTGGTGATGTTCTCTTCATTCTCCTTTGATTTTTGTTTTTTTTTCTCCTTTCCCTTGCTCTTGTGTCCTTCACAGAGACATACTTACATTCCATTGGACAGATACAGATGATGTTCCTTCAAAGACTGCCCAGTGGAAAAATAAACAAAGTAAAAACATAATTTGTTTCATTTACAAAAGTGTGAGAAACATACAGTAGGTTCACCTTCCATTTAAAAGATTTCAGGATAGCAGCATCAGATGATGACTCATATATGAAATAGATTTCAGTTGTTTAATGAGGGAGAAATAGAAATAGATAAGAATTGCACCTTTGAAAACAAATTGTCAGGGGTAGGGTAAACCCTTTTTGCTTCTAGCTTTATTTCTAATGATGATTGTATAAAGCTGAAGTATTACAATGAGTAAGTAGCAATGGTCTCATGATTATCTCACGCTAAGCACAAATTATATACAGAATCAGTATGATAAACACAAAAGTATAAGGAAGTACCATTATAAGTAGATATAAGTTGGAATTTAGCATGATAGGGAAAGTCTGTTAAGGGTGGGCTTTCACGTTCTTGAAACATTTCACACAGAAACGCTTGTAAAATAATGCTGAGTTCATAAGAAAAAAATAAAGACTGAAACAAAACAAGATGGTTTCGCCAATATTTTTCTCAATTGCAAAGCAAACCAACCCTCAATGGGATCATTGCCATAACGGCACTGAAAATGACATCCTTTGTAATTGATATTACTAAACCATATTCATAAAATAGCAACACATTCTTAAAAAACAAAACAAAATAAGAACATTCCTTTTAACCTTAACCCGACTCACCTAATGAGAAAAGAGCCTTTTCATAAGGAAACTGCTGCTGTCTCGATGAAAATCTGCTTATCAAATTCAGGGTCAAAGGGTCAAGAAATTCATTAAAAAATATATTCAAGAGCAAGTATTTGTACATTTTGATCTTCTCCCCTGTGAGACACCACTTTTATAAAGAAAAAATATTGTCATATGCGGTATCCCAAACCCAAATGCCAAGGTTCAGGTCACAGCTCACGCTTCTGCCTATATGAAAATCCCAATTTGGAAGGCGCACACCCTCTATTAATTCTGAGGTGCTAATCCCAAGGAGACTACCCGAATATAGCCTCCTTAAACAAAAATCCAATATTAGATATAAGGATTGCACACTCAATTTTAAAAAAGGCAAAAATGTATTCCTTCAGAAAAACACAGCTTTGGCCCAGTAAGGCCCTACATTTTCGACCACTGAGGTGGTCTTCATCAGGGGCATGGATTACAGGAAAATATAAAAAAAGGCAGGTTCTGCCTATAACAGCCGCCTTTCACATCGGGAGGAGTCCTTCGCAACTCTGATGCCACCAGGTCATAAAGTTAGGGAATCAAGTCGAGAGACCTGGGCAGACAAGGGAACCAGAGCGTGGAACTGGAGTAACGGGGAAAGAGCTAGGCTTAGTCAAACTACGGGGCTGGGAAACCAGTAAAAATTCTGGATCCAGGAGATCCTGCCAAATGCCCATACAGGGAGCAATACAGCAGTGGTCAAGACCAGGCAAGAGTCAAAGAACAGAGAATAAGAAAAAAACCTATGTTGGGCAGGAGAATTGTGCCAAGGACCCACCAGGTTGACTCAAGGGCCCACTAACCAGCCACTGCTGCTTCACCCACAGCCACTGTCGCTCCTGATTCACTACTTACTAACTAGGCCGCACCTCCAGGGGAAAAAAAATTAAAGATGGACATTCATACCACAGTTGAATGCACAGCCATCTTTATGCTTGCTTGAATCTCTTCCCATTATCCTGGTGGGCCACTCCAACCATACCTTAGCAGCAGTTCTCTTTGGTAAAACCATTCCAATCTTTGAGTTTCCTAGATTACTTTAATTAATATTCTTTTTAACAGAGCAGATAGATCAGAGGTCAGCACAAGAAATACAGAAGTTTGGTTAGAACAGTAGCAACCCAAAGATCAAAGGCAAATAGGCAACAAATAATAAATGCAAAAATCTTAATTATCCATTGTGCCATTGTTTTGTAGGTCTCAGGCCTGACAATTAGTGATGGGCGAATTTGTTCCATTTTGCTTCACCATTCGCTCCATTTCCCGGGAAATTCGCAAAATGGGTGAAAATTTCATGAAACACTTCACTTGAATTTTGACTACAGTGACTTTTGACGCACATTAAAGACAATGGGCATCCGTTTAATTGTCGCAGCGTTGAAACTGTCGCCGGCATCGGAACTGTCGCCGGAATTGTCTAGCCAATTTCATGAAATTATTCACCGCCGGCGAAACGTGGAAATTCGCACCTGGCGAATACATTTGCACATCACTAATGACAAGTCTTTTATGGACTGTGGGAGATGGCTGTGTCCTGGCAATTTATCTGACATGCTGCCCATCTGCCAGCGTTGGGTTAATTAAGTTTCATGCCTCCAGGTACCAAATTAGAAGAGGTGCAGATTCTTATTGCTAGAGTGGACCAATCTGCCCTATTTAATTACTTGCTTTATTGTAGCTTGTAGGTTCCTATTAACCCAACACCCCTTTTAAGTGTTACCTGAACTAATATGACTTTTATGTTACCTACAAAAGCCCCAAGGGCAATGCTTGTAATATTAAAAAAAAGCAAATCAAGACTGAAAAGGTAAAAATATATGAATAATGGAAGAAAAAAAGAAAGCTTTCATTAGATAAACTTATTGATATTTTCATCCCCCGGAGCCTGTCACCAAAATGTCAATATCTTTGTAGTTCAATTAATAAAAGTATTTTTACACTTGAATTTGTTCTGTGCCATAACTGGTTTTGTTGGTTCTGTTAGTAATACTGAATGTACTCCTTAAATCTGTTTTTTTATATCCAGCTTTTATTTTTCTAGTTAATTAACTCAATGACCCCTGAGCACAACATCATCCACCACCAATAGGCTTATAGATAGAAATAATAGTGCTAATTTGACACTAACAGTGGAATTAAATGGATTTTCCATCCTTCTGTAATCACATTTTGTACACATTAACTACTTTAAAGAGAGCTTATAAAATAGCAGACGTAAGAGGTTCATAACTGAGACAATAAGACTCATAGAAAATAGTGTCATAGAAATTGTGCAGGACAGTCAAGTTGGGTTATTTATCAAGCGCTCTGTGTCAAGGCAAGCACACACATATATACCTACCTCTCAGCTGGTGTGTATTCCAGTAGCAGTGCTGTAATTCCAGCAGATACAGAAAATAAGGGCTATGGCATAACTACCGAGGAAACAGACCCCGCGGCCATGGGGGGGCGCGTGGGGTTCTGCTTCCTTGCAGAGGTGCGTCTATTTGCAGAGGTGGCCCAGAAAAGATTTTTCACCCAAAATTTACAACCCTGACCCAATTATTGGGCTAGAAACGAAAGCAATTAATAACTTTGTAGCTATCAAGTTCTATCAAGTTCATTATTTCAAAGAAATCATTGGTCCATGTCAAAGATTAAAGGATTTGTGGTGGGTGGAAATTTCGCCATTTTCAAGAAAAAGCAATTTTAAAAATGTTTAATTTTTTATTAATTGTCCACAAAAACATATACAGTACTAATCCAGAATGCATGCTACTGGTCATGGAGACCATAGGATTAGGGCCATAAAGTGTTCATTCAATGGCTCCAGGGCCCGTGGGGGAAAGGCCCCTATTCTGGGCCCAAACAATACATCACTTCTACCCTTCCTTAGACTCCAGGAGACTTTCAGCTACATATTGGGAATCATCATAATCTTGATAAACAAAGACAACCATATTTTAAAAAAAGCAGTGTTTGCCCTGAAATCATGTGGAAGCAAGTCCTTGTACAATTGTTGGACTTGATGAGAGCAGAAATGAAGAACTTATTAAGGATGTTTGGTTCAAATCAAGCAAATATCATGATGGGCTTTATAGAGGGTTTCAAAATATATATACTCAAAACACAGCTAGTCAGTAGGCCCCACATAGGCACTCGGGTGCTAGTGAACAATTGGTGCTAGTGAGTGATAGGCATTGGTGTAAGTAGTAGTAAGTGCATGGTGTAAAAACATGTCTAATCCATGCTTTGTCCTCCAGCCAGAAATCAGATGAATTGTTTACAAGTCAGCACTCTTTAATCATCTGTAATATTTTCACCACACGCTGCATCCTCCATAAAGCCCAATGGATCAATACAGGACGGAGCGACAGAGATCAGAGCATTTGAGGATTAGTGCGGCTGTTCTCAATGCAACTATCTCTCACTCCAGTATCTGCCACTAAACAAAGACATCGTCTGTGGTGTTCCCCAGGAGAGGCATGTTAATAGGACAGGATGTTCACTTTGCTGCTGCTATTCCGATGCTTAACTCCTTCTGTCAGTGCCTATAGTGATAGATGAACCCAGAGCAATGCTTTTTTTTTATTCCCCTGAACCTGGCAAATTTGTTTTACAGCTATTGTTTAACCATTCTCCTGCTGGGAGTTAAAGCAGTAGAGAAATGAGAAGTGAACCAGCCTGGACTGGAATACAGCAACTACTGTTTATATTCTGTATTGATAAAGGTATGCTGTCCTTTTAAATGAGTTAAAAAAAATCTCTAGCAATACATGGCTTTCTATACACTGCCAAACATTTTAAAAACCATATTGAAAACTTCTTTGTCCCAGAATAACAGACACTTCATGGCATTACTGATGGCAGAATATTGCCTTTTCCAACAGAATGACAAGAGGCTTTAGACTGCATTCTCCCACGAAAGAACAGGACAATCGAAATGTTTCCTGTTCCACAACCCTAACAATATATTTATGTATTGTATATATTTGTCTACAACTAGCTTTTCCCTAATCTAAAGCCGTCCCTACTTTTATACATACTGGGGCAGTGCTCAGCAATAAAATAAATGCAAGTGCATAGATTAGTTACAAGTGTTACCCATAGGAACTTGGCAGCATATTCCCGTAGAATGACACAGCAAACACTGTGGGTGTTACTGCACTGGTGCAGCTCTGTAGTATTGCAAACCTTTCAAGGAATCAGAAAATACATACTTCTCCACTAAAACCTACATTTAGCAATTGCACAGGAATATCAAAGCCAGGGGGCACGGGTGTCTGTCACATGCAGAACAGAGACCAGATAAACATAGGTTTGGCAACATAAATAAAAAATATGGGTAATTTAGGAGTGCATACACACAAGAGCTTGCAGTCCAGAAGAGATTAAATCTCCTGATCTACGCCCGCACCATCCTGTTCTATGCTTCTAGTCTGTTCCTGCCTCCTGATCTACACCCGCACCATCCAGTCCTAATCCAGTCTGTTCCTGTCCTGACCTTCGCCCTCTTCTTCCTGTCTAGTCCAGTCCTAATCTTCACCCTCTCCATCCTGTTTCATTCTGAACCTGTTCCAGTCTGATTCATCGCCCTCGTCACCCTGCTCCTGCCCTTTGTTTGTCTGTTTGTCTGTGTCCCTTGCCTGAAAGAAAGACTCGCCTTCCTCCTGTTGCCTCCACAGCACCCCCTACAATTCAATTGTCAGTTCTAGGTTTTCTATAAGACCATGTGGATAATTTACTCCGGTCATGTCAAGGTACAAAGTGCAAAATAGGGGTACAGTCCTCCATGTTTTTAGACTTTTCACCCTACCCCATAATCCTGAGTTCATAACAGTCTCTGTGATCTAAAAGAGACTGCATTCCCCCATGAATATAGCGCTGTGTCAAGGATCACAGGAAATGAACCCTCGTGAGATCAAAAACCACACACATTGGAGAAAATGTTATAGAGTATGTTTTTTACAGTTTTATTTAATTTCCAAATATTCTTTATTGTTTTCCAAAAAGAAAAATAAAGCAGGTTGGGTATACAGCATACTTTCATAAAGCATACATATTTCTCTACGCATTTCCGGATATACAATTGGGGAAGGGAGGGTTGTTAGTAAGGAAAAGGATATGGGTAGAGGGGTATAGAGAAAAAGGGGATGAAATAGGCACTTCCTGTACTGAAACCAAGATCCTATTGCTCAAAAAAAAGTGTATTATATAGTACAATCAGATCAGGTTGTTGAGACCGTTGACCCTTGAGTAGATAATATTGCCTGCACAAGTCAAGTATTTTTACGGTTTTATTTAGAGGTGAAGTTTACCCTTATACTACCTGCCAACTCTAAATGTTTCAGATTCTGAAGTAAGGAACTATGGGTCAGATTCTATTTGATGAAGAAGATTTATCTCCTAAGTTAATAATGAATTTCCACATAGACGTCTATTGAATTATCACGTGACAGACCATGAGATATGTTTTTCTCATTGACTTAATCATACAGTAAATGTTTTAACCTTAGTTACTCACCAGGAACTGATACAAGTAAACTGCAAGAAATCTTGTACAGAAACCAATCAAATGTCATCAATTCATCATTATAAATACTGAATCCAACTTTATTTCGTATTGAGAGTGAGTCTCTCACCAATAATAAAGTCATGTTTACACCTATATTCTATAGAGTGACAACATGAAAAAGACACGTCTGTAAGTGTAAATTGCATAGAGGTCCTGCAAATTGAATTAATTCATTATGCATAACTAACTAGTTGTTAGGAAGGTTACTGCTATTGTCTATTTCTAAGGTTGTTTTGCAAGTATAATTTTTTATCTCGTAATTTAGAGTATATTTCTTGCGGCATCTGGCCCACCGACACTGCCACATCTGGGGCCATAGGGAGCCGCCTTCCCTCGGCTACCCCCACCAGCCTGCCTCTGTCTCCCCTTACCCTCCCCCGTACCATCCTTGCGCAGGCAAGGAAGGCCAGGAAGGAAGCGGCTTTGCCAGCCACAGTGGATCTAGGTCAGCCTAGAGGTGGGCCCATAAGGACTGGTTGCCCACCAGGTTTTTTTCCCGGTGTCCCGCCAGCCCAGTCCGACCCTGTTTCCTTGAAATTGTCTACCAGTACCCCCCCATTGCTACTATCATTGGTACACTATATGGGGCACACTGGTATCTTCATAGTTACATAGTTAAATTGGGTTAAAAAAAGACAAAGTCCATCAAGTTCAACCCCTCCAAATGAAAACCTAGCATCCAATCTTCAATCCAGGACCAAATTAACAATAAAAGTTAAATCCATGGAGTATATACTTTCCACAAAAATATCTTTTGCCCACAATTCATAATTTCAGTCTATTTTGATTCTGTTTTGGAAACACAGGAGGCTCAACCTTATAAAAACAAAATCGATATGTAACGTAGCATACACACCATACAAGTGCAAACTCTGCCCTTGCTAACTCCAGTCATATTTGTATTTTTTTCCAAATATACGGGTGAACGCTGCAGGTCAGTGGATAAAAAAAAAAACAAGACAGATCTCTATAACTACAATTAATAATTGAGAGAAATTTAATATTTATCTGAAACTTTCCTGTTTTGTGTTTTAAAGTAAGAGAGTTGAACATGGTATCCATGCTTAACTCCATGTTTCCAGACATGGTTACCTATGTATGGTATTTGTGTGGCCTTATATTAGACTGGCATAAAAAATAGTATAGAACATATGGAACCATTCAGGCCCAGATTGGCAATCTGTGGATTTAGCAAAATGCTCTGCTGTAAGATACCATACAAAGGCAACATTTATGGGCCTGTGGAAGGCTGTTTGGGCCTCTGTATAATGAAAATGCTAGGCTCTATTTGAATCCCAGTCTGGGCCTGGAAACATTATAAGGATTAATTACCTGGGTATTAGAATAATGCACAAAGGCACCAACAGGATTAAAAGTGGGCAAAGTACAGGAACCAGTCCCAACATGAACTTGCGGGCACTCAATAACTTGTACATCTGAATGACAAGCAAGTAAAAAGGTTGGTTGGAAGCAGGAGGGTGGATGCCTTTGTGAATCCTTGTTCAACCCTCATGAATACTATGTTGCCAAACTCAGTTTTGGAGTGCAGTAACCTGCGTCAATTCTTCTATGCGCAGAGTAGATCACCAAATGCAAAGAAATGGCTGATTGTTCCTTTTTTTTTTTGTTTTTTGAGCTTTGTTTCTTGTCTTGCTTATAATAAATTACCCTTATAGCGTTCATTTTATAAATAACAGTGTAGCTGAACTGCAACCCTAAATATCCTTTCAAAGACAAGGGTTGTCTGGTGTAACTATAATTTAGGACTGGCTGGTGAAACACAGATTACAGATTCATGTTCCCCCCGAGCCTTCATATTAAAGGCATTAATATCACCAATATATTCCTACTGGCACTAGGTGCAAGATAAGTTAGGCACAAGTACAAAATGTAGGGGTATTTTGTCCCAAATCTGCATTAAGCATTTGATCACTTTTGGCTGTCAGAGGGCTGTTGGGAATTGCAGTTCAATAGATAGCGATCCATCATGAATACACTGGAAATACTTTCTCAGTCCTTTAAATTTGTGTTTAATATAAATTCACCCTTAAGGCTGAGGTCCCAGTGAAAATGTTTTTCTGCACTTCTCCCAAACGTATCCCACTGAAGACCATTTTCATTGGTATGTGCAATGAGAAGCAAATCATGGATATAGCTATCCTGTTTATTAATGTGGGTTGCAACCTGACAGTGCGACCAAGTGTAGCTCCATAATAAGAGCAACAGAACATGCATTGGCTCATAATGCATCTATTTAATAAATCAATAAATAATTGGGCCCTTCCCCCTACACAAGAAAGGAACTCTCCAACACATGTGGCTCTGGCCACCCTAAACAGTCAGTAATAACTTCATCAAAAATATCCAGAGATGTGCAGTTCTCGGTTTAACCCGTTGGGTGTATTCTGTCTTTGTCACTATGGGAATAAGTAAAACAAAGGACAATTGTGATGGTGTGAGTGTGTGCTACAATCATAGACAACTGCCCTGCAACTCAATATGCGCATGTTGATTAGACATAAGAGATGCAGAAGCACTCCTCTATTTGTCGCTGTGTCAGAACAAGCAGCAGACAAAGGTAATCACAACCACTTCTTCAAGAGATAGAAAAAGGTAGAAATTAATCTGAAATAATAACATGTTAGTTTTAGTACTCATTCAGTAGGTAGTAGGGGCCGTTCCCAAATAGTCTGGGGATCGGGAAACAAGGATGTCAATGTAATCTCAGTTGTTTAGACTGAATCTTCCATCAGGTTGCTCTGCCCAGTGGCCGCATCTTGTAGCAGCAATGCGAGTACCAAAGGGCAAAACTGGCCAAAGGTTACTTAATAAGATGAGGGGATGTAAAGTAAGAGCTTACCTCTAAATTACCTGTAGTATGACCTATGCCATGTGGCAGCACGTGTTGCTATAAGCCCAATATAATATTCGATTTTCAGTACTCGGAGGCTGAACACCTGTCATACACCAACTCTGTTTATCTGGGGAAAGTTAAAATAGTTAAAAGGTGTTTGATATACCTGTGATATGCATCAGGGCCAGAACTAGGGGTTGGCAGAGTAGTGTACAACTTGGTGTAAGTGAGTGATCAGCAGGAGTTGTGTTGCAAGCAATCTGCAGTGGCAGCGCATGGGACGGGGACTTGCGTGCTGGTAGAACTTGGCCAAGCACAAATATATATTAAAGCAATGCCGAGGTACTAAATGAATTACCTTTGCCTTATTTCTGGCCCTTTAATAAATCTACTGCCCCTGTTTAAGAACCAAGTTTATGTGAGTTATAGTCCAGCTTAGAAAACCCTATACTTCACTATTCCCCATGTAGCAATGCTCCACATGGAGGGCAGCAAGATCTCAAATTCCCTGTTTACATACTACTACAAAGACATTGTACCATACAGCTTCCAAGCATTGTTCAGGTGTTTCCCATACAGGGACAGATGTATAAATAGAATAAAGTGATGCAGAATATATAAATAGTAAACGGCCTGTGTATAGTCCAGCTTTAGACAGTGCTCTGTTCAGCTCAGACAAAGTGGGGTAGTAAATCTCATCTGTAATGCAGAAGCCTAAAGAAACATAGGAGACATGGATGATTACGACAATAGAAACACTACAATGCTTATGTGGGCTCACCTTACTCAATCTCCCAGTGGTTCAATTAAGATCAGATTCACTCACATTTTCCACGAGCAGCACCAGCCAACCATTTCCCAAATCTTCCCACGTGACTGTACTGTAGCAGTGAGCGCACAGAGCTAGTATCAGATAAGTATACGGCTGCACACATGATCTGCCATGGCCTGGCTTCAGAGAAAATGTCTTGTACAGGTATGGGATCTATTATCCAGAAACCCATTATCCAGAAAGCTCCGAATTACGGAATGGTCATCTTTCATAGACTCCATTCTATCCAAATAATGAACATTTTTTAAAATGATATCCCTATTCTCTGTAATAATAAACAGTACCTGGTACTTGATCAAAACAAAGAAACAATTAATCCTTACTGGAGGCAGAACCAGCCTATTGGGTTTATTTAATGTTTAAATGATTTTCTAGTAGACAAGGTATGAAGATCCGAATTATGGAAAGATCTGTTATCCAGGCGTCCTGAGCATTCTGAATAACAGGTCCCATACCTGTACTTGTTAAAAGTAAAACAAATGACATTATTGTATAAGTGATGCTTTTAGTGTAAAGAGACTATCCGTCTTGTATTCCTCCTGCTGATACACTAGCCTTTGTCTGAGAGGTGCATTTCACAAACACCTGGAGGCATTTTATAATTTACTATATATATATATTTTTTTTTGTGGGGGGTCTGGACAAGGAATCCTCCCAGCTTGTAATTAGCAGGTGGCTGTAGAATGGGCCACTTTCAGTCTTTGAAAGAATGGACATAATGTGATAAGAGGGCACTGCAGCAATGAGAAATAGCATTATACTGTGGATACTTATAAACACTTCCAACAGAGACTGCGGTAGCATTAGAGTTCTATATTTTAGACAAACAACATGTGACATTATTAATGTGAAAATGAATTAACAACATGATAACGACTGGGAAAAATATGAGCAAAAATCATCAATCAGGTCTGAATAAGAGGGATAAAATGAGCAGCAAGAAGAGGCCCACCCTGAGAGGTTGGCACACAGTCCCTGCTTCAATCCAGCTCTCTGTGCTCATCCTGAGTGGGGGTGCGGGAGGGGGGTGAAAGGGGCAAAGGAAGCGCATGGGGGAGTAAATGAAATCATTAGTTAGAGGAGAGAGGCAGTTACTCCCAGGCAGCACCTCTCACCTCAGCTCCTGTCACTGTTTATTAAACTTGCCCAGCACCACCAATTAGCAGTGCATCCCAAAGGCCCGTGAGGCAGCAGGAGGAGGAGCAGCGATGGGTCATATGGGAAAAATGAGAAAATAGGAGCAGTTAACTTTATTGGTGGGGGGTAGGTTTCCTCTAAGTGTATAATTGAACGTAGTGCTTTATTGATTATTTAATCCTATCAGGAAAATCAGCCCATGTAAAAGAATATGTACCCTCCAGCATCACCCCATTACACTACATTCTTCCTCTGTATTCTAACTGTGAACGCTGTTAGTAATGGTTATTATAATGTGTGAGTCCCTCTAGCTACATCATTGCCCAAAGGCTGCACTGCAGGCAAGAGACACACAGTCATATCAGCAACCAGGACAGTGAATTGCTGCTAAACTATAATGGGTGTTATACTTTAACTCACCATGGATAGATAGATAGATGATAGATAGATAGGACAAATAATGCCGCACAGCCCACTTGCATTGCGTGATGCACGTTGTCAAAAATTTGTTGCTGCCACAACAACAGAATAAATAGAAAAGTAAAAAATAGACACAGCACTCACTGTTGTTGATGCAATTTAAGTGTATTAAAAGCAGATCCTTGATCCCAGCAGAACAACATTTCAAAGTACACAGACTCCTTTTTCAACACATGGGGACAATACTTAAACAATAAGATACAAATTAGTACATCCCTTTTTAGGTATCAAACAGGAACTCACTACTGGGATATGACATCACAACACTCCCTAGCCCATTCAATTAACCCTTTAGTAGCTACATCTATGCTGCCCTTCGCCATAACATAGGAAATAATCCAAAAATAGAAAAACAGTGAAAAACATTACCTATAAATATACATACAAATCATAATCCTTATTGTGTTTAATTGATGGATCCACCATACCTCTCAATAACAGCTCACGACCCCCCCCCCCCAAGTCTAAGTGGGCTGACCTCCTCCAATACCATAAATTTTAATTCTGAATCTGAATGTCCCTTTTCTACATAATGTTTAGAAACTGGTAATTTGGTATTAGACCTTCTAATGGCTGATCTATGTTGGGATATACAAGTCTGCAACATGGTCTCACCCACATAGATGAGACCACATGGGCAGACCAAAGCGTACAACACGAATTTTGATAAACACGTAAAGTGTAATTTCAATGGATAATTACGTCCCGTTAATGGATGATGGAAAACGGCAGACATGAAATGAGTGTTAGGCCTGGATGAAATAACACTCCATTTACCTACCACAACACATTGGGCTAAGTGCAGCTTCAGGTGCAATAGTCATGTTTTTTCCCCCCACAATGCAGCATTTTATTCAGCTCTGTATTTAGATCCTGAGCCACCCAAAGCACTTGTCTAGGGCATCACGTGCAAGACTGGGGAGATTTTTATTAGAACGCAATTATCTATTATAGAGGCACCCAATGGCCACCTTTTAAGGGCTCTTACACACGGGTGGTTTTACCTGCGCTCCCCTGTGCTTTCTAACGTTCAGCCGCAGGGGAGCGCAGGAGTAGACACACTCAATTATTGTCAAGGGGGCTGTATGCATTCCACCTGCGTGTGGTGCTTACATGCGTCTGTGTGAGTACAGCCCCCTTGACAATAATTGAGTGCATCTACTCCTATGCTTCCCTGTGGCTGAACAGAAGACAGCGCAATGCAGGGGAGCGCAGGTAAAACCATCCGTGTGTAAGAGCCGTTAAGCTGCCGCCCAGTTCCTCAGCTGCATATAATGAAATACAGCCCTGATTTTATCCCAATATTCCAGCATAACTGCAGTCACCAGGGAGTGACGTGTCTGACGCAATTGTGAATGATGGGTTTTCATGTAAAAATGTAAAAATCTGCTAGTCATCATTGTTGGCATTAGAGTGAAATGTACATTGGGTTCTTTTGCCGTATCTATGCTGTGGTGATTGACACATTTCACTGAACTTTGGTGCTATCACCTGGCTTGGCGGTGGCACCAAGCGCAACTATTCAGATTGCAAAGAGCACATGTTTTTGCAAGTATCGTACAGTATGGTAAGTAAATGACCCCTAGAGACTTCTTATTATATTATTTTATTTTTGTGTAGAACTACCTACACAAACAGAGTCATTTCAATCAAGAGATAATATCATTTTTCCTATACTAACAGTTTAGCCAAAAGTCCTAATAGATTGTAAAATAATCTCATGTTGTCCGAATAATCAAGTTACTCTTCATATTACTGATCATTTACATAACAAAATAAAATATGCCTCTGCATGGGCATTGTAGGGCCAGATCAGAGCTCAGACGCTAATTTGTTTTCTACAAATCACAAAAAAATTGTGGTTTTCTAAAAAGCATTCAAATTTTGAGATTTAGAAAAAAATCAGAAGAGCCTTTGATGCCAAACGTCACCAAGTAAAAGTTGTCAATGTGCCATAGAAGTCAAGGGGAGGAGCACTGATCCTATTGGACCATTTTAAAAGCAATCAGAATGTTAGAGGATTTTTTTTATACAAATTGTCAAAAAAACTCAAATTTTTCGAAGTTTTCGTGGTATTGGGATTTTTTCAGATCATTCAGCGCATTTTTTCATATGTTTTTTAATCTGAACTTTTAATAAATTTAATGACTATCGTGGATTTAGAGAAAGTACGTTTCTCGAAGGGGCCAATTTATCAAAAGTCAAGTTTTAATCACGAATCAAGAAAAAGACGCATGCAAAAAAATGAGAGTACAAATATACTGGAGAATATTCTTTGGAACCTCTAATAGTGGCTATTTAGAACAAAACCAAAAAAGTCACCGGAAAAAAGTAAAGCAAGTAAGAGCTGCAAAGGTTCAGTAGGATTCAGTGGGAATTGTCTCTAACATGAACATGAATGGAACAATGTGTGAGAAAATACGTGCATGAATATTATGTTGTGGTTTTTCTTCAATAAGCTAGCATTCACGCAAAAAGTTGCATGAGTTTTGTTGCAGTTTTTCTCTTGGTGCTCATGGGGTTTTTCTTCACAATCTCAAAAATTAGTAAATAGGCATCTAAATATAAGTGTGTGTGTGTTTGTGTGTGCTTGTGTGTGTGTGTTTGTGTGTGCTTGTGTGTGTGTGCTTGTGTGTGTGGACCCACAACAATGAAGTGGCATACAACCCATTTCTTAGCACTAGAATATGGAAGATGCACAGGATAGAGCAGAGACCTGGGTCCCTGAAAGTGAACTATACACGTTTACACGTTTATGGTTAGTTTACCCTGTTGCAGGCTTTCAAAAGTTCCACCATTATGAGGCAAAATAATGGCATTAGGGATGCACTGAATCCACTTTTTTGGATTCGGCTGAACCCCCGAATCCTTTGTGAAAGATTCCTAATTTACATATGCAAATCAGGGGTGGGAAGGGGAAATATGGCAATACATTGTGTCAATGCCTTGAGCAATAGTCAAAAGAGGTGAGAAGTAGTGATGTGTGGGCCAGCCCGAAGCCCGTGGACCTGTACAATGGGCCTTGGGCCAGGTGGTGCCATTAACCTCTCCTGCTTAAAAGAGAACTAAAGATAAAAATGAATGTGGCTAAAAATGCCATATTTTATATACTGACCTTATTACACCAGCCTAAAGTTTCAGCTTGTCAATAGCAGCAATGATCCAGGACTTCAAACTTGTCACAGGGGGTCACCATCTTGGAAAGTGTCTGCACCACTCACATGCTCAGTGGGCTCTGAGCAGCTGTTGAGAAGCTAAGAATAGCGGTTATTGCATATCATCAAGCAGAAAACGAGGTTGGCCTGTTATATAAGCTGATGCTACATGGCTGATTATTAAATTCTGATTCTAGTTGCACTGGTTTCTGTGCTGCCATGTAGTAATAATCTGTATTATGTACTGAACAGCCTTTTATAACGGCATTCATATTCTATGTGTACTGTATATTTTGAGTCAGTCCCTAAGCTCAGTAAGTGACAGCAGGTGCAGTGAATCAGCAGAAACGAAGGTGGTGAGTTACTGGGGCATCTTTGGAGACACTGACCTTCCCTGCTAAAGGGCTGTGGTTGCCTTGGGCTGGTACAGAAGCCCAAAACATAATGTACAACATTTGTAGCCTACTTCTTTAGTTAAGCTTTAGTTCTCCTTTAACAGCATCACCTGGTGTCCACATTAAAAATTAACAATGCCTATACAATACAATTATCCTACTCGTTATACTCCATTGTGCTCCATTAACTCAGGGGTTTCCTTATGGCGGAACACATTAAAAAAAGCCACAACAACAACAGATTTTGTTTTCCCATGGACATTTGTGTACATAAATGGTAGTTTACAAAAAAAAATTACAAACAAGCATGCATACGACAGGCACCAAGAGCATAAGAGACTAGCAGCAACCAGCACATCATCAGAAATTGACTGGCGGGGATTGTAGGAAGATCATGGGAACATCATCTTAACAGAATCTGGTTATATATCTTGGGGTATATCTTGGATAACAGATGCTCTGTACGGAAAACTTGGACAAATCTCTTTTAAGAAATGTATAGTCCAGGACTTAGAATGGTTAAATATTTTACTGTGTATTTTAGGGAGGCTGAAACTTGTGGCCAACTGAGCTGTATATCTCACTCACGTTGAACTTTTGTATATAGAAAATAATGAGACTGGAAGCCTTGAAAAGATAAAGAAGGGAAGACAACCCTGTCTTCTATGCTATATATGTAAATAATAAGATGCAAGCTATTCCACCTACCTCCTTTCTTTTTTCCAAGTATAGGTAACCTGGATCTATTACACCGAGAAAAGAACAAAAGCATTTCCATTGAGCAGCCTGTTGTCTGTAATACTGGGAAAGCCTATGGCTTGATGGCAGCAGACAATTACACTTGAAGTAAGAAAGCCTCAGGCCTTGCTTGGAGCTCTCTTTGCGCATTGAGGAATATGAGCTCAGAGAACCCGCAGCTATGCCTGCAGCTATCCAAGCACTCTATCTTCCTTGACAACAAAGTCATGAATTTCATTACATATAATAATTATAATGTTATGACAATGGGTTTGCACTGACAGATCAAAACATCTGGAAATCCCCAGAAGCAGTTTGTGGCCTTGTACTAGTGAGAGGAAAACAAGCAAATATTTTCTGAATCATTTGTAAAACTATGGTCACATGTACGTAAGTTCTGTCCCTGTTGTAGCTTTTGATGTGCAGCTAAACTGGAGTTTGATTTGAACAACTGCAATAATGTTTCCAACGTGATATACATCTTTGCAAAACCCTGGAACATATCACTTTTAAGGGGTTGTTCACCTTTGAGTTAACTTTTAGTATGATGTAGAGCAGGGATCCCCAACCTTTTGAACCTGTGAGCAACATTCAGAAGTAAAAGGAGTTGGGGAGCAACACTAGCATGAAAAATGTTCTTGGGGTACCAAATAAGGGCTCTGATTGGCCATTTAGTAGCCCCTATGTGGATTGTCACCCTACATTGAGGTTCTGTTTGGCAGTACATCTGGTTTTTATACAACCAAAACTTGCCTCCAAGCTAGGAACTCAAAAATTAGTACCTGCTTTGAGGCCACTGGGAGCAACATCCAAGGGGCTGGAGAGCAACATGTTGCTCACAAGCTACTGGTTGGGGACCACTGATGTAGAGAGTAATATTCTGAGATAATTTGCTATTTTTATTATTTGTGGTTATAAAGTTATTTAGCTTTTTATTCGGTGATTCTCCAGTTTGCAATTTCAGCAGTCTGGTTGCTAGAGTCCAAATTAGGAATGCACCGAGTCCACTATTTGGGATTCGCAGAACCCCCGAATCCTTTGTGAAAGATTTGGCTGAATACCGAACAGAATCAAAATTTGCATATGTAAATTAGGGATGGGAAAGGAAAAAGTGGAAAAAACATTTTTACTTTCCTGTTTTGTGATGAAAACTCTGTGATTTCCCTTCCTGGCCCTAATTTGCATTTACATATGCAAATTAGTATTTGGATTCAGTTTAGCCAGGCACAAGGATTCGGCCGAATCCTGTTGAAAAAGGCCAAATGCCAAACAAAATCCTGGATTAGGTGCATCCCTAGTACAAATTAGCCTAGCAAGCATGCAATTATTTGAATGCAAGACTGGAATATGAATAGGAGAGGGGCCTGAACAGAAAGATGAGTAATAAAAAGTAGCAATAGCAATAGATTTGTAGCCTTACAGAGCAGGTCAGGTCAGTGACCCCCATATGAAAGCTGGAAAGAATTTGATGAAAAAGGCAAGTAATTAAAAAAAACTATAGAACATAAATAATGAAGACCAATTGAAAAGTATACTAAAAGTTAACTTAAAGGAGAACTACCCCTTTAATGAGGTATCTGCTGGGAATTCAGCCACCTTTGTTTTGATAAGGAGCAGAAGTTAAATGTATTTTTTTATTTTTACAAGACACGCCTAACCATTATGATGGTTTTTTAAATCAATATACATACACTTGTTACCATTGCTTAACAAAAAATAACAAATACAGTTCCTATAAATAACAAAAATCTATGTCCATCTATATTTTTTCTATCAGGCTGGATACAAGAGCTTTTATGCAGGTATGTTTCACTCATTTTTTTTTTTTGCTCTATTAATGGTTGACTCAAGCTCTGACCCTTTCAGAGTTGGCTACGCATGGGCACATAGAAAAAAATTCAGATAGGGTAATGAATCCCTTATATCTCTCATTCCCCAGCATAGGCCAATGGGTTAGCCGTTTTGTATGTAACGATAACAAAAAGCCACTCGCTATTAATATTAATGTATAATATTTTCTTTCTGAGCATTCTAGAAAGCTGATTTTTAGATAACAGATCTCATACTCATAATGCCATTTTTATTCTATTAAATAGAATTAGATCATTTACGAAAATGCATCACATTTTCTGTGCTACAAAAGAAAATAGTTATGATTGCTTTAATAACTGGCTGCTAATTGTATTGCAGTGTGTCTAACTGGTGAAAGAGTAGGAATAAACGTGCCCTAAGCACACAATTAATACATAAGGACAGACAAAAGTTTACAGCGTTTTCCAACAAACTTCAGGTTATTTATCAAATATTAAAGCCATCAGCAAGCATCTCCAAGAGAAATCAATACTGTGTTTATTTATTGTGTGAAGCAAGCCTTATATTATCTATCAATTGGTGATATTCCCAGAGCAGTCCTCACTTGCCTTGCCACATATGCGGAGGTGAGTTAGTGCAAGGTGTTGACAACTGATTCAATAACTTTGAAGCACAGCAGAGCTATGAGCACAGAAATCTCCCAAAATACACTCCGTGCTTTCTAAATTATACTCATCCTTACTGATCAGTAACTGCCGCTTATTAGAGATGAAAAATGAGTAGAAGTACTCAGCAGAATAAATCTTTTCATGTGTTTAAAGAACAACATATTAAAACAGATCTTTGCGTAGTATGGCCACTTAAAAGGGTAGTTCACCTTTCAGTTAACTTTTAGTATGAATGGACAATTCTAGGCAACCTCTCAATTGGTCTTCATTATTTATTTTTTTATAGTTTTTTTCATTATTTGCATTCTTCTTCTGACTCCTTTTCTTCTTTGACCCCATCTAAAAAACAAATGTGTTGTAAGGCTACAAATGTAATGTTATTGCTACTTGTTATTACTCATCTTCCTATTCAGTACGTCATGGAAAAACATGTTTTTTTCAAAACGCATCAGTTAATAGTGCTGCTCTACTATAATCTGTTTCCCAAAAGAGCAAATATTTTTTTTTGAAATTTAATTTTGAAATCTGACATGGGGCTAGAAAAATTGTCAGTTTCCCAGGTGCCCCCAGTCATGTGACTTGTGCTCTGATAAACTTCAGTCACTCTTTACTGCTCTACTGCAAGTTGAAGTATCACCCCTCTGCCTTCCCACCCAGCAGCCTAACAACAGAATAATGGGAAGGTGACCAGATAACAGCTCCCTAACACAAGATAACAGCAGCCTGGTAGATCTAAGAACAACACTCAATAGAAAAATCCAGGTTCCATGGGGACACATTTAGTTACATCGAGTAGGAGAAACAGCAGCCTGCCAGAAAGCAGTTCCATCCTAAAGTGCTGGCTCTTTCTGAAAGCACATGACCAGGCAAAATGACCTGAGATGGCTGCCTACACACTAATATTATAAATTCAAAAAAATACACTTGCTGGTTCAGGAATAAAATTTTATATTGTAGAGTGAATTATATGCAGTGTAAACAGTGTAATTTAGAAATAAAAACTACACCAAAAAAATTGTGACAGAATCCCTTTAAGGTAAACAAACTGGCCTGTGTACCATTTTCTTCAGGTTGTTTGTATTTTAAGTAGGAATGAGGCTGAGTCTTGATGCAGTTTTTAGTCTTACTTGATACTACTTCTATTTGGTTTAATGAACAAGGCTTGTATTGATCATACCTTTAAACTTACTGTTTTAATTAGAAAATATCTATGGCTTCTGGTATTTCTTGCTTTACTTCCTGATCCCATAGAGCAGTGGTCTCCAATCTTTTTTGGACCGCGGACCAGTTTAAAGCAAGAACATTTTTCCGAATACTGGGTGGGGGCAGGCTGATGCATGGGTGCATTTCAGGCTTACCAAAAAAAAAAACCACTGTCCAAACTTTTGTTGTGATCAGTAGAATGTTTCCTGGGATTTGCGCTGCTGTTGTCATGGAGATGTTGTGTCAGGAAGCTGTGATTGCAGGTAATTGGGACCTTTTAAATTGTTTTTGCAGCTATTTTAAACTGCAGCCAGGCTGCACAGCCCACAGCCTGGCAATGGTCCACGGCCCGGTGGTTGGGGACCCCTGCCATAGAGCAAAGACAAACAAACTAGAAGCCCACTGAGAAGCCTTTGTATAATGAGCTGTTCTTTATCTAAAAGATAATAGGCTGTAGCTAAAGGGAGGGAGGGGTTTATTTATACTGAGAGCCTTTCAGTGGACTGCTAAATCAAGAAATAAAATGAGACTTTAGTTTAATTTCCAATTTTTGCCCTGTTTAGAGCGAAAAATACCAAACACCATAAATATTTTCTCATTTAAACACTAGGCAAGACATATGTTTTGATGAGCCATATACAGTGAACCAATGTTAAAAAGGGTATACTTTCCCTTTGAAGGGACAGTATCACCAAAATATTAAAGTGTTTTAAAGGAATTGCACTATAAGGTACTGTTGTCCTGGTGTGTTTGCTTCAGAAACTCTTCTATAGTTGATATAAACAAGCTGTTGTGTAGCCATGAGGGCAGCCATTCAAGCACAGGATACACAGTAGATGACAGAAACGCTCTGAATAATCCCATTGTATACTACAGAGCTTATCTGTTATCTGCTGTGTATCCTGGGCCTTTTTTCCCTTTTCAGCTTTGAATGGCTGCCCCCATGGCTACACAGCAGTTTGTTTATATAAACTATAGTAGAGTTTCTGATGCAAAAATCAGCTGTACCAGTCCAGGGCAGCAGAAAATTATATTTTCATTCCTTTAAAACACTTTCATTTCTTGGTGTTACTGTTCCTTTAAGGTTTCAAAGAGCAAAGATTTTGCTTAAGAGACAGATTATCCCTGTTTGTTGTTGGTGGGCAGAACAATTCATCTTATCTTATTTGAAGACTTTATTGTGTTGTTATGGGACAGTATATAATATATGTGCAGTATTTATATTGATTACCATTGTTGCTGTTACGGTTGAATTTATCATGTATGCTACCCTAGGCCAATCTGTTTTGGCAATTTTATCCTCATTAAAAATATCCCAGTCCACCCACCCCCACATTTAAAACTTGTATTGCCCTAGGCCAATGCATCCTGGCACCTTTCTCCATGACCCATAGCCAGAAAAAGTGCCCCACCATGTGTAAATTATAAATTAACCTACAGTTGTCAGACCAAGTATAAAAACAATGTTCAAATAAATTGCAATTGTATAGTTGCATTGTTGTATTAAACAGTAGGGTCGGCATATTGCCTTCTTATGATCTGACCTTTGCTGCCCCAAGACCCAGGACCTTTGGGGCTTTTCCTGTTAGTCATGTGCTTACCAGAACCTTATTATAATGCAAGACTCCAAGACAAGGTTCTTCAACTATTTATTACACAGATAAAAAAATAAGAATCCTGGGAAGCTCTCTCAGTGTCACATAAAAGAAGACATGGCATGAGAGGGCTACATCCTTGCACAAAATTTTTTTATTATTATTATTAGTAGTATTATTAATACTAATAATAATCATGTGCCTTTTTACAGATCTAACTAGTCATCAGTGAATGTCTCCATCATTCCACACATCTTAGCCAATCTTGGCTATTGGTTTTGTGATGTGCAGTTTTGGGAGAAGGAATTCTAGTCTGCTATACATTTGCTTGAGATGGATACATGTATGCTTGGCACTTGTTGTTAAAGGGTTAATATGGCTCTTTGTCTTTTGAAGTTTGTGTCTGACAGAGGACACATTTGTTCAGAATATTAACTGTTGCATTTGGGAGCTGCATGTATCACACGTCCTCTGTTTGAGCTGCCTTTATTTATTTTTGCCACAGCCTCATTCACAGGTCTCATTCTCCCTTGGAACTGAAGGCCTTTCAAGGTCATTGATAACTGAAGAACTGAAGGCCATTTAAATTGTTTTTGCTTGTGCTGACTGAGGGACCTGTTTGGCGTGGGTCTTGGTGCTGGCTCACTGTGTTATGCAAACACTGTCGGGCTGTTCCATTTGATTCCACTGTTGCTGTCTTTCATGTAAGCCTGTATTCTGTTGGATGAGTATAGTTGCATTCAGGAATCATTGACAAATCCCTAACCAAATACTGGATTTGGTGCTACTGGAATATAAACGTATGGGGTCTATTATGCAAAAACCTGTTTTCCAGAAAGTGCCAAATTATGGGAAGGTCATCTCACATCTGACTCAATTTTAATCATATAATTTACATTTTTTAAAATTATTTCCCTTTTCTCTGTAATAATAAAACAGTGTCTTGTACTTGAACTAAGATATAATTAATAGTTACTGTAAGCAAAATAATACGATTTGGTTAAATCAATGTTTAAATTATTTTTAGTAGGCTTTAAAGGGGTGGTTCACCTTCAAACAACTAGTTATTTTCAGATAGATCACCAGAAATAACGACTTTTTAGAATGACTTTCCATTTTCTATGTGTCACAGTTTTTCTAATATTGAAGTGTAAATTGTCATTTTTCACCTTCTGAAGCAGCTCTGGGAGGGGGGGTCGCCGACCCTGTAAACTGTTCTAAATTGATACATTCGTTGATACATTTCTTATCTTTGTCCCTGCTGAGCAGAAGCTCTGGGTTTCATTAAAGGCAGCTGTTAGAATTGATACAATAGTTGCTAATACTCCAGAGATGCTGCTGAGAAATGTATCAACTAAATGTTGTAAAATTGTAACCGTTCAGAATCTGCACCTGAATTACTGAGCTGCCAGACTCAAACACCAGAGACAGGGACATTAAACTTTAAACTTAGATTTTGGAAAAACAGTAAAAAATAAATAATGGAAAGTAATTGAAAAAGGTCTTTATTTCTGGGGAACAATCTGAAAACAACTCAATTGAAAAAAGTGTTTGGAAGATGAACAAATCTTTAAAGGAGAATTCAACCCTAATGTTAAAAAACCCCTACCTCCCTACCCTACATAGACCCTCCTGCCCCAGGCCTAGCTGCTACCCGGGCAAACGCCCCTAACATTTTATTTACCCCTCTTCGCAGATTCAGGCATCGGAGTTCACCGGTGCCATTTTCTTCTCTTTGGAAATCTTCAGAATGAGACCGGCGAGGCGGCGCACGCGCAGTTGGAGCAATGTACTGTCTCGCGGCAACTGTGCATGCTCACAAAAATTGCCTAAGCGACGGCTAAGATGGCGCCTGTGAACTCTGATGCCTGAATGTGCACTGAGGTGTAAGTAAAACGTTAGGGGCATTTGCCCAGGGTAACAATTAGGCTGGGGGGGAGGAGGAAGGGG
The DNA here is from genome assembly GCF_017654675.1 of Xenopus laevis. Taxonomy (NCBI): domain Eukaryota; kingdom Metazoa; phylum Chordata; class Amphibia; order Anura; family Pipidae; genus Xenopus; species Xenopus laevis. Next base: position 128,300,984 of record NC_054374.1, on the reverse strand, counting down.
GGTCTATGTAGGGTAGGGGGGTAAGAGTTTTTTAACTTTAGGGTTTAGTTCTCCTTTAAGGGATGGAGATCCAAAATTAAGGGAAGACACATTTTCTGGTAAACCCTAGGTCAGGGGTCCCCAACCTTTTTCACCAGTGAGCAACATTGAGATTTAAAAAGAGTTGGGGAGCAACACAAGAACAAAAAATGTTCATGGGTGGTGCCAAATAAGGGTTGTGATTGGCTAATGGTAGCCCCTTTGTGGACTGGCAGCCTACAGGTGGGTCTGTTTGGCAGTACATCTGGTTTTTAAGCAACCAAAACTTGCCTCCAAGCCTGGAATTCAAAAATAAGCACCTTCTTTAAGGCCACTGAGAGCAACATCCAAGGGGTTGGAGAGCAACATGTTGCTCACGAGCTACTGGTTGGGGATCACTGCCCTAGGTCCTGAGCATTCTGGATAACAAGTCCCATATTTGTAGTACTAGGTGCCCCTTTCTTGCACAGTGGAATGCTAGTACGTAGATCCCTAGTTTAGTCCATGGGTTCTTCTACAAGGTATAACATTAGAAAAGCTGTATTCGGTGGGCTGGTATTGACAACTAAAATTAAAGATTGATTATAACCTGCGTGTGCAGTACATTAACATTGATAAACCAATTTACTGGCAGATGCAGTCAGATTTATAAACGTGTTCTCGTTTAGACCAGAGGTGTTCCAAAAAAACCCTGGGGCAGCTTTTTGCCCTCCAAAATGAGGAAGGTTAAAGCACTTTCATACACTTTAATGCAGACAGTTTGCAATAACTTGTGTATATAATGTAAATATGGTTGAAATCCAGGAATGTGTGTCACAGGGTTACTGGGGTTGCAAACAGACAGGCACGTAATTTTACAGTAAGAAGCTAGGTATGCAGATAAAAGAGTAATTTAGGAGCTTATAGGTTTGACTCTGTATATAAAGAAGTAATGAATTGTTTCATAGATGTAAAACTAGAAATCTCCCCTTCTAGCAGCAGCAGACATTTGGAGTAACCCTTTTCTCATACAATTTTATTCAATACTAATTTACTAACTGATTTCTATAATTATCTGTATGGTCCAAAATTAATCATGCAAAATGAAAACAATAGACAAACCAATGATGCATTTGCATGATCATCAGAGTTAATGGCCAAATTGCACAAATTATCCTGAACTGCTCTATCTATTGCTGATGGGTTTAGTTAACAGGCATTGTAGCGCATCCAAACAGACTGCATCTTCAACTAAGCACATGTAGATACCTAACAAACAAAGTATCTGCCTAATAAGGTATTATGTAGATACCTAACAAATAGAGAAGATAGAGGGCATGATGGTAGCTCGAGATTGTTGAGTTTTTGTTGTTTTTTTGTTGCTGCTCAAACCTAGGCTAGGAGAGGCTGTAGGTACAATCTACCCAATATGTTTAAAGCTGCATTTCCATTATAAGGAAATAATAAAGGGATGTGCTTTCTCATCTTTACCTACTCTGCAAATACTATTAATGTTGTGTCCCCCTGGAAGTTAGATCATTTGTGTACTGAGCACCAATATTTATTTTATATTAATTGTGTAAATTAGTTTAAAAGGAACTGGTTAAGGTAAGCCTGTCCGTCCGTGTGCCTGTGGGATGCAGCCCTTTAGAAGGATTTTAATGCCCCCCAGACTGCACAAGATCCCTAAGAAACCTTTGTATAATATCACTTTAATGTAATTGAGTCCTTAAACTTTAAGTATATGAGAGCTTCAGCCCACCAAACTAAAAACGTTGGAGAGCATTGCTTTAGGAGCACGAGCTCCTACAATTTGTCAATTGGAGTCAATAAGAGAAGGATAGGGAAAAAAAATTAAAAAAAATAAAGAGGTGGGAATTGAAAATGTCTGTGACTAGGAGAATTTTTTTGATGAATGGATTCCAAGTTTGAGGTAACCTAGTGGTCACCATTGCATCTCCCTAGCATGCAGGAATAAACAAATCCACGTGGGAGAGAAAGGAATTAGGACTAGCACTAGCACCCCATCAGCACTCTGGTTCACTATTAAACTATAAAAAAAGGCTGATGCATTAAATGGCATATTCTGCTCCACCATTAGTGTTTATACTCTTCTTTAATTTATCATTTAGGAACTTATCTGAGGCAACTTCCAGACATTTTCCCCCATTGTTGAACCAAAGGTATTTAAACCTTCTTGTTATGATTTAAATGGCTTATTGATCATTTGCCTCAACCCTTTTGGAAAGAGACAGTTTTATGGTAAATCCATACTCTATTACCTATTAACATATCTACATATGGTAATTGGTCATTTCCAACCAAAGATACAGACTTAGCTCAATATCCTTGAGGGTAAAGTAGGAAGCTGCATTGAAAACTCATTCTCCCTTACTGAATGGGTGTTAAGCGACCACAGGTGAAAATATCAACCAGGATAAATTATTCATGTAATAGGAACATGCAGTAAATAGGTTTGTTGCACCTATAACATCACCAAAATCATGCAAAATATTTCTGTGCCCACTCAATTTTTTTTACCAATTTTCTTAAACCTCTCCAATTCAAGGCCAAGGGCCTCTATTTATTTTCCTATAGAGGACGCAATACTATACAAATTAAACCTCTTTAAAGATTCATACAAGCAAAATGTATTTCAAATATATTTCATTTGGATCATCTTAGCACTCATCTAATAAGCATTTGTGCCCCAGGGGATACTGCACTCTGCTAGGAGTAGACTTCAGAGTCAGGAGGCCCAGATGAGCCCTGTCCTTACCACATGCCATAGGGTGTTCATGAATACACAAGTGCTAATTAACGGTAAAACATTGCTCAACTTGACAGCTTCTAATGTTGTTGAGTGCTTGTCTTTTCCTTATATTACTAAGACTTTTTCTTGCACTATGGAGAATGAATGCCCCATATCTGGTCTACAAATGAAGAGCTGCACAGTGGGGTTGGTGGCCAACATGTCTGGCTGTGTTATGGCTAGGGTCAGGTTGTCATGTGTCTCCGCACAATGATATTTTGGAGTTGGTATGAACTCTAGCCTTTCGCATTCATTAGCATTCATTAACAAGTTGGTTCCCTTTTTTGGCCCTGTCTAAAAATAAGCTTGGTACAAGAAATCACTGGCACACAAGTAATGCTAGCAAGATAAGTCCTTGCTTAGAATTTATTGAAGCATGCAACGTTTTGGGGTAAACCCCTTTGTCAAAGAACAAAACTAACCCCAAAACGTTGCATGCTGCAATAAATTCTTAGCAAGTAATTATCCTGCTAGCATTACCTTGTGTGCCAGCGATTTCTTATACCACATTGGAATTGAGGTTGCCGTTACCTCTATCACTGTGCACCAGGGTGTCGTTATTTCTGGAGGGCCAGGGTGTGCGAGTGCTTCCAAAACTTTAAAAATGAGCTTGACCATTGTTGTGTGGCAGCCTTAGTATCTACCATTGCAAATGTCTTAGTCTAAGATAGAGTACCAAACAGCTGGACAATAGAAGTCATCAGTAAACCTCTGCCATTTGCCAACTTTGCTTATGACAGTTACAAGTGACTATGTATATCAAAAACTCCACAGGCAGACGGCACTTCTGGATGTAGTTTATTGGGTTTACAGAAGTTTTCCCAGTAAACTACAACTAGAAGTGCCATCTGCCTGTGGAGTTTTTGATGTACTTATAGTGGGGACACTGTTGACTGAGCTCCTGGACTAAGGAAAGAGCAGTGAGCTGGAGGGGTCTTTTTTTGGTCTTTCATCAACAAGTGACTATGTAACAGTAAACAGAGCTACAGTTTTTACTACATTTGTCTTGCTCTGGATACTGACTGGTTACTGACTTTAGACGTATACTGCAAATACCCCTGTTTTGGCACTTCAGCAGGATGCACCATGAAAATGTTCTAGACTAAAACACCCAGTAAATATGATAGTTATCTACTGTATATTTACATCCTCCGCTGATAAGATTTAATGCGCCCAACAATATTGATATCTTTGTGCTAGAGAAATTTTCCTTGCAGCCAATAGATATTTTTGCCAATATTAGAGGATAGTAATTTTTCTTATATTGCAAATAATTAGACTGCAAAAGGATTTTATTGTTAGCACTTAAGTCTGACCATAAATTATTATTATGGATTTTCTTTAGGACATTTAAACAACATTCACCTGCATTATAGATATCTTATATCTGTAACTTTAAAAGACTTGTTTTCTCTGTAAGTCTGTATTTTTTGTTTACATTAACCAACAAATGAAACTCTAAAACTTAATTTATGCATTAAGGAAAAATATACACCTGTGTTCACTATGAGCCAAATATATCTAGGCTTATATTGAAAACTTGTTCTATTATTTTATTTTTCAAAATCCCGTTATTCACAAAGAAGGTGCTATTGGTGTAACAGATATAAAGAGCACTTTGATGGGCACTCAAAGAATTCACAAAGTCCACTAAATTGAAATGAATGCTTTATTTATAACACCATTTATATAAATATACCATAAATAAAATACTCTTCTTTATGTTAAAATTTGGTGACAGTTGTGGATTCCTTCTTTACCATCACCCATTTTTGATTTCACTATGGTTTTTCTGCTTCCCTAGTTGGTAGGAGCATAAAAAACCTGTCTGCAGTGGTAATTATGGTAAATATGTCCATGATCTATAAAGAAAGCATTCCAGGCCTCAAGAACTTGGTATCATGTACACCCAGAAGAGTGTTCAGGAATGTTTAGCCAGTTACATTTCGACTATGTGTTTCACATTTGTGTATTCTATGTATTTCTATGTGTGGTTATGATGCCTGTAGTACTGAACTCTCCTTCTTTCCTGGTGGCTCAGACCACACTTGCATTGTAATATTGCATAAGAAACAGATCCAATGCGCCCACAGATTTGGTTTTGGAAACACTCTGAGGGCACTTCAGATCTTCATTTGTTGTGCTACATCATTCTTGTTTTCAGAATGGTTATTTTAAGGCTCCAGCATGGAGAACCTAATAATGTTATATAATGTTCTATATTAATGTTAATTGCACCGGTGGGTTTTTTGTTTTATGTTCTACTCAATAGGCATAATGTCTGAAATAATTTTGTGCAACTGAAGGAAACCCCACTTGTTTTGACCTGAACTCATGTGTTCTTCAAAGGCCAGAGTTTTGGCACCACAAGATAATAAGACTGTTACAATGAAACCATGTGAGCAGCTGAGGTGATTCAGTTCGTGACTATGAATAATTTTACCCTATCTCTATGAATCTCTGTTCACTTTTTTTTTTTTAAACATCATTGGTCAGGTAGGGAAAAAAACTTGACATTCAGTCAAGTTCAGAGCCCTCCCTTAAACTCCTTAGGGAATCCTTCGACCAGAAAGAAAAATGCAGGAACTTTCGGCTATTAACTGCTTTGTTGCCAGCAGTGCTGCAAGCAGGTGACCTTGCCAGCAATAGGGCAAGCAGTGAATCAGCGCTAATTGTGAGCAAGCCTTGTGTATTATAAATGTCTGCAAGAGGTAGAACCAATCAACACTGGCACAAACCTGCTTTTCTTAAACATGAAGTGCCTCAAATAAGCACAGCATTAGAGAGTTATAAACAAGCTTTGCCCTGTGATCATTTGCTTGGTTGTTTATTGTCCTATGACTAATGTTTACTGCGCTGCAGGTGCTACATAAACATATCTAATCATATCTAACAATGTAACTGGATGGGAAGCTTCCCATTCACTGAACAGTACATTTGGATAATCTTTGAAACCTACACTAACTGCTCTTCCACCCTCCCTTAAATGCAATTGTCCATGTCCTCGACATAACCCTTTACATGGAGTAATGAAGGAGGTTTTATCCTGGGAGCTTATTAAAGCATTGCACATACGCACAATCCCCTCTAACACAGCGCCAGTTCCATGAGTGATGGTAAAAGCACCAGGCTGTGTCAGCTGCCCACACCAGACCCAAACTGAGCCAGACATAGGGCGGGGAGTGAGGGGGAAAAATCCGCTGCCTGGATGTATTTCCCATAGGAGTGCCAGCAATCCCCTCTATAAATCCAGGGCTCTGCTCTGATCCTCCTATACAGAGCATTGATCTGAAAGTGTATAGAGGGGGATTAAACAGAGAAGGAAGGTTCAGACCAAGCCTAGAAACCTAAAGGGAGCAAGGCTTAAAATGTTGAATATGCTACCAAGTGCGTGGAATTTCTGCCTACATTTAGAAAAGGAGTGGTCTCTTTCATATCATACATATCCCTAAGATCCCCTGTCTTGTAAAAGTCAGATGATAAGACTCACTGTATATTGTCTCTAGCAGTCTCACAAAAGGCCATCATGGGGGGCATCTCAGTCTGTCACTTGGCCAGTCATTTATGTCATTTATCTGTTCATATCTTTCACTGACCATGCACAAGAACATTGTACAAAAGATATAAGAATAGAGAGCATTCAATAGCTTGACATGCTCAGCCACAACTTGAACCAGATCAGCCAGGAAAGTTGAAAATACCAATATGTTGTGTGTTCTGCCAACAGCTTTATGGAATGCAGTTTACTGTAAAGCAGTGGTCCCCAACCAGTAGCTCGCGAGCAACATGTTGCTCTCCAACCCCTTGGATGTTGCTCTCAGGGTCCTCAAAGCAGGTGCTTATTTTTGAATTTCAAGCTTGAAAGCAAATTTTAATTGCATAAAAACTAAGTATAGTGCCAAGTAGAGCCCCTTGTTGGCTGCCTGTCAACATAGGGGCTACCAAATAGCCAATCACAGCCCTTATTTGGCACCCCAAGGGACTTTTTCATGTTTGTGTTGCTCCCCAACTCTTTTTACATTTGAATGTGGCTCACAGGTAAAAAAGGTTGGGGACCACTGCTGTAAAGATAGATAGATAGATAGATAGATAGATAGATAGATAGATAGATAGATAGATAGATAGATAGATAGATAATATCTTGTAAATTATATCCTTATAAACGGTGAGTTCTGATGTCATTTCTGTCACATGACTCACTGAAATATGTGTATTATAATAAATAAAGTACCCCCAGTTGCAAATTATGAGGATATTAGAAGTTACCTCGGAGTTCCATGCCCTGTATAAGGCCTTTGGCCTCGTGTTTTTATATGGTCATGAAACTCCTCGGTGACTTATAATATCCATATAATTTACAAGAAGGGGTACTTTATTCACTATATAATAGATAGATAGATAGATAGATACATAATAGATAGATAGATAGATAGATAGATGATAGATAGATAGATAGATAGATAGATAGATAGATAGATAGATAGATAGACAGATAATATATAGATAAATAGACAGATAGATAGATAGATAGATAGATAGAAAGAGAATAGATACTGTAGATAGACAGATAATATATAGATAGATAGATAGATAGATAGATAAAAGATAGATAGATAGATAGATAGATAGATAGATAGATAGATAGATAGATAGTAGGGATGCACCGAATCCACTATTTTGGATTTGGCTGAACCCCCGAATCCTTTGCAAAAGATTCAGCCGATTATCTAACTGAATCCGAATCCTAATTTGCATATGCAAATTGGGATGGGAAGGGGGATCATTTTTTCTTCCTCTAATTTGCATATGCAAATTAGGATTCGGATTCAGTTTGGCCGGCCAGAAGGATTCGGCCGTATCCGAATCATGCTGTAAAAGGTCGAATAATGGCCGAACCCCCGAAAGGGTTGAATGAGAATTTGGGTTTGAATTGTTTTTTATAAACAATAAAATGGTGTAAAAAATTATTTTATAAAATGTACTGACCATAAGTTTGGATATAAGTGTAATAACATAATATGTTTTGCAGCATCAAAGTAGAACTTCGCACTTTTCAAATAAGGTAGAAACATCCCTCATACCCTCCTGATTCTTTTTTTCAGTCAGTGAGTAACTATTAGGGATGTAGCGAACGTCGGAAAAAAAGTTCGCGAACATATTCGCGAACTTGCGCAAAAACGCGAGCGGTTCGCGAACGGTTCGCGAACCCCATAGACTTCAATGGGAAGGCGAACTTTAACATCTAAAAAAAAAATTTCTGGCCAGAAAAATGATTTTAAAGTTGTTTAAAGGGTGCAACGACCTGGACAGTGGCATGCCAGAGGGGGATCAAGGGCAAAAATGTATCTGAAAAATCTGCCTGTGTGTGCTTGGAAGAGATAGTGTAGGGGGAGAGCTGTTAGTGATTTCAGGGACAGATGATAGTAAGTTTGCTGGCTAGTAATCTGCTTGATACTGCTCTGTATTGGAGGGACAGAAGTCTGCAGGGATTTGAGGGACATTTTAGCTTAGGTAGCTTTGCTGGCTAGTAATCTACTGTTCTCTTTAAACAACTGCCATACGTTGACCTTGTAGGCATTGTTTGCCCAGTTTTTTTGGACGCAGCCACTGAAGCACAGTTGCCAGAAAAAATATGCCATATAAATGCTGAAAATAGTCATTTTTTGCCATATACGTTGAGTCAACGTATGGCAAAAAATGACTATTTTCAGCATTTATATGGCATATTTTTTCTGGCCTCTGTGCTTCAGTGGCTGCGGCCAAAAAAACTGGGCAAACAATGCCTACAAGGTCAACGTCGTTGACCTTGTAGGCATTGTTTGCCCAGTTTTTTTGGCCGCAGCCACTGAAGCACAGAGGCCAGAAAAAATATGCCATATAAATGCTGAAAATAGTCATTTTTTTGGTCGCAGCCACTGAAGCACAGTTGCCAGAAAAATTATGCCATATAAATGCTGAAAATATGCATTTTTTTGGTTGCAGCCACTGAAGCACAGAGGCCAGAAAAATTATGCCATATAAATGCTGAAAATATGCATTTTTTTGGACGCAGCCACTGAAGCACAGTTGCCAGAAAAAATATGCCATATAAATGCTGAAAATAGTCATTTTTTGCCATACGTTGACCTTGTAGACATTGTTTGCCCAGTTTTTTTGGTTGCAGCCACTGAAGCACAGAGGCCAGAAAAAATTAAACCAGTAGGGTTTGCACCCTAGTTTGTAACGGTGGCGGAGGGAGGAGGAGGACGCTAAAGGACAGCTGTGTGTGGAGTCATGAGGCTTGAAGAGAAGGACAGCTGCATAGAAGTCAGAACAAGTCTTCCGGCGTGCAGTAACCCTCCGAGATCCACCCCTCATTCATTTTAATAAAGGTCAGGTAATCGACACTTTTGTGACCTAGGCGAGTTCTCTTCTCAGTTACAATCCCTCCTGCTGCACTGAAGGTCCTTTCTGAGAGCACACTTGAGGCTGGGCAAGACAAGAGGTTCATGGCAAATTGTGACAGCTCTGGCCACAGATCAAGCCTGCGCACCCAGTAGTCCAGGGGTTCATCGCTCCTCAGAGTGTCGATATCTGCAGTTAATGCCAGGTAGTCCGCTACCTGCCGGTCGAGGCGTTCTTTGAGGGTGGATCCAGAAGGGTTGTGGCGCTGCCTTGGACAGAAAAACATTTGCATGTCTGACGTTACAGACTGGCCAAAGGGCTTTGTCCTTGCAGGTGTGCTCGTGGCAGGATTACTGGCACCTCTGCCCCTGGAATGTTGATGAGTTCCTGAAGTGACATCACCCTTAAAAGCATTGTACAACATGTTTTGCAGGCTGGTTTGTAAATGCCGCATCTTTTCGGACTTGTGGTATGTTGGTAACATTTCTGACACTTTATGCTTGTACCGAGGGTCTAGTAGCGTTGCGACCCAGTACAGGTCCTTCTCCTTAAGCCTCTTGATACGGGGGTCCTTCAACAGGCATGACAGCATGAAAGACCCCATTCTCACAAGGTTGGATGCAGAGCTATCCATCTCCGCTTCCTCATTATCAAGGACTGCATCATCCACGGTCTCCTCCCCCCAGCCACGTACAAGACCAGGGGTCCCCAAAAGGTCACCACTAGCCCCCTGGGAAGCCTGCTCCTGTTGGTCCTCCTCCTCCTCCTCCACAAAGCCACCTTCCTCCTCTGACTCCACTTCTGGCACCTCTCCCTGCGTTGCAGCAGGTGCCTGGGTTCGTTCTGGTGATTCCGACCAGAAATCGTGCGCTTCCAGCTCCTCGTCACGCTGGTCTACAGCCTCATCTGTCACTCGTCGCACGGCACGCTCCAGGAATAAAGCGAAGGGTATTAGGTCGCTGATGGTGCCTTCGGTGCGACTGACCATATTTGTCACCTCTTCAAAAGGTCGCATGAGCCTGCAGGCATCGCGCATAAGCACCCAGTAACGGGGGAAAAAAATCCCCAGCTGTGCAGATCCAGTCCTACCACCCAGTTCAAAAAGGTACTCGTTGACGGCCCTTTGTTGTTGCAGCAGACGTTCCAACATAAGGAGCGTTGAATTCCAGCGAGTCTGGCTGTCAGAAATCAAACGCCTGACTGGCATGTTGTAGCGCTGCTGAATGTCAGCAAGGCGTGCCATGGCTGTGTAGGAACGTCTGAAATGGGCCGACACCTTTCTGGACTGGGTGAGAACGTCCTGGAATCCTGGGTACTTGGAGACAAAACGTTGGACTATTAAATTTAACACATGTGCCATGCAGGGCACATGTGTTAAATTGCCTAGTCTCAACGCTGCCAACAGATTGCTTCCATTGTCACACACCACTTTTCCGATCTGCAGTTGGTGTGGGGTCAGCCACCGATCGGCCTGTGACTGCAGAGATGACAGGAGTACAGATCCGGTATGGTTTTTGCTTTCCAGGCACGTCATCCCCAAGACAGCGTGACAACGGCGTACCTGGCACGTCGAATAGCCTAGGGGGAGCTGGGGTGCACAGGTGTGGAGGAGGAGAAGGAGGACCCAGCAGCAGAGTAAGAAGAAGAAGAAGACGAGGTAGAGAGCGATGGAGGAGTAGAGGTGGTGGCAGAACCGCGTGCAATCCGTGGCGGTGACACCAACTCCACTGTTGTTGTTGAGCTACCCATTCCCTGCTTCCCAGCCATTACCAAGTTCACCCAGTGGGCAGTGTAGGTGACATACCTGCCCTGACCATGCTTGGAGGACCATGCGTCAGTAGTCATATGGACCTTTGGCCCAACACTAAGTGACAGAGATGCGGTAACTTGGCTCTGCACATGTTGGTACAGGTGTGGTATTCCCTTTTTAGAAAAAAAATTGCGGCTGGGTACCTTCCACTGCGGTGTCCCAATTGCTACAAATTTGCGGAAGGCCTCAGAGTCCACCAGCTGGTATGGTAAAAGCTGGCGGGCTAAGAGTGCAGACAAGCCAGCTGTCAGACGCCGGGCAAGGGGGTGACAGTCAGACATTGGCTTCTTACGCTCAAACATGGCCTTCACAGAAACTTGGCTGGTGGCAGATGACTGGGAATGGGAAACAGGTGGTCAAGGTGGAAGGCGGAGTGGAGGGTGGTTCAGACGGGTCAAGGAGAGCAGAGGTAGAGCAGTAAGATGCTGGACCAGAAGGAGTGTGGCTTTTAGTTTGCCTGTTGCCTTTGAGGTGTTGCTCCCAAAGTGCTTTGTGCTTGCCGCTCATGTGCCTTCGCATAGAAGTTGTACCTATGTGGCTGTTGGGCTTACCAAGGCTCAGTTTCTGACTGCACTCATTGCAAATTACAATGCTTTTGTCAGAGGCACACACATTAAAAAAATCCCACACTGCTGACTTTTTGGAAGTGTGCGATCTGGCGGTAACAGTAGAAGTTGGCGGCATTGGCGGCAATGGCGGGTGCGTTGGCCGGCTGAACACAGGTGCCGATACATGTTGTTGCCCTACTGATCCCTGCGGGCTGTCCTCCCTGCTTCTTCTAAGTCTTATTCTCCTACTGCCTCTCTGACTCTCCGTCTCTCCATCTGAACTACCCTCCTCTTGCTCTCTTCTACTAGGCACCCACAAAACATCAATCTCCTCATCATCATTCTCCTCAGATGCATCAATTTCTTCTGACACATCACAGAAGGAAGCAGCAGCGGGGACCTCCTCCTCATCACTCATTATGTCCATCTCTGTCGTGTTCTCTGCCAGAATTAAATCTGGTGTAAGGTCCTCATCTCCTTCATCTTCTTCTGGCAATAATGGTTGCGCATTACTCAGTTCAAGAAACTCATGGGAAAATAACTCCTCTGACCCCAGTGAAGAAGGGGCACCGGTGGTGGAGGAAGTGTTACGTGGGGTGGCCATAGCAGTGGAGGATGAGGAGGATGTTGTGGTAAAGTTAGAAACGGTAGAGGATGGGGTGTGCTGTGTAAGCCAGTCAACTACCTCTTCAGCATTTTGGGAGTTCAGGGTCATTGGCTTTTTAAAACTGGGCAATTTGCTAGGGCCACAGGATTGCATAGCAGCACGGCCCCTAGCACGGCCTCTGCGTGGCGGCCTGCCTTTGCCTGGCATTATTTTTTAAAAAACAACAACAACAACAAAAACTCAGTTGGTTTTTCTGGAAACGATAATACACACAGCTAGATGGCGGGTTGAAGAAAACAGTGTGCAAATAATGCCTACAAGGTCAACGTATACACTACTACAGCGGTGGATACGGATTACGTAAAATATATTATGGCTGCTTGAAAAAAGTCACTCCGGTGTTTTTTCTGGAGACGGTAATATTATGGATATTTAGACAGAATGTGAACAAGGTCACACAGCTAGATGGCAGGTTGAAGAAAACAGTGTGCAAATAATGCCTACAAGGTCAACGTATACACTACTACAGCGGTGGATACGGATTACGTAAAATATATTATGGCTGCTTGAAAAAAGTCACTCCGGTGTTTTTTCTGGAGACGGTAATATTATGGATATTTAGACAGAATGTGAACAAGGTCACACAGCTAGATGGCGGGTTGAAGAAAACAGTGTGCAAATAATGCCTACAAGGTCAACGTATACACTACTACAGCGGTGGATACGGATTACGTAAAATATATTATGGCTGCTTGAAAAAAGTCACTCCGGTGTTTTTTCTGGAGACGGTAATATTATGGATATTTAGACAGAATGTGAACAAGGTCACACAGCTAGATGGCGGGTTGAAGAAAACACTGTGCAAATAATGCCTACAAGGTCAACGTATACACTACTACAGCGGTGGATACGGATTACGTAAAATATATTATGGCTGCTTGAAAAAAGTCACTCCGGTGTTTTTTCTGGAGACGGTAATATTATGGATATTTAGACAGAATGTGAACAAGGTCACACAGCTAGATGGCGGGTTGAAGAAAACAGTGTGCAAATAATGCCTACAAGGTCAACGTATACACTACTACAGCGGTGGATACGGATTACGTAAAATATATTATGGCTGCTTGAAAAAAGTCACTCCGGTGTTTTTTCTGGAGACGGTAATATTATGGATATTTAGACAGAATGTGAACAAGGTCACACAGCTAGATGGCGGGTTGAAGAAAACAGTGTGCAAATAATGCCTACAAGGTCAACGTATACACTACTACAGCGGTGGATACGGATTACGTAAAATATATTATGGCTGCTTGAAAAAAGTCACTCCGGTGTTTTTTCTGGAGACGGTAATATTATGGATATTTAGACAGAATGTGAACAAGGTCACACAGCTAGATGGCGGGTTGAAGAAAACAGTGTGCAAATAATGCCTACAAGGTCAACGTATACACTACTACAGCGGTGGATACGGATTACGTAAAATATATTATGGCTGCTTGAAAAAAGTCACTCCGGTGTTTTTTCTGGAGACGGTAATATTATGGATATTTAGACAGAATGTGAACAAGGTCACACAGCTAGATGGCGGGTTGAAGAAAACAGTGTGCAAATAATGCCTACAAGGTCAACGTATACACTACTACAGCGGTGGATACGGATTACGTAAAATATATTATGGCTGCTTGAAAAAAGTCACTCCGGTGTTTTTTCTGGAGACGGTAATATTATGGATATTTAGACAGAATGTGAACAAGGTCACACAGCTAGATGGCGGGTTGAAGAAAACAGTGTGCAAATAATGCCTACAGGGCAAATAATGCCTAAAAGGTCAACTTATACACTACTACAGCGGTAGTAAAATAAAAAAAAGTAAAATAAAAAAAAAATGAATATTAAAAAAAAAAAATTAAAGTTGGTGCTGCTGAACTACTAGGAGCAGCAGATTAGCACACCAGTCCCACTCCCCAACACTGCTAGACTAATAGCACTGGGCTCTTATAGTAGTAGTAGTAGTAGTAGTAAAACAACAAAAAAATAAATAAAAGCAGTCCTTACAAGGACTACTGTTATTGCAGCAGTCAGCAGATGAGATCAGAAGCAGGACAGCTGCCCACTGCAGCTACATACAGAGCACTGCAGTAGAAGGTAGATTACTAGCCAGCAAAGCTACCTAAGCTTAAATGTCCCTCAAACCCCTGCAGACTTCTGTCCTCCAATAACAGAGCAGTATCAAAACGATTACTAGCCAGCAAACTTTCAACTGTCCCTGAAATCACTAACAGGCAGCAGCTCTCTCCCTACACTATCTCTTCAGCACACACAGGCAGAGTGAAAAAACGCTGCAGGGCTTCGGTTTTTATAGGGAAGGGGAGTGGTCCAGGGGAGAGCTTCCTGATTGGCTGCCATGTACCTGCTGGTCTGGGGTGAGAGGGCAAAAAAAAGCGCCAACAATGGCGAACCCAAAATGGCGAACGTCGCGCGACGTTCGCGAACTTCCGGCGAGCGCGAACACCCGATGTTCGCGCGAACAAGTTCGCCGGCGAACAGTTCGCGACATCTCTAGTAACTATTTTTAAATATTTTGTATTAATTGGATTTTATTGTATTTATTACAGGTGGACTATGAAGCACTTTACAAATATATGAAGCACTTTACATGCGTTGTCAGATCAAGATAGTTATTTACATGAATTCTTTATTGGCAAAGATAAAATAATAGCACATATTTTTAATTATATAATATGATGTACATATGTATGTTCTTAACAATATGTTTCTTAAATGGTTAAAAATGTTTTTATATGCACATTTGAGATGACCACCACTAGGGGTCACACTGGTTTTGCCTATAAAAGTTGTAGAATCTCTTATGCTAATTGTCATTGAGGAAGGGCCATGCGGTCCCAAAACTTTTGAACATTGAAGTGTTGTGAGCACCATGGAATAAAGTTTGGGATTCACCCGTGTGTAGCAGACAAGGTATTGGCTTTCCATTTATTTTTGACTATTTCACTGGCAAGTGGCTAGGCCAGAGCCTCTACCCAATTCCCCTATCTGGACTTTAATGACTAGAAATCTTTTAGCCTGGCAGAAGAATTCTGCAACACCCAGTAAAGGAACAGTAATACCAAAAAAAACGAAAGTGTTTTAAAGGAGTGACAATATAATGTACCGCCAGTATGCAGCTTTTAAGGGAGATTACCCCCCCTTAAACTAATGGGGCCCTATACTTTTAAAAATGGGTGTTGGTTGGACAATTCCTCTCCCTTAAAAGCCGCATACTGGCGGGGGAGGATAGATCCTTTTCACTGAAACCAAGGTTCAACAGACACTGATTACACTGAATGCTACTATGCAGTAAAACTTTTTATACTATGGCCGAAAGGCAAACAAGTTAGGGACCGCCATGTGGGGTTTACCTTGACGTGGTATAGTGGCTTTTCAACTTTATGATCATAACTTTGTAACTAAAAACCCCTGTTTTGTAAACTTACTTTTGAGACAGGGGCCCAGGGAATGTGCATTAAAACTAGCACTTCCATTATACTTAAATATACTATTACTTAGCCTTTAGAGTGCTTCCACACCCCTATTTTGTACATTGTAATGTACTGTTGCCCTGCACTGGAACTTCTAGTGTGCGGGGCCTATGGGCTCCCAGCGTGAGAAGTCCGTACCAAGGAGGAAGCTTTGGGTAAAAGTCCAAGTTTGCGGTACCAAAAGGGGCCAAGAGTAAACGTAGTCAATATCCAGGCAAAAGTTCAATAAGCAGGCAGAATAGAAGCAAAGTCACAGGTTCAGGCAAGGTCAAAAGTCCAGGAAATAGGTTAATATAAATTTAGGAACACCCAAGAAAATTCTCAGTACCTCAGCGTCTTTTTATTTAGAATTTTCGCGCCGCTACCCACGTGGCGCTGACGGAGACAGGAGTGCCATCTGGCGCTCCTGACAGTGTGATTGCTTCAGAAACGCTACTATAGTTTATATAAACAAACTGCTGTGTAGCCATGGGGGGCAGCTAGTCAAAGCTGAAAAAGGAGAAAACGTACAGGATACACAGTTAACAGATAAACTCTGTAGTATACAATGGGATTCTTCAGAACGTATCTGTTATCTGTATCCTGTGCTTGAATGGCTGCCCCCATGGCTACACAGCAGCTTGCTTATATAAATTATAGTAGAGTTTCTGAAGCAAACAATTCAATTTTACCAGTACAGGGCAACAGTACATTATATTGTCATTCCTTTAAAGCACTTTAATTTTTTGTGTGTTCCTTCAAAACAATACAAGTGCTGGTACTCTCATAGCATGACTTTTCTTCTGCTGGCATCATTCAGACATGTTGCAGTCACAATGATGCGTCTAAAGCATTGCTTGCCGGCATTATTCTATGTACACATGCATACTCTCTCAGTATTTTCACTGGTAGTATTTCTGCAGTGTATTCTTAAAGGAGAAATCACTCTCACAGATGCATTTTAAATTATTTCTATCTCTAATAGTCAGCTTGTCTGCCTTCCAGTGTTATTGAAGTTACATTTAAATACCATGTATCATTTGCTGTAGCATTAGAGCAGAGCGGAACTAGCAAGTTAAAATAAGAAGCCAGAGGAAAATGACATACATGCATAAACCATTCCCATGGGCCAAACTGGTTCAAAGGGAACGTACAGAGGTTAATGTAGATATTAGAGTGTTGCTTTAAGATCACTGTCAGTTGAAAAGAAAATGAAATGGCTCAAAATGTAAATGGGCCATATCAATAAATTGATACATTTGTGTTAAAAATCTGTAAGATCCACCACATGCTTCCAGTATATTATCATAGGGGATTTATGGAAATGAATCAGTTGGAATAAGGAAAATGGAGACTGTGTCATTACAAGTTTATACTAATATTGAGCCTATCATTAAGAGTCTCAACCCAAAACACATCAGGCCCCAGTTTCCCACTGACGCACTTATCAGTGGCGTAACTACCGGGGGAGCAGGGGGTGCAATTGGGCCAGGGCACACACCCCCTCAGGGCCACCCGGCAGCTCACGCGGCATGAATTCCGGGTAGTTCTGGGCTGATTCCCGGGCGGATCCAGGTGTACGGAGGGGAGGGGGGGCCAGGCTGCGCGTCCCATGCCAGGGCCCGCCCCCCTCTAGTTACGTTACTGGCACTTATGCTCACTGGGGGTCATTTATCAAAACTGGGCAAATTTGCTCACCCATGGCAACCAATCAAATTGCTGCATTCATTGTTCTACTTGCAGCTGGCTTTAAAAAGCCAATCCCTGATTGGTTGCTATAGGTAACTGCTCACGGGCAAATATTCCCTGTGTTGATAAATAAGCCCCATTTGTCCACGTTTACAATTGATGTTGTGTATACAAACCACCAATCTAAATGCAGCATATAGTGTGGCAACTAACTGTGGATATAGCTTTGGTGCCTAACCCAAGAAAAATTCAGAGTCCCCCCTGCACAAAATTGCAGTTCGCTCATGGGTGACTACCAAGGAAGCAGACCCTTCTGGTCCCCCTATACCCCAGGGCCCCTCCACTCACAGTGAAATAGTTTTTAGCTGCCGGGGTAAGTGACCCCCATTTGAAAGCTGGAAATATGTAGAAGAGAAAGGCAAATGTAATTTAAAAAAACTATAAGAAATAAATAACAAAGTTCAATTGGCAAGGAATATGTAATTATATATCATATTAAAAGTTAACAAAACTACCCCTTTAGGAAAGTTAAAGAATCTGTGCATTGTTGTCATTGTTCCTACCTCAACATTACACATTGCATTCAGGCACCTATACATCTATGTTATGTTAATGAGAGTATCCCTGTAATTAGATGCAAACTCACTTCACCAGTGAATTATTAACCTCCCCTATTTACTTAAATGCCAATTTAAACACATCCCTCCAAATCACATTTTTTAAAAATCAATATTATACTATAACATAAAAGAGAGTAATTACAGGCACCCAGCTGGGAAAATGAATGGCTAGGGCTTGCCTCTGGGGGGTTATGTCAGTGATCAACAATATTCAGCTAACTGTCTAATGGTACTTCTGACACTCTTATTAGCCATTAGCTTTCTGCTAACAATTGTATTATAATTAATAATATTCAGAATTCAGTTTGAAGTTTGATGTTCACACTTATTCTTCCTTAAGGGCAGAGCCACACGCGCAGATTCGGGGAGATTAGTTGACCAGCGACAAATCTCCTCTTTTTCGGGGGACTAATCTTCCCGAACTCCCTACCCTGCTTTCCCAGCGGCGATTTTCCTTGTGATTTTGGAAAACTAAGTGCCCCAAGTGCCACCTCTTAGGGGCCCTCAGGGAGTTTTAGTCACCTGACAATTAATCGTCTCTTCTTCGGGGGACTAATCTCCCGAACTGCCTTCCTGCCAGTTAGAATGTAAGTCGCCAGGGGGGATGGCACTCGGAGCATTTCGTTTTCTGAAGTTTCCTCGTAAGGAAACTATGGGTGACTTCGGAAAACTAATCACTCTGAGTGCCATCCCGCCGTCAATTTACATTCTGGCCAGTGAAAGGCAGGGAAAGGCAGTTTGGGGAGATTTGTCAATGTGCGACTAATCTCCCTGAATCTGAACGTGTGTCTCTGCCCTAAATAGGGACAGAGAAGAAGCGAAAACGAAGCAAAACTGAATTATGTTATTTCACAGAGGATCTCTGAGAATGTAGCTTGAGTCTGTAACCTGATCCCACGTATGAGACTCCAGGATTTCAGTTAAAGCCAATTTTATGTGATACCTTTACTGTTATTGGCATGTAGAGACTGCAGTCTTTAAACCATGATCCATCATGACTTGTAAATTAATTTTGATTCCTTTTTGCCAAAGGGTTCCCATGAACTTCTTCAACTAAAAATGTGTCGTGGTTTTAGGATTGCATTTTTCACAGTCCTCAACCAGGTTTTTGGATTTTAACACACAAGAAAGTATAATCCATCCAATCTGTGACTTTTTAATATTTATTCAAAGTCTAATCTTTGTGTCAGCTCCTTGGCCTGCAATGGGAGTTATGGTGGCTAGACATGGAGGGAACTGGTTCAGTGGCAGTCTACCAAGATGTGCAGTGAAATCTACTGCAAAAATATATGATACAATATTAAACAATTTCCAAATCTAGCAAAAATTTAAATACAAAGAAATTTACTTTCAGTTTGACTTCAGTTAAGTAGCATCTGTCCAAAGAAGGATACGTTATTTATACTATAATGTTCAGAAAGTTTCATGGCCAGTTAAATCGCTTCCCAACTTGATGACACAGACACAATTCCATGTAATATGTCAAAATGACAGATGGACATAATAGTGAAATTTTCATCTTACTCAGAATAACACAAACAAAACAGCTGCCTGGCAATTATAAGCCAGTAAGTTTGACCTCCGGAAGGTCTGTTAAAGGAGAATGAAAGTGTTCTTGTCAAATGTTAGGCACCCCCAAGTGATTGTACATGAACCCCCGGGTCACTGCTCCTATCAGCAGAAAACTGCACCGGCACACGGTTATACCAGTGAGCACCACTGAGTGATCCTCTTTCTTTGCGCGGCTGGGCAAGTGAAGTAGAACGAAAAGCCGAACTTTAACTATTGGCTATTTCGTTCTACTGCGCATGCGTCCAGAGGCGGGCCAGGCAACCCGGGCGACCAAGGCAACCCAGCTGCTAGCTCGCCGCCGCTGGCGCGCATGCGCAATAACGATGCAGGATTGATCTATAACGACTCTCACACATGCACAGTAATGCTGCTCGCGCGCATGCGCATTATCGTTCAGGGAGACATAGCCTACGCTAAATTCCAGGTGAGTCCGGTCTAGGGGTAGGCAGAAGAGGTAGCTGCCCAGCGCCCCCTAATCATTGCGCCCTAGGCAGCTGCCTCTTAGAAGAAAGGTGGTTCCATCTTAATATTCGGAAAGGGTTTTTTTTACAGTGAGAGCTGTGAAGTAGTGGAATTCTCTGCCTAAATCAATTGTGCTGGCTGATACATTAGATAGCTAATTAAGAAGGGATTGGATAGATTTTTAACAAGTTTGAAAATGAATGTTTTGCTTCAACTAGCAGTTAGGCCAGTTCTATATAGACATAAAAGATTATACTCAGTGGATGTCTTTTTTCAACCTTACTTAGTATGTTATTTAGTCTCATGGGGGGAACTTTCCTTCATGGCTAATGGATTGCTCCTTAGATCAACTAAGGATGTTTAACAAATGATATGCTTATTTTATTGCAAATCACTTTTCACATCTTATTGGTAGGAAATGCTATACCATTTGCACATTTTAATAGATCTAGTTCTATAACAATTAAAAACAGCACTTGTCTCATTATGGTTTGTCTTTAGTATGTTATTTACTTAAAAACCGGAATAACTTTTACATAATACATTGCCAATAGTCTTTGAAAACCAGAGACGCTTTTGGACTCACTAATGATTCACATACTGGATCATCTATTAAGAATGTCATCCATCGCTTCAGACGTGGACTTTGCTTTGGTATCTGAGTTACTAAGCAATGTGCAGTCCAATTTTTTATTAATTGCTATGGAGAATATTTCTTGTAAGGTAGAACTTTATTTTTTGTTTTTATTTTTTCTTTTGTTTTCTGTTTTCTATGTTACTGTTTTAGCATGTATGAGAATGTCCAGAACGATCTTAGCTTATGATGCAGCAATGTTTAATGCTCATGTGCTATTTGGCACCCACTTTTGTAATGTGTACATGCGATATTGCAAGCTTGGACTGCTTTATTTCTCTTTTCTTTTCTGGATAACTTTATTCTTAATAAAAATTTTAAGTTACAAAAAAAAAAGAATGTCATCCAGCTCATAGGTGACTGTAATTCAATACCTGCCTTCTTGCTTCCTATTTTTAATGAAATATAATGTTATAATGCCACCTGCTGGTCGGCATCAATATTTTAGACCAAAAAATGGCCTGTTGGTTACACAAGAAGGTAACTATTAATCAATGCATCTCCCTGCTTCTGACCGGATAACTTAAAAATGGCAATGGCAAGATTTTCTTAACTAGTATTATGGACAGACAACACAAGATTCTAGCAGCCATGCCACACTGTTATAAACAATTATGATAACCTGCTGCACAAAGAGCCATAACCCAATGTTTTGTTTCAATGAAGGTTTAAAGTGAAGGAGGACTTTTAATAACTAGGGGGTATAGGCGATAAAACAGAGACACTGATCTATCCACACTGCATCCACTACTTTATTTGTTTTCTGTCAGTGGTGAAGGAAGTGAAATCAGGGTGACAATTAATCTGCAATGGATGACAGCAGCCTGGAATGAAACAGGGAAGATGTGGTGCATGCTAAAGAGAGAAGGGGGGAGAAGTAAAGAACAGGTCTGACACCAGCCGTATACCCCTCCACTGAATCTCTGCAATAATACAGACTAGAAGTCTTCACTACTCTTCAGTCATATAGCAAGCATTAGCTGTGAAATCTTCATATGAACAGTATGTGTATATATATATACACACACAGAGGCAGTCCAGCATCACTAACCTGATCAATCTCTGTATTTGGTAGAAATGATGTTTCTACATGGCAAACAATTTATGGTTCATTTCATATTAGTCATTCTAGCGACAGCAAGTTGTGTAGGTGTGCCTCATTTCCTTTCCATGCTGTGGATGTAGCCATTGCAGTGATGTTTTGAAAGGTGTATGGACATGTCACCCACTGAAGGGTTCCCCTATCCCTATTAGGGGTTTCTATACTTGTGTGTCTACATATGTAATTTATAGCATTAAATGCCGCAGTGGGAAAACCTATGTGGGAAAAACTATCCAATGTGTGAGGGATAGACTTGCAGAACAGAAGTCAGCCATTAGGAATAAACTGAACCAGCCAGTTGCCAAACATTTTAATGAAAGTGGCCACACGTTGCGTTTTCAGATTTTACATTCAGTTCCAAGGAGACGCGGGGGAGATCGTGATAAGGATTTTTACATAGAGAGACACAATAAATAAGGAGATTAGGAACTATGTCCCCACATGGTCTGAATCAAGAATATGACTTAAACCTGTTTTTATTAAAATAGTTTTTAATTGTGAGTTGATCTTATTTCTTATAGGTTGTCACACAAACATTTTGCATTTTCTTCCCGGAAGTGGGTTGTAACCTGTATAGGACATATCGATATCCAGATAAGTTACTTTATGATACTATATGGATATACTTTGAAGATAATTACTTCAGAAAGTTATATGGATACATTTTGTTACATGTTTAACTATAACTGGATACTTATTTATATACATTGTTAAAACATGTGATAACAACAAGGGGACCTGTGCCTCATGGTATTTAAGGTCATGTGCTTGTATGGTGTTTTATGCTTGACAAAGAGTGGGGTGCCACTCGAAACGTTGCATCTTGTCGTTGTCCTGTAAACATTAAAGACAGTTTTATTGAAATTGTAGTGCTGTCTATTAAAAGAAATTTGTGTATCTTGGTGGAGCCCTTGCACAGGCACAGGCTTAATGACGTGTGCCCAGGTGTATTTCGGGGCAAAGAGAGTAAGTGCAATGTAATTGGAATTACTGGTGTGCCTCATTGTTCAGCCTTGATCTTTTGTTATAACCCTGCTTGTTTAACTTGGAAAACAATAAAAACATTTAAAACAATTTACTTGTAGGTGAAGTAGAGTAATAGAAAACCAATAGACCAAACAGTCATGACATGCTGCTGATTCTGTGTAACTGAATCATTAATTGAGGCTTGTTCCAAATAATAGCAGTATGGAGTTCAATTAGAGAGATCATTCATTCTGTGAAAAAAACAGGTGTCAATTATGGCCCTTATTTAAGGAAGGAAGGAGCAAATTTTGTACATGCTGGTTGTAGGGTATTTCTCTCTGAAAATCTGAGTAAAATGTTCCAGACATTGTTCAGAAGAACAGCGTACTTTGATTAAAAAGTTGATTGGAGAGGGGAAAACATATAAAGAAGTGCAGAAAACGATAGGCTGCTCAGCTAAAATTATCTCAAATGCTTTAAAATAGCAACCAAAACCTGAAAGACGTGGAAGAAAACAGAAAACCTCCATTCGAATGGATAGAAGAATCGCCAAAATGGCAAAGACTCCACGAAGATCACAGAAGGTCTAAAGTTACCTGCAATACCGTTACAATTAGAAGATGCCTATGTGAAGTCAAGCTACAGGCAAGAAGCCCCATTGTAGGAAAAAAGACGCGTTCAAGAGGTTACAATTTGCCAAAAAATACATTGACTGGCCTAAAGAGAAATGGTGCAACATTTTGTGGACTGGTGAAATTAAGATTGTTCTTTTTGGATCTAGGGGCCGGAGACAGTTTGTCAGACGACCCCCAAATACTGAATTCAAGTCACAGTACAGTGTGAAGACAGTGAAGCATGGTGGCACAAGCATCATGATATATATCTATAGGAGAAAGAAAGAGGCTGCTCTGATGTTTAGAAAAGATTTGAGAGAGGATTCTAATTTTATCCTAAGCAGACTATTTCTTTCTCGTGACAACTTCTTCCTTGACTACTTGGTGGTCTGACTAGTTGGAAACTGACCAGCAGGTGGAGCTGTTGTAACAAAATTAGTTCACATTAACATTCCTTGCTTATTTTAAAGGCTTACTTATATTTTAATAATAGCAGATGGTGAACCCCTGTGGACAAATTTAAGGCCTGGATTCTTACTGTTCTAGTGCTGCAGAAGTTCTGGGCTGGTACAGGCTGGTATAAGTTCAGGATATGAAATATAGAATTTCTAGTCTATTTTGTTAGGCTGTAGTTCACCTTATTGACTGACAATCTAAGGCTGTTGCATAAGAATACTTTCCATAGACATGATGACTTCAGAACAAACTTGTGCGCCCGAATGGTGATAGCTTTTCTTCTCAAAAGAACATTATTGGAAAAACTGGGAATTTCAGATGATAAGTTCATTTTAGAGGTGATTCAACTTATCAGTTGACAGAGTGTTCTCTAAAGTCTGATTTGTGGCATCCAAAAGCACCATTTAAATCACATTACTAATAATATAATAGTATCCATTGATCCCGATATCGCTAATGTGTCTTGGTCTTCATACTTTACTATTGACGTGTGCAACATTCAGAAAGTATATGCACCACAATATGTTATGCTGATAGGGATGATATACAGCTGATTAAATAAATATCCCAGAATCTATAAACTTTCTGCTGAAATATGTTTTCATGTGTACATTTTTATGAGTTGTTTTAAAGAAAGGCTATTAACCCTTTAAATGGCATAGATTGTAGAAACTACATTCTTTGTAAACGTTTCTTTAATAACATAAAAATCCGGGGGGTGCCAGAGACAGTGGCCATAGATGATCTGAAAGGGTATGTGAGGGATCTGTTAAAAACAACATTACCTTCAGTCTCTGATAGTGAGCTAGTGGTGGATAGAGCTCACAGACTTCCAAAGCCCAGCTTCATAGCTCAGCACTTGCCTAGAGATGTGATTGTAAGGATTCACTTCTTTCATGTTAAGGAACAGCTTCTCGCGTTTACCAGAGGAGGAAGAAAGCTTCCAGATCATTTTAAAGAACTGTCTTTGTTTCAAGATTTATCTCAAGCAACTCTTAAAGCTAGAAAGGAGTTCTCGCAAATTGCAGCAACATTGAGATACAACAAAATCCCATATACATGGGGATTTCCTCCAAAAATGATCATTAATGACCAAGGAGTGCAACATGTCATAAAAAGTGTAAAGGAAGGCATGGGACTGCTGACCAAGTGGAATATCCCTATTTTCATCCCTAAAGAGGGCAAACCTGGAACCATGCTCAAACAGCGACAAGAGCCTATGGAGTATTCCCATGGACAATCTGAAGCAGAAAAATCTGCAGAGGCGTCTTCTGGAAGTTGAACTGCATAAGGTGCTTATGCCATAAACTTTCCCCCCAGTAAAATCCTTCTCCCCTTACAGGAACTCCCTGAGGAGAAGTGTCTTCTTAGTCCACTTGGTGGACCTGGCTATACAAACCTATAGCCACCCGAACACTGCAATAGTGACTTGGTTTTCTTTTCTTCTTTTAGTCAGTGAGGATATCAGATCCCGATGTCTAAGAAATCACTGACTCTTCAGTTGTTATTGACTTTCCACTGGTTTTGCTCTTTTTTTATTGAGCATTTATATTTAAGTGTGTTGTTGTTTATCTTTCCTTCTTTAGTATGTTTATTCCAGGACAAATGCAGAATAACTGGACTTTGGTACCTGAGATCCGGAAAAGATGTACGATTTGGTCTCCACTATGGTAAAAACATCTTAAAGTTTGTAACATGGATACATTATCATTTTAGAGTAACATATGGCACAAACATTTAATCTACTTTCATTAAATGTGAGAGGGGTAAATTCTAATAGAAAACGGTATTTACTTAACAAATTGATTGTAAATGAAAAGGCGGATATTGTTTGTCTCCAAGAAACTAAATTAAATGAAAAGGGAGCTGCCAAACTCAAACTGTTGCAATTCTCTTCAAACTATTGTACATTCCACACTAACAGAAAAAAAGAAAAGGGGGGTATGCATAGCTATAAAGGATTCTCTGGGTTTTGAAATGATAGATTCTTTTTGTAGTAAGGATGGCAGGTTGACAATTGTGGTTAGTAAAATTAATTCCCAGGAATACACGTTTGCAAACATATATTCTCCAAATGAACATCAGACTAGTTTCCTTAATAAAAAATTGAGGAAAATCTCAAAGATGGCAAAGGGTGCATTGTTTGTAATTGGAGATCTACATGCCGTAGTAGACCCTCTAGTGGACTGCACCTCCACAAAAAGAAAGGTCCCGGCAATCATACAGACCACCTTAGCAAACTTTGAACTTTATGATGCATGGAGATGTCTTCACCCAAGTAATAAGCAATTTACATATTTTTCCCCAATACACCATTCCTTTACTAGGATAGACCATATATAAGTGGATAAATTCTCACTCCCATTGATTTTAGATATAGATATAGGAACAAGAGTGTGGTCAGACCATGCTCCAATGACAGCTAAAATATTGTTGAAAGGCCCTCCTTCTAATAGAACTAATTGGAGAATGAATAAATTAATACTGCAATCAGAACATACTTCCCCAATTATAAAAAAGGATTTGGAAGAGTACTTTAAATTAAATGATACTGCAGAAATATCAAAAATAACTGTGGAATGCACATAAGGCCTATATGCGAGGAGTATTTATAAAGCATAGTTCAATTTTGAAGAAGAAAATGAAAGAGAAAACAGATCAACTATTAAAAGACATCAAAAGCTTGGAACAATCTATTTTTGCAAAAAACAGACCCACCTTATTCCTCAACTAGAAAAGACTCGACAGAAATTATCTGAAAATTTATATAGCCAATATGATAGGTGGCAATCCATTCTTAAAGAAAGATGGTATTCGGATAGAAATAGGGCAGGCAAGGCTATGACATCAAAAGCTTGGAACAATCTATTTTTGCAAAAAAACAGACCCACCTTATTCCTCAACTAGAAAAGACTCGACAGAAATTATCTGAAAATTTATATAGCCAATATGATAAGTGGCAATCCATTCTTAAAGAAAGATGGTATTCGGATAGAAATAGGGCAGGCAAGGCTATGGCCTTGAAGATTAAGGGTCATAGAGTAAGACAAAGAATTATTAAGATTAAACATCCCAATACAGGCAAAATGGTTTATCATCCTAATGTTATAGTTGAAGCATTGGCAACATATTATGAAAAATTATATAATCTTGAAAGAGACCCAAAGACATATACCCCTTCCCAAGAAGAGATAGACAGATACCTTGAGAAAATTGATCTTCCCAAACTTTCAGAATTTGAAACTAAGCAAATTAATGTACCCTTTTTACAACAGGAGGTGGAGATGGCTATTAGAGGCCTAAAAAGGGATAAGGCACCAGGAGTGGATGGATTTGTGAATGATTATTATAAAAATATGTGGACATTTTAGTAAAACCTTTGGTAAATATGTTTAATGAAATTGTCACTCTTGGTGTCTTTCCTAAGGAATCATTATCAGCAACCATCTCCACTATACCAAAAGAAGGTAAGGATCCCTCAGATCCAGGAAATTACAGACCTATCTCATTATTAAATACAGATTTAAAAATATACGCAAGAGTATTAGCTAACAGACTAGCCCCGTTGATCCCACAACTGGTTAAACTAGATCAGGTAGGGTTTGTGCAGGGAAGAGGGACTAGTGATGGTACTAGAAAAGTTTTGGCTCTCCTGCACAGGATAAAGCTCTGTCGGACGCCTACCCTCTTCGTCTCCTTGGATGCTGAGAAGGCGTTAAATTGGAAATATATGTCAAAGGTTCTGTTGAAGTTTGGTTGTGTTGGATTTGTTCATAAAGCCATAATGGCCCTATATTCTCAACCATCTGCAAGAGTAATGTCATCTGGAACTATGTCCTCCCCATTTAATGTCAGTAATGGTACTCGTCAGGGATGCCCATTGTCTCCTCTGATTTTTGTCTTGACTTTGGAACCACTAGCTCAGTGTATAAGAGATAATAAGAATATACATGGGGTTAAATTGGAAAAATCAGAAACAAAGCTTGGTCTCTTTGCAGATGACATTTTGCTATATTTCCGAAAACCTACTACCGTATATACCCGTGTATAAGCCGAGTTTTTCAGCATCCAAAATGTGCTGAAAAAGTCTACCTCGGCTTATACTCGGGTCAGCGGTACCCGACCCGACTCGCTGAGATTGCAGTCACTTTTAATCATTCCTATACCAACAGTACACTTGGGGAGAGACTGCAATATCCCACAATGCCCTCTGTTGGTTATATGAAAGAATAACAGTGCACCCTCTGTTGGTTATATGAAAGAATAACAGTGACTGCAATATCACACAGCGCCATCTGTTGGCTGTATGAAAGAATAACAGTGACTGCAATATCACACAGCGCCATCTGTTGGTTGCATGAAAGAATAACAGTGACTGCAATATCACACAGCGCCATCTGTTGGTTGTATGAAAGAATAACAGTGACTGCAATATCACACAGCGCCATCTGTTGGTTGTATGAAAGAATAACAGTGACTGCAATATCACACAGCGCCATCTGTTGGTTGTATGAAAGAATAACAGTGACTGCTTTATCACACAGCGCCATCTGTTGGTTGTATGAAAGAATAACAGTGACTGCAATATCACAGCGCCATCTGTTGGTTATATGAAAGATTAACAGTGACTGCAATATCACACAGCACCCTCTGTTGGTTATATGAAAGAATAACAGTGCACCCTCTGTTGGTTATATGAAAGAATAACAGTGACTGCAATATCACACAGCACCCTCTGTTGGTTATATGAAAGAATAACAGTGCACCCTCTGTTGGTTATATGAAAGATTAACAGTGATGGCAATATCACACAGCACCCTCTGTTGGTTATACGAAAGATTAACAGTGATGGCAATATCAAACAGCACCCTCTGCACATGGTAGTGTGACAGTGGGACAATGCACACAGTAATCCGTTTGGCAATTCTCTGTCACCATCAACTTTGCAAAGAAGTCCGGTTGATCGCTGGGGGGGGTCGCTTTGGCAGAATGTGCGCTGCTGGGAGACAGGGCTGTAGTTGTGTCTAGGCTTATACTAGAGTCAATAAGTTTTCCCAGTTTTCGTAGGTAAAATTAGGTACCTCGGCTTATACTCGGGTCGGCTTATACTCGAGTATATACAGTATATCACTGCCTAGTCTTAAAAAAGAATTTGAAGAATTTGCAAAAATGTCTTATTATAAATTAAATGAAGAGAAAACTGTTATAATGCCATGTAATATGCAACAAGAAGTAATTCAAGAAATCAAGAAATCCTGCACATATTCCTGGAATGAGATGTCCATTAAATATCTTGGAGTATATATTACCCCTTGTATTTCACAAATTTATAAAGAAAACTATGAGCCATGGATAAGTAAGTTAAAAAACCAATTAGAGTCTTTGTCTAAATTAGAATTATCGTGGTTGGGAAGATCAGCCTCATTTAAGATGACGATCTTACCTAAATTTTTATATTTATTCAGAAACCTCCCAATTAAAATCCCCCCAAAATTTTTTAATAACACCCAAAAAATGATAAATAAATTTATACTAATAAATAGATCCTCCAGATTTTCTAATAAAATATTAACCAACCACACTACTGACTTGGGTATGGGTGTTCCAGATTTGGAGAAATATTATAAAGCCTCCATTATGGAGCAGTCTAGAGCAGTTTGGATTAAGGATGAAACAAAGCATTGGTTAACCATAGAAGAAGAAGAACTTCCTGTTAAAAATTTTAAATCAATATTGGAATCCAGACTGAACTGGAAAGTTTCTTTAAGAATAACAAATCCCATTACAGCGAATATGATAAAAATCTGGAAGGAAATGAACAATCTCACTAAAAAAGATCCTTTGGCAAAATCACTCCCAATACCAGTGATTAATTTGACTATGGTATTAAAAAATCTTTATCTGGACAATTGGACAGTCAGGGAATTGAATATTTGGAAGATCTGTTGGAGGGATCAGAAATAAGATCATTTGAAGATCTGGTTCAGACATATAAAATAACCGAATCAGATAAAGATAAAAAGACATATTTAAAAATTAAGAAATTCCTATTAAAACATAATTCTACCGCAATAACCCTTTCACCAAGAGTTAAAAAACTATTGGATCCACAAAATAGTAGATCTAAAGGGATCTCAAAATTTTACAGAACTTTATTGACTCTTAAAGATGATACACCTAAATGGCAGATGGGGAAATGGCAGGAGATCTTGCAAATAGAAATAGATCAGGATGATTGGCAGATGGCATATAAATCAGTCAAAAAGACAACAAACTGTATTTCTCACTATGAAAATTTTTTGAAGATGACATGGCAGTGGTATATGACACCTGAGAAAATAATTAGGTTCGATAGCAGGGCGTCACCTCTTTGTTGGAGAAACTGTGGGCAAGTGGGCTCTTTGTTTCATATTTTTTGGGAATGTCCAAAGATTGTTGAGGTATGGAAAGGAGTGGAACGGTTCCTCAAAAAATTACCAGTTTCATTGACGGAGATTTCACCTGGTATGGCTTTGCTGCATTTGGGGACCATAGACTTACCTGTCAAAGAAAGGTTAATATGTAACCATATGTTTATTGTAACAAGAATGCTCATAGCTGAGAACTGGAAAACATCTATAGTACCTACAATGCAAGAAATTTTGAAAAAGGTGGAAACAGACCTAATAGCAGAAAAATCATGGTCTATAAGAAGTGGTAATGCTTTGGCTTTTGGGAAAAAAGCTAATTTGTGGACTCAGATGTATCCTGAATCTAGGCTTTTTGATGTATAGATGGTAAAAAGAAATCTATTTCCCTCTCCCATCTCATGTCAAATGGAAATGCCTGTGTGGAGATATGATCTAGGTACACTTGTGAGTAGCAACAGAGACATAAATGAGTCCTGGGTAAACAACTAGTAGTGTAGTTAGGTAGTTAGGTAGTTAGTGTTGTTTAGTTGAATAGTTTAAATAGGACTATTGGAAAGAATTGTTGAAAAGACATATCAATAGTCCTAAAAGATAATCAGAAATCAGTTCACCTGTTGAGTGGAGAAAAAGATACAAATTAACATCCCATTTCCACAGGTAGAAAGTGAAAATTTTTATCAAAGTGTGTTGAAGTTTGAACTATAGTACCATACAATTTTAAATAATCCTATCATCTGTGTTTGGAAGTAATAAAAATTGAAAAATCAAATTAAAGATGTGTTTAAACATATAGAATATAGAAATGACTAATTATATTTGACAATATAAATAATAAAAATAATAATAAAGATTCTAACCAAGTTAAATTACATATAATGTATGGTCAGCTAAATGTTGTGATTTATGTCTACTCGAATGTTTTAAGATTAATACAATTTGATATGTCATATATATATATTTGACTGTTATATATACAAATGAAAAAGATTTATTTTTCCAATAAAAATTATTGTAACAGTAAACGTTTCTTTAAGTGCCACAGAACGTAGATTTTACATTCAGCAGCATTAAAGGGTTTTGGAACGAAGGAGCGGCTTGTAAAGATGCTCACTCTGTTCCTACTCGTTCCCCAGCCCCTAGGCAACCAGCCTAGCTGGGGAACGAGTGGCCCCTGAGGGGCGAACGCCCAGGGGCCCCAAAGGCAGCAGCAGGCACATGCAATCTACATGCCCTGCTGCTGCCTGCACTTCCTGATGCACCAAGCCCCACCCACTAACCGGATCCAGCAAGAATATCAGCCCTCCTGGACGATCATGAGCCTGCAACCCCAGGTTAGTGCCCCCCAAACACACAAACACAGTTACATTCACACTTAGAGACACACACATACAATTTTGGGGGATCACGGGAGTTACACACATTCATAGCACTCACACACACTTGCACACAACACACAATTTGCCAATTGTACACACTATTTTGTGTCTTTTTTTTTCTTATCGCATTGTCTGTTTTTTTGTCTGAAAAAACTGTTGTATTGACATTGCGAATAACGTATTCGCTAATCTCACTGCACAATACATTTTTTTACATGCATTTTTAGCCATTTTATTGCATTTTCAGCTTTGCGTAGGTGTTGTTTGCTTATTTCTGTCTGTAAAACAGATTTGGCCATGCTAAAATATTCAAACTGTGATTCTGACTGCTGATTACAGTAGGCGAGAAGAAAAAAAACAAAGATTTTTGTGGTTTTGTTGGATTTTAGTGATTTTATTGTATTTTGCTATGTTCTTTGTTACTTCTTTTTGCCCATGGAAATTTTGTCTGCTATGTATCCATTTGGGGGTCTCTGTGCGCAACATAGTTTATCTATGTATATCAGGCATCAAGGTGTTCAGTAGACCCCTGGCGTTCATATTTAGGATCCTTTTGCTGGGACATTACGAATTGTGGGGTATAGAAATTAGAATGGGGTAAAATGCAAGCTTTGTGATGATTTTCAGAAATTCATAAAAGCATAGCTTTGTAGTTTGGTAGTTTGCAGTAGAAAGACATATTTACCCGTTTTACATTCGTCAGAGTGTGTACTTTTGGAAAATATGGTTTTCTAGGGTTTCCATACTATTAGGGGGTCTCATGGCACATAATACACATACTAGGTGCTTATATTGTAGTAGCCAGAGTGTCGTACATGAGAATTCATATGCACTATTTAGATTTGGGGGTCTCTGTATGCCACATAGTTTGATAAATCTATGTATCTTGGGCATCAACTTGTTTAGTAGACTCCTGACATTTATATTTAGGATGCTTTATGCTGGTAGACTACAAAATGTCGGGTAAAATGCAAGCATAGTGACGATTTTCAAAAACTTCATAAAAAACGTTATGTTTAGCATAGCTTTGCAATTTGGTAGTTTGCAGTAGAAAGACATATTTACCTGTTTTAAATTAGTCGGGTTTTTAGGGTCTCCATACTGGTCTCATGGCACATAATACACATAAAGGGTCAAGATATCGAAATCTCGTGAGACTTGTAGTGGAGTAGTTTACTAAAACAAGGAATTCTGGGTAGAATATTCAAGGCAGTGCTACAATCTGAGTATGCTCCTGAAATTTGCATGTTATAGTCACTGTTATAGTCTCAGTATGGCCTCCCTCAGTGAAAGAACCCATTTGACAAAGTAAGGGATTTTTAAAAACCTGCAGTTTTTTTCAAAAAACGATATATGTAGTTTGATTAAACGTGTTTAGGTTGTACTGGTCAGATTGTTAATATGTGTTTAATTTTGGCTGTGATAGGTGCCCTTTAAATCAAAGGTGAACCACCCCTTTAAACAGTATATATATATGTAAATATAAAATGTTATTTAAACAGTATACTGTATATGTGTAAGTAAAAACTATTTTCACTGTATATTGGTTTGCCACTTTTTCACCTGAACATAAAAACTGGCATTATAGGATGACATCTATTTTGGACAAAACTGTAACTATGTACCGGAACACTAATAATGAAGTACAGGTACGGTATCCATTATCTGGAACCAGATATCCAGAAAGCTCAAAATTATGGAAAAGCCCTCTCTCACAGATTTATTCAAATAATGCAATGTTTTAAAAATGGTTAAAGCAGCACCTTGTACATGATCCAAACAATGATATAATTAATCTTAGATTAGTTAGAAGGAAAAACAGCCTGTTGGGTTCATTTAATGTTTACATGATTTTCTAGTAGACTTAAGGCATGAAGATCCAAATTACAGAAATATCTGTGATCTGAAAATCCCCAGGTCCTGAGCATGTTGGATAATAGGCCCCATACCTGTACTGAAGTCTGTTTTTTAATTAAATCAGTGAAAGTTTCACATCAGAATAAAACATTTGTTTCAGCATCAGGCGCCAACTGTATACCTCTTAAATAAAACTCAATGTAAAGTTGCTTTTTATCCAAGACAATATCCCTATAACTAAAAACTAGTTGTTTTCAGATAGATCACCAGAAATAATGACTTTTTACAATTACCTTCTATTTTCTATTTGTCACTGTTTTTCTAATATTGAAGTGTAAAGTGTCATTTTTTACCTTCTAAAGCAGCTGTGGGGGGGGGGTTGCCGACCCTGTAAACTGTTGTAAATTTATACATTTAGTTGATACATTTCTTATCTTTGTCCCTGCTGAGCAAAATCTCTTGGTTTTATTACAGGTAGCTGTTAGAATTGATATAATAGTTACTAATGCTCCAGAGATGCTGCTGAGAAATGTATCAGCTAAGTGTTGCAAAATTGTAACAGTTTAGAATCTGCACCTGAATTACTGAGCTGCCAGACAAACACCAGGAAGGAGCATTCAATTTTAAACATAGTTTTGGAAAACTGTATAAAATAAATAATGGAAAGTAATTGAAAAAAGTCTTTATTTATGGGGAACAATCTGAAAACAACTGAACTTAAAAAAGTGTTTGGAAGATGACAACCCCTTTAAGTGTATTGGAATATTTTGTATGGGTGCATATAGTTGATAGTTTAGAGAGTGATTATCAGTTTGATATTATCAGTCTATAGATATTGTAGTATATAAGTCTCAATTAAGAATCCAGTCCCCTGCATATCTAAGAAGTGCTACTTTGTTGTATGCCTTAATATTGTGGAAGTTAAGCTCACCTAGGCGGTTGGGTTGTTGTAATTTAAAAAGACTGATTCTTTGGGTGTTTTTTGTTCCAGATAAATGTTCTGGTTTAATCTTTTTTGGTCTATCTTTTTTTGGTCTATTGGTTTAATGTAGTCATAGTCTGATGATATGGGGAACTGGAAGTGATGTCATTGCTGGGATCATGGAATGAGAAGTGACTTCACTAGGTCAGATCACCTATTAGGTCAAACTTTAAACAATTATTTTCTCTGCAGGGCACACATAGACCACTTACATTTTCACAACATCCAGGCTTTTCTGACAGAATCCTGACTGTTTTGCTCACATTATTCTTCCCCAGCTAAAATAGAGATATGGTTTGAGAAAATGGATCTCAGATGCCACAAGACTTTAGGGCTTTGAGGTATCCAGTTCATTATAGTGTTCTCATTTCAACACCTGCATGCTCTGAAGACAATGTCATTTCTTCTGCCAGGTCCAGCAAATCCTTTAATCTTACTGTCCATTAAATATAATACACCACAAAAACTGTCTGGTATATAGACCCGATTGGCTCAAGGACCCTATTGCTGCCATCTACATTAGATTGTCAGATGGTGAAGTTAAATATACTTTTTTTCACGTACTGCCCATGCTACAATCTGTACCACAACATTAGAACTGCAGGTCAGTTCCCTGGGATGGTTCACTCTCAGGGAGACAATATACTTACTTATAAGTGTCTAATCTCTACAAAGTTAGCTTTATTTTTCTTTGGCTGAAACATCTGTCCTGTTCATTTTTAGTTGCCACTTAAGGTATCTGCCAGGCCACACAGGCTAGTAAAAAAAAAAAGCAGACTCCCTGCAGACCAAGTCAGCAGTTAATTGGCCTATGCACGTACCAAGCCCACCAACTGGCCTGCATGATTGATATCAATTGGGCAGTTATGAAAATATTTAGCTTTGGTCTCATCCATAGACCCACTGTATGATCCGATCATTGGCTCTGAACCTCACCAATGACACATACAACACAAGTACATAAGCATTCTGAAAACTGTCCACCATTGTTGGTCCTTATATTCCCCTGTAAGAGGGTCTCCAAAGGCTTTAGTTCAGAGGCTTAGGTCCTTGTTTACTTTAGTCCATGTTCTGTGATGAATCCACCAGGCCGTCTCTGGTCTCAAATGATAATTTTGTCTGGGACATTTTTGGGAAACTGAGACATATATAATGACGACAATGATGATAATATCTCAGCAAGTAAATTACAAGATAAGCTCTTCTCTAAAACCTAAGTTTACAATCCTTATGATGTAAACAACTCGGCCTGTCATTATTCTGTTAACATAATTTAAAACTATATATACTTGCTGTATACTTAATTAACCTTACACACATGTAAAATTAAGATGGTATAATTTAGCCTCACACTACAAATTAGGGAAAGTCTGTCTCCCATATACTCCCTTATAATCAAAACATTTTAAATAGATTTCCTTTTTTCTCTGTAGTATTACAACAGTGCCTTGTAATTGATCCAAACTACGATATAATAAATCCTTATTGGAAGCAAAACCAGCTTATTGGGTTTATTTAATGTTTACATGATTTTCTAGTAGATATATGAAATAAAGATCAATCCAAATTAAGGAAATATCAGTTATCTGTATAAAAAACACAGGTCCCAAGCATTCTGGAGTACAGGTCCCATACCTGTATATACAGTATTTTGGTGTTGCTGGTCTTTTTTTACGTGTATATGTGTGTATATATATATATATATATATATATATATATATATATATATATATATATATATATATATATATATATATATATACACACACATACACAAAGAAAATGTAAACATACCCCCAACACTACAGGAGCTGTTACTGTGCACATTATGCTTTCCTTGTTAGTATAACCTACAGAATTGCACTCCCAGTAGTGTCTACGTGTGTCAGATTTAAACATACATGGGCATTGGTCAAGGTGGGGGTAGGGTACTGTTGTTAGATATATGTTTATGGATGTGCTATTACTCTTAATACAAATGTCTCTTCTCTTGACTGGGTGAAAGGGTCGAGCAGACCTACATATTTAGGGGCAGAATTATCAAAGTGAGAATTTAGAGCTTACAACAGAAAAACGAATACACTTTCTATTCATTCCTATGGGATTTTTAGAAGCATATTTATCAAATAGTGAACTCCATTGATATATATGATTCTAAAAATCCGATAGGAATGAATAGAACATGGGTGCAGGGCAGGATTTACTTACCAAGCGTTTCTAGCCGGGCTCTGTTTGTAGCCTCGCCCCCTTCCTTTCGCTTTCTGTCCCGCCACCTCCCCTTCGCAGTATCTCTCTCCTTCCTGTGCTCCTGGCGTGCGGGAGATTTTTAAATCTCCCATGCATGTCCAGTGCCCATAAATAGGCAGCTGGGCGGCATGCCACCCCTGAATTTCTGCCACCCTAGGCCGGGGCTATTGTGGCTTAGCCACAAATCCAGGCCTGCATGGGTGAGTTTTTTTGTGGGGGGGTTCTAATCTCAAATTTTGATAAATCTGCCCATTAATGCTGGCAATTACTTTTGTTCTGGTGAATGTAAACTACCTTAGCATTATATCAGGTAAATTATTACTTATTTTACTCTATAACAAAAGCTATTTCCTAACCATGGGGATGGAATATTGTTTCAATGCTTGATTATTTCAGAAACTGTATGGAATGTATTCATTGATTATAATTAGAAAGTTTCTTGCTTCCATAAGACAAAGCTCATAACATATTTTATTTTAGTTTTTATGATAGTACCCCTCTACCAAAAATATTTCATGTGTCACTTTGCTATTAAGCCACTGGCAGTGGTAGTGCTCGGCTAACATTATTACCTATGTATGTTATTGTGTATCTGTTGCCCTCTAACATCTTGGTTTGGCATGTTTACACTTGCCAATATGTTTACACTTGCCAACAGCACCATATTCATACAAACACAACAGATAGATTGCTGTAAATTATTTTATTGACTATTAAGCAGACATGGCACATGTACAAGGCATAATGGGGCAGTATCCCAGCCAATACACAGAGGCAGGGAATGTATAGCACCAAAGTTGCTTCACAGCTGTCTCATCTTTGAGCAGATCCTGTCCTGGGCAGTAAGCCCAGTACCGACCATCAATATGGATATCAAGTGTTGAAGAAGGAAAATAGAGGAAAAGGTAAAGTAGACATATACGTTTATACACTGGGGTATCAGAGTTTCCTGTGTACTGGAATTAACTGAATATAAGTGGCACATTCATTTTTTACTAATGTAAGCTCAAATTGTACCAAGGTATCTAACATAAGAAGCTATGAGCCTAACAACAGTGTGTAAGTTGTTTCACAGCTATATGTATAAGAGTTTTCATTATTTATGATAATATAAAGTCCATCAGTTTGTAAGTAGATAGACGATCACTAGCTGTTTGGTGTAATGGAAAGACGTATATCTGCCATGTTTGGGCATAGATCCTCAAAATGTATTAGAATATAAAAACAGTTAACATTAATACAGCTATTTGAGGTACAGGCACACAGAGAAGGTTGATTTACCACCAAATAATTGATAACTTAACCACTGAATGCCATGCCAATGACACTCTGTGGAATAAAGAGAGATGACCCTCACTATCAAT
Organism: Xenopus laevis; assembly: GCF_017654675.1. Lineage (NCBI taxonomy): Eukaryota > Metazoa > Chordata > Amphibia > Anura > Pipidae > Xenopus > Xenopus laevis. The sequence continues at coordinate 128,262,957 of NC_054374.1, read as the reverse complement.
CAATTAGAAAAGCAAAGGAGGTTCCATCCGTGGAGACGTTTTAAAAGAGAACTGGGTCTCTCCAAGCACCGTGCGCAAGATCACTTCTCTCCTTCTGAAGACTGCTCTTTCCGAGACTCCGTGACAACCTGCTATATGCAAAAATAAATGCAAATATTTTAGGCAGTGTATAGTGTGTATGGAAACTTTAAATATTGCAATATACACAGATGCATGTGGTACCACTGGCCCAAATATCAAAGCTACAGGACAAGTACACAGACATCAGAATCATAAATAGTCTATTAAAGAGTAATGGGCCTTAAACAAATAGACAAAGAACAAATGAAACATTCCCTTTAAAACAGTGTTTCCTAAGATGTAATGAATAGTACCCTGATTTACACTCAGGGCCCAAGATTTGGTGTAGAATTAATTATGCACCTACTTTTAATGTTTAATTATATTCATTATTAATTATATTTAAATGGGGAGCAAATGGGGAATTATATTTAAATGGGGAGTTACCCGTAGGTTAACTTTAACTAGCATTATGTAGAAATTGATATTCTGAGACAATTTGTAATTGTTATCATTTATGAATTAGAAAGACGAGTAGTAAAAAGTAGCAATTACAGTTAATTTGTAGCCATCCCCTTTAACTTAAACGTTTATCACCTCCATCAGAATCCCTGTTTTAAAATAACAGATATAAACAGACCCATCAATTACCAGACTCCTTTGTGACATGTGTGAAAATGTGTACTTTCCTTTTAAGGTTTTCTTTTCTAACATTCATATGTTGGCATGTTGCAATTGTACCATAACTGAAACATTACAATAGGCACCAGCAAATATGGTGATATTTATAGCATGAGGCAATAAAATAGAAATTGCCTGCAAACAGCCTTCTCTGTATTCCCCAGAGTGATGGAAGTATGGCTACCTTTTAGGGTTTGTTTGTTTGAAGTATTACACTCACCTCTCCATCCTTGGTCTCAATAGTTTTAATGACAACTGTTTTTCTGGTGTGTGTCTCAGCGCTGTGATCAGTTTCAGGAGCTGCTGCAATAAAACAAAGTTAAGTATAAATGAATGTAGGTACAGACAGTAAATCCAGCATAATGTAATGACAAAGAAAACAAAGTGGTAAGGGCTAGTCCACACGGGGAGATAGCGACGCGTTTGCGGTCGCGGCGACAAAGCGCCGCGACAGTCGCCGCGACCGGCGCAGGCGACAGTTTTGTATGGGCGCCTATGTAAAAACGCCTGTGCTAACCACACGAGGCGATGCGCTTTTCAACAGTCGCCTGAAAAAGCCTGGCGAGGCATTTTCAGGCGACTGTTGAAAAGCGCATCGCCTCGTGTGGTTAGCACAGGCGTTTTTACATAGGCGCCCATACAAAACTGTCGCCTGCGCCGGTCACGGCGACTGTCGCGGCGCTTTGTCGCCGCGACCGCAAACGCGTCGCTATCTCCCCGTGTGGAATAGCCCTAAAGAGTGAAGTAGTGGCATATCAACAGGCTACCAACAATCAGTAGATTAATCAAGTACAAGGTAAACAATGTGAACTATTTACTTAAAATTAACTCTATGTGAGATGGCCTTCCTATAATTTGGAGCTTTCTGGATAATAGGTTTCTGATTAAAGGTTCCAATACCTGTACTTCAAACGGTATGCTTTGGCTAATTTATAACACTGCCAATGTATGAACTGAATTCTTTGGTTGTGGGCCCTTTTGGTGGCAGTTTCTAATCACAGTTGTGCATTTCCATTGGTCTGTAGTCTGATTAGGTAAAATACTGGCACTATTAATGCGTTCCTTTTATTTAGAAACTGCTGGTGAAAATGTATAATATTAAAGGATTATATTAATATGAAAGGAATTATATTAAGGAAACATTGCAGTAGAACAAGAGAACTGAATTCCAAATCCCAGTAACACTACAGTGATGATTGCATTTTAAGCTTGATTTACAATCTTTTCTTGTTTTATTTCTAATACTGATAGCCAGAGGCACTCACCTGGACTTTTAATACTGAGAGATGTCAGAGAGTGGATTGGGACAGTAATCCTGAAAAAAAACAAATATTACTGGTTGCTTATATGAAACTAGTGCTTAACCAATATGCAGCCATTCTTTCCCTCTAGGTACTGTCATCTTTAACATAGGGGGATCAAAATTGTCCAAAGAAACCAACAGCTGTAACCTTCAGCAACTTCTTGCAAATTCCAGAAGGAATATTGTGAATTAAATATAGATACAGCATCAGTGCTACAAATAATTAATATTGATATTAAGGCTGATTGCATACACATAAGTAGGGGACATGGTAGGGCCCTTTCTTACATACGCTCATAGAATCTTGCAGACAAGGTGAACCCTCAATCACAACACAGGGGTGTAAATTGGAGGGCCCTGTTCCCATGACAAATAAACATTTCCAGACTCTTCTGCATAAAAATGCAAGTGACCCTGGACAGGAGCAAAATCACAATTGTGGGTGACTACCAAGGGGAGACCCCCCCTCCACAAGTTACACTACTGGTTGAACATGTTTGTGGCTGCAGACAAGCTGCATTGAGATGAGGATTGATGAGCAATAAATATATACTAGTCATATGTATTTCCAAACAATATTGCCCTGGTGGCTTTGTTTCTGTGTAACCAGATGTCACCTGAGAAACTTGCTACTGTATTTTACACAATACCCCCATTACTTTGCTTGCCACATTCTTATATAGCTACTCACTAAATTATTTTTGGTCATCACTGGTCACTCCAACCTCACCTGCTCTCCTCTCCTTCTAGGAGCTTTCTGTAAGTTGCAATCTCAATATCTAAAGCCATCTTGACATTGAGCAGGTCTTGGTACTCTCTCAGGTGACGTGCCATCTCCTCCTTCATATGCTGCACCTCCTGCTCCAGTCGTCCAATTGTGTCATGATAATTAGCTGCATCCATCCCAAACTGCTCCTCCATATCTTTCATCTGACGCAGCAGTGCTTCATTCTGTGTATAGAGATAAAAGGATGTAAATGTGGCTGTTCCATTAATTATGCCATCCGTATGGCTTTCCATTCTTTACTGACTGGGGATACTGGAAGTTGCGGAAGAATGTAGTAAAAATTACTGCCCTATTTAACAACCTATTTCCCCATATGGTACACACACAGTATAATCACACCCATACCTATATCTTTTAAAATAATTTCAGATAAACCAGCTAATAGCTGTCAGATTTGAGTAATGATTCACAGCATACCGACCACAGAGACTTCATGTGGACAAAGTAAAATAGGACTTGGTGCTCATTTATTTTCATGTCTGCCTGTATATGAATTAGACATAAACATAATTGTTATGGGAACGAATGGCATATAGTTGATAGGTTAATGTAATTAAGACCAACATATGTTAGACCATACGTCAGAGCTCCTTATTCCAGCATGACAGGCTTCTACTCTAAATACTTTGTTGGTGCAAGGGCTACTTTGAAGGAAGCAAAGCTCCTATATTGTGTGTCAAGGGGGAAAAAATACTTAGTTTGCAATTTTTTAAAGGGGACCTGTCACCCTAAGAAATAATGCTGAACACTTTTTTTACTTACGCTATATTTATTATTTAAATTGTGTTTCTTTCAGTCTTGAAATTACACAGTCATATATAACAGGTATGGATGTTTTAATAACATTGTCTGGATTTGTCTCTTAAAAGAATTAAACAGGAGTTAGCTCCATGTCTGTTAATCAGCTGGCTTGCAACTTTTTTTAAGAGTCAGAACCAGAAGTGCAGCAAACGTAAACAGTTATACTGGTTTTAATAGTATTTACATTTCCAAATGACTTAATATATCATTTGTATTCAATGTATATTGGAAAATACTACATATCTTTCACTATGCAGAAGCAGTTTTGAAGTAGAAGACCCCTTGCAAAATGTTACTTTTAGTATGTTCTGGACAGTGGTCTTCTAAGACAACCTTCAATTGGTCTTCTTTTAATTTTGTGTTTGTTTTAAATTATTGACATGTTTATATTGTGCATTTGTCGTGCCAGGACTTTTAACTACCATCTGGTTGATAGGGTTAAATTACCTTATGAACCAAGCAGTATTATCGAAATTAGACTTGAAGAGGAAAAGTAGAGGGGAGACTGAGCAAAACATGCTATTCACATTTTTAATCAAGTTTGCAGGCAGGCTATTTTCCCCAAACTGCCTATGTCTAATAATAGGGGATAAAACATAAAAATAGAGGAAGGCCTGTATTTTTTTTACAGAAAAGGTGGCAACACTATCTGTATTTAGCTGCAATTTGAGAAGTTGGATAGAAGAACATTTTTTTAATATTTTACCTCTTGGCCCATAAAATGTACCCTCCCTGTCTTGCTCAGAACCTGGTCAGTTCTATATGGCTAATCATGGTCATAAAAATATTAGCTTCCAAAATCTTTATACAGATAATCCATCAAACCAGTCACTGGAAATACTCACTGTTCCCTTCAGACCATCAATCTCACATTTCAGGCTTTGGATTTGGCGTCGAGATTCATTCATGTCATGCTTGGCTTGGCGTAGAGCTTCACTGTTGCGATTTGCAGCATCTGAGAGATCGGCAAACTGTCCCATGAAGAAGAAGGCATATGAAGAGAATTTGAAGTTAAACGCTTTGTGTGTGTATCACTTTATGTTTGAAATAATGCTACATGGATTGCTGGCTTTAGATTGCCTTTGCCTCGACACTGTCAGCAGTAAAAGAGCTGACTAGACATGCCTAGATATTGTCAGGCAATTTGGTTGATTTTAACCATGCTACCCAACTAGACTTGTATTACACCTTGTGTGTAGGGGGGGAGCCATTCTGCAGTTGTATTGGATAACAGACAATCTTGCCTTTCCAAAATAATAATATCATTGGTGGGTGAATGGGGCATGGACAATTAGGAAGAGAGAAGAACTATATCTCCTCCTTACTTTTTATTTTATTTGGAATGAAGGCTCAAAACAATGGAACAATACTATTTGGCTCTGCCTGTGGATGGACAAATTACACAATACCAGTGGGCTAGATTACCCAACGATCACACTGTGTCTGGCCACTAAGACATATAAGATAAATGACATGCATTATGTATGGTACTGCTGTCTTTATTGGTACTATATAACAGCTAGCATGATTTACACTTGCCGTTATGTTATTTGAGCCCTTTGAGTTTATTTGTACTAGATTATATCCATAAAGCTAACTGTTTATGTTCATTATGTCCGATCTAATAATCCTTCTTAATTGGCCTTCATTTATTTAAGACTAACCATCCATGGAAAATTCACTTGGGCTTCAGTCATCAAATGGAAATTAGCAGCTGTTAATCATTAATCATGTTTATGAATAGGCTCTTTCAATTTTTTTCAACTTTTATATGGAGAGATTAATCTTTGCAGTTTAGTAACAGAGCAGTTAATGGGATGGATGGATATTTCAGCACAATTCGTATGGCTCATACAGTGGCTACCCCGAAATAACCCCAGCTAGTAAGCATCATGGTATTGTGATGTTATTCATCTGTTTAACCAGCATTGACAGTAGAGGGCCTAGTTGTACATGCTAAGGCAAGACAATTTCAGAATAACAGTTTGTCTCTGCAGGTTTTGCTGAGAAAAGTTAGAGAGAATTATCTTGGGAGAAAAGTGAGCAATCTGGTTATGGGACTGATTATGGAAAAGGCAGGTGATTATCACTTCAAAACTCTGATGTTTTGATGCAATTTAAAGCACTGCAAGATAATTCTATGTAATAAGAGTATAGGGCAATGTGGGATTAAATAAAGGTGTAGCTATAGGCCATAAATCTATACAGCGAATTTATGATTGTTTTCAAAGCTTGTTCCTTGCATTAGTTATGGCTCTAACAATAATAATATTAATAAAATGCCTTGGTCACTGTACCTTGGACTTGTACCACTCCTCCGACTCTTGTACATTTTTAGCAGCAATAGTCTCATACTGACTTCGAATGTCCCTCAGGGCAGAGGTCAGGTCAGGTTGCTTTGCAGCTTGAATTTCCAAGTGTACTGGTTGTGCCTGAACGGTCACTTGTACATCACGGAGTTCCTGCAGATGAGAATGGCATAAAATCATTTGCAGATTAATAAGAATCTAACACCTTGCAACAAACCTTGAACACGAGGCAATCTGATACACAAATATACATAATGTACATACACATTCCCCTTTTTTACAACTCAAGAACTATATTGTGTTGTAAACTTATATTGATATGCTAGGCCTGACCCCGGGACCCGCAAAAACCAGAAGTGGTGTCACCGGTGGGCGGAAGTGACGTCACTCTGGATATTAACCAGGTCAAGGGGGAAATCCATATATTTAACAACAGGAGGTGGGGGGGGGATGTAGCCTGTAGTTGGCTGAGAACCAAAGCAGAGTACTTGCAGACAGTCTGCATTTTCAGGATACAATGTTTTTTCTGCCAAAACCCAACAACCTTGCAGGTATTCTGCCGGTACCCGACCCGATGCAGGACTCTAGCATGTGTAGCTTTCTTGTAATATAAAACAGCTATGAGAACTGTCCAGCTATTTTATGGTTTAGCCAGTATCAGGGAGAAGTCATTTATTTGTTGGCCAGAATGACATAATCCACTGTTAGGAATGATTCTATTATTTATCATAGAAATAAAGAGTAATTTTTCCATCCAAACTAAAATCCAAGTCCCCAAGCTTATGTGTGAAGTATATTGTAATAGGAAGAATAAAATTACTGGATCATCCCATATTCTTTAATCAGTTTCATCAGATTCCTATACACAAATGGTCTAGAGTTTGATTTAGACCATGGCGTATGTGCAAGAAATATATGGATTGAAATCTGTAGTCCTAGTAAATTAACTGTTTTTCCCTCAATATATAATTAATAACCAGCCACAGAAATAAGACTTGCTATGAAAGAACCAAGAGTCTCTGATGGTATCATTCAAATATGTTTCAGAAAACTAAATCCAGTTTTCGGGCTTAGGATCACAGCAGTTTTACCGATCTCTATGGTGTTGCCCAGTGAATTTCCTGCAAATGATTGGTGGTAAGATAATGACAAATAGTATACAAAACAAGACCTGTGAGGTTTCATGGAACATTTAGGGAGAGAGAAATTATTTAGAAATTACCCTAAAATTACATATGGGTGGCACAAAATCTTTTGAAAGTTAATGCCTTACCTCCTCATGAAGCTTCTTCAGAAATTCAATTTCATCCATCAAAGACTCAATCTTCCTCTCCAGTTCCAGACGAGAGAGTGTGGCATCATCGACATCCTAGGCAGAGATTAGAGTGGATTATAGGCAATACAAAGAAGAGTAAAGCCAATCTTACATACAAAGCTTTGTCAAATAAAGTCTTATTTTTCTGTGTCTGCATATAGTCTTATTCCTACAGCCTCAAAAGGTATCACTCGCTGTAATGAACAGTCCCTTAAAACCTAGAGTAGCTATCATTGGTCCTTGTATGCCTGTCTTAATCCAGATACTGAAACACTAGTGACACACAATTGCAGTAAATGGTAACATAACAGGATCAGACAGAGATGTTTCTTACTCTTTTTTTTGTACTCACTTTTCTAAACAGAACTAGATTATTCTCTGCATCTTCCCGTTTGTGAACCTCTTCATCCAGCCTGGCCGAAATAAAAGAAACACAAATCACTAAAAGCCATGGATACAGTGTAAGAAAATGCCATAAGGTGTCCCAGTTTAAGAATTACCACTTTGGAGCTCTCTGAACCTACTTTTCATGTAATTTATATAAAGTCATTAGCCTTCCCTCTCCCCTAACTTCAGCCTACACTTCATACTAAACTTTAGCTGACAGATGTACATTTGCAATATATTTTGCACAATTTTGGCATAATAATAATACAACTGCAAGTGTAGTTTTGCTAAAATGCTCATATTTCATATTTGCTCATATTAATCACACTCCACTCCAGTTAACCACATCAGCCAGTTTCCTCTTTAGCCATTTCAGCCATTTACCCCCCTTTAACCATCTCCACCATTTATTTCAGTACAGCCTCTGTTAATATCTAGAAAATAATGTAAATTGCAAAGGTGTTTAGAAAAGCACTCTAACCAATTTCACATTCATTTGTGCTTGTTTTGAGGCTTTGCATCAGTTTTAAGATATTTTACATTTTAAATAAAAGAAGCAAAAAGGAAAGTAATTTAATTAAGTTATTTATTGACAATGGTCTGGCCTCCTCCGGACTTGATCACAAGCTGAAGGACTACTTCACAATCACATTCTACCTTTTAGTCACCCCTGTTTTAAGATGGCCATAAACATAAAGATTAGCTTATTAAGCAAGTTTGGCAAATGAGTGATACTTTGCCTGATTCAGTCACACAGAAGTGGGGCAAATTGAGGTGATCTGATTGGCCCCCAGTTCAACATTGGGATCATAATTGGAACCTATGGTGACCTGGTTGCAAAGGACTATATCAGTTGCCCAATGCAGTCTTCACATGGCAGGACTTGAACCCTAAAATGTATCTAGCCAATACTTGCTAGTTGTAAAGAAATACTCCCTCTCTAGCTGCTCTCCTACCTGCAGGCAAGGAGCAGGGGATGCTGGTAAGTGGGGACCGTCAATGAGGGGGTTGGTGGGGACAACATGGAATTGTTGTGTGCCAGGCCCCTCCAAAGATTTTATTTTGCAAGGAGGTGCTGGTGCTGACTAGTTACAACACTGGATCACATTGTCAGTTGCATTGTAAATTGTTGTCTGAAGCTAGAATCAGACAGTTAAGATGGACGTACACTGCCCAAACATGTATGGTATCTGATTAAGCCCACAAGCCCAACAAACAGATACTGCATGGCTGTCTTTCTATTGTTCTGTTCATTCGGTCAGACAGCTCTTGGCCCCAGAGCATGATTGTGTTTCTTGTTGAAGAACTTTTTTTACATTATCTACCAATATAAAGAACCCTGATTTGGATGGCTACATCAACCAACAAATTGACACTCCATGAACACTCCCTGTCAGGATTGCCACCTTTCATGGGAAAAAATCTTTTAATACCTCTTCCCTGTTAATAACATTGGCATCAAATCTAACATCACTGGCTTGGCCAGTAAGAGTTGCTGCCAGAGCATTTATTTCTTGTAAGTGCTCCTGTAGCTCACCAAACTGATGTTATTCAGTAATAATCTGCAACATTGAAAGTATAAAATAAAGACTGTTTAAAGATACATAAACCAACACTCATATCATCTTGGGCAGATAGTGCAAGATCTGTAGCAGATGTTTTACCATTCACCCTTCCCCCATGGACACACCTAGTCTTGCGTACCAATACAATAAATGTCTATATTCACACACCCAGTCTTCTGTTTTTCCACATGGAACTATATTTTACTATAAATGTCAATAACATAATTTAAAGGCCTTTAAAAAAGTAAACTCTTGTGGAGGCATAATATCACAGTGAGAGTCAACAAGTATGTTGCACTTCAAAATGATGGCACAGGGTTGTGCCACTTGTTACTGGAGTTTATGAAAACCACCTGCCACTAATATTAGTCTGAAAATGTTCAGATCTGCATTTGGGGCCAAAGTTAAAGCTAATGACAAGCAGTTTGGGTGGGGTGGGTGTTTCTCAGATGGCAGCAGCCTAAAGGATCAAGGTACAATTCAGTTATGGATTTTGAAAAAAGTTCTCCCTTAACTCACACCTAAGTGTGGTGTTTCACTTCCTAGTAACACAGGTTGGATTAGCATTCCTGGAATCTCAGATCCACTCCCATGTAAAGGTGCCCAAACATGGGCAGATTTAATAATTTGGCCCCTTGAGATTGACCCGCTAGTTTATATGCCCATCTATGGGGCCCTTCTTCGGGCCTACCCGATCAATATATGGGAGGAAATTGTCCAGATATCAATCGGGCAGGTTGCAAAATCCCATTGGGTTGAGGACCACATCAGCGCATTGATGCAGTCCTCACCCCAATGGCCTGTATCCATTGTTGGGGAGTGGGTAGGAGAGTGGCCAGCTGTGCAATGAAATATGTAAGATAAGAGCATTGGAAGAAGGACTTTCTGTTGTATTACTTAGTTGTTTAGTATCTTGGATTAACCAGTGATTAGCAAAGGATCCATATAAAATAATACACTGGTGTTACCACATTGTCACAGAGGAAACTGTCTTTCTCTACATTTGTTAGATTAAAAAAAGACCTTTGCAGAATTACAAAGTGCTGATCCTGCTCCTGGCATTGAAGCTCTAGAAACTAATTAACAAACATTTTCACTTTAAGAAGCACTTGAGACTCAGCCAGTCACAGGACCCGCTTCTTTGTTTTGCTCTTCTATTGTGTATATTGTGACCCTTTGACACGGCAAAGGACAATATTCATGTGAAAGCCTGGGAAAGCACAAATGAGCACCACGTTTGCCTTGGTCCCGTAACCCTTGCCAACAAATCTGCTGTTAGCACTAACCAGTCTAGTCTGATTGGAATAATGTAATAAATCTGCTGAATTAAGGATATTTGCTCATTATCACATGAACCAAGATTGTAATGGAACAATTATGCACACTTTTCCTTAATCTATGAATTCTTTGATAATCCCACCAGATCCTAGTTATTATTTGTGTACAGTGGATGGAGAATCTTTATTCTCTTGCAGATATGTTTATGTATTTTCTTATAGACAAATTAACTTGTAGCCCGTTTTATTCCTTTGGGTTTGGGGTGTGCAACCTGTGGCACTTTCTATTGCTGAACTACAACCTGTGGAATTACTCAGAAAAGCTAAGGATAGCTGTTATTGATTCCATCCCTGTATGTCACATCCTACATTATAAGTATTTCCCTACAACAAGGAGTTACATGGCATTTTGTAACAGTTTTTTCTTTGGCAGTAATCTTTTGTATTATGAAAAATTGCCTGCTAAAAGCTTCAGTGCATTCCCTTTATCATCATTGTTTTAAGATCATCAGTAGAAGTAGCTAAGTAAGCCACTAAGGGTGGTGGCAGACAGGGAGATCAGTCACCCAGCGATAAATCTTCGCTTCTGCGGCGACTAATCTCCCCGAAATGCCTTCCCACCGGCAAGAATATGAGTCACCGGTGGGATGGCATACAAAACACTTTTCGGATTTCTGAAGTTGCCTCAAGAGGAAATTTCGGGCAACTTCGGAAATCTGAAGTGATTCGTATGCCAGGAAGGCATTTCGGGGAGATTCGTCGCCACAGAATCAAAGATTTGTCGCTGGGCAACTAATCTCCCAGTCTGCCACCACCTTAAAGATACGGCTCATAATATTTAGTGTAATGGCCACACCCTGCCTATATGTGGACTGCCAGCTCCTGGACTAATGGTTCTACATGGCACATAACAGACACCCAACCATGTACTGTATTGGGACCGTTATGTTTCCAAAATGGGCGTTGGTCCCTATAAAAGCTACAGTGAGGGAGAAATTTTGGCCAGAAGACACTTTTCCCAGAAACTGCCACCAAGCAGGGAGGTGTCAGTCTATAAAATTACAACCAGGGGTATATAGGAGTACTATATGGACTTTATCTTAACTAAAAACACCTGGATTTGAAAATGTATGTACAGAATAAATTACCAATAAAACGTGGGGCCAGGGAATATGCATTGATCACGCTCTTCTCTTTTGTATGCCTATATGACCACCCTATTAAACAATTAGACACACTTTAATAAAGAAGTTTTTAATAGTTTGTGGATAAATATTTCAGACTTTATAGAAGTTCTTCACGTTTGGATACTTACAACCCCCTCCAAAATACCTACATTCCTCAACTTGCCTCTAAACACACATACCCTGGCCTCTTACCTTTGCTTCAGAAAAGTGAGGTCTTCAGCAAAGTTGTCCTTCTCCACCTGGATGCGGTCCCTGTCCTTGCCCAGTAGTTCCAACTGCCTGCGCAGTTCCCTCAGCTCCTGCTGGCACAGGTCTGAAGCCCGGGTGGGCTCTTTGGACTTTGCTTGGTTGATTTCAGTCACCAGCACTGCGTTCTGTTGCTCCAGATAGCGGACTTTCTCTATGAAGCTAGCAAATCGATCATTGAGTTCCTGTAGTTCGGCTTTCTCATTACTGCGGGTGGTCAGGAATTCTTGGTTAACAGCCTCAGCCGCAGAGAAGTCCACTCGGTCCAATGAGACTCGGACAGGGGTACTGGACCTTACCCTAAAGGCTGAGGAGGATGAGCGGCTGGAGGGACCAGGAGAAGGACTTCCAAAGTGCCTGGAGGTGGATAGCCGGGAGGATGAGGAGTAAGAAACAGGAGACAGGAGAGGACCCCCAAAAGTGCGGCGGTAGGATGTGGAGGTGCTTCTTAAACCAGAATGACTCATGATGAGCAAGTAATTCCAAGGTGCTACAGCTGGACGTTAGAGATACTTGATTCTCTGAGTGATGCTGAGAAGGAAGTCTGAGAGTGTGGCAGGCTGCTTTATAAGCATGCAGCATCTCATTGTGCAGACACAGCCCCTCCCTGTGGAACCACTATCATGCATAACCCTGAGCAGATGGAGGAGGGGGACCTGCATCCACCACACCCACCCATTAGATGCTGAGCTCACTCTGTGCATCATCCTCCAGCACTCGGATTTCTTTCATCCTTATGTACAATGGCTTATGCTATGGAGTGAATGCAACACAGCTGAGAAAGTCACTATCAATAAATGTATATGGTATAGGATTCAGATGTTTCTTTCATGATAGGCAATATTACTAATCTATTTTAGAGCCCACATAACACCAGAGTAGTAATCTCTATCTCAAACATTTACTGAAATTGCACACGGCAGCTCCCCATTCTTCTAGACCTCCAGTGTTTGCAGGGTCAGCTCCCAATATTGTTATTTTCCTAGACCCCTGCTGAGATGATCACTTACAAAAATGCAGTGCCTTATAGACAAAAAGTGAAAGCTGATGCTAATGGAAGTGCCAAAAGAGAAAGGATAAAGCAGATCTGTATGTAAAGATGTGAATATATTGAAACATGGAAACACATATGTATTATGTGGCCAAAATATTAGCAGAATTGACAATTTAAGTGTAGTAGCAAGCAGTTCCCAACTGATGCCAGCTATCTTCATGTGCCACAGTGGTACCTGATTTCTGGGTGGAAAGGAGGAACCTGCCACAGCTACACAGGGACCATGGGGGAAATTCACTAAAGGGCAAATTTTCAAATCGGAAGGCTTAGCCACACTTCGCGCCACTTCATCAGATGTTAATTCGCAGCTCATACGCTAATTCATCATAATGCGTTACATCTCAGCAGCCGAACGATGGCAAAATTTCACTAGTGTAAATTCTTCAGCACAAGCATTCATTTCATAGAGTACTTTCACTAACGTTTATTTCTGCTAGCAAAACTTCATTAGTACACTTACACTTAAGTCAGTTTGAATAGCGCAGGTATATATAGGTAATATATATATATATATATATATATATATATATATATATATATATATATATATATATATATATATATCTTTGTTAGAAATGTTGGTGCAAATGCTTGAAGTGGCCATTAATTATTAAAAATTTCCAAGGAAGCAAAAGAAAGGCAAAAGGGATCCTAGACATGAGGCCATCCTAAAACAAATGTGGCATTCCCCTCAAACGGTCGATAAAATATTAAAGGGCATTTAAAGGCAAAAAAATAAAATCCCATTTTTACTTTCTTTAATGAAAAAGAAACCTATCTCCAATATACTTTAATTAAAACATGTGTACTGTTTTTATAAGAAACTTAACTGTATGTAGTGAAATTCTCCCTTCATTTACTGCTGTGGATAGGAATTGTCAGATGGTCCCTAACTGCTGAGCAGGGAAACAATCATACTTATGAACAGCAGGGGGAGCCCCCGCCTTACTTCCCAGCCATGCAGAACTCAAGCAGCTTTGTTTATGATGATACCTAAGCAGCCCAGACCACACTGAGCATGTGCACAGTCTTAGTCTTGCAGAGATGTTTAACAAAGTTACAAGATGGTGACCCCCTGTAAATTATTTGTTTGATTAGGCTTGTTTATATTTAGTATACAAAATACAGCATTTCTAGCCTAATTCTATTTTAGACTTTACATGCCCTTTAAAAAAAATATTTAACTGTTACAAATTTTAAACACAATCCCACTTTTCGGCATACAGGATATGATGTCACTGACATAAGATTGAGCAGGATGGAGCTTCATCTCATTAGTTCACCAGGTATAACCTGGTGAAGGAAACTCTGGCAAAAGAGGTAACGTATCTTCTGACTCTTTGCAGTTTTCAATTGGGGGTTCACTGTCCACAAAAAGCACACATATATGTAGATCTGTGCAACTAACATTTTATTGTTATTTTTCCTAATTTTTTATGCAGGTCTATCCTATTAATAGTGCAGTTTTTCATTTACACCACTGCTATGTTGCTAGGGGCATTTGAACCATAGCAACCAGAAAGCAGCAGGACTGCTGAACAAAAAACGAAATAATTAAAAAATCACACATAATAAAAAATGAAGACCAACTGCAAATGTTTCTGTCTTTGTGAAGTTAATGTTAGATTGTTTAGACTGGTCTATTAAGTTTTAATATGCACAGTAAAAGTAAAGCTTTACCTAATTGATACTTATTCATTGATTTAATAGTTAATAGTGGTGGTACAGATTATAGTTTAGATTTATGGCTCTGAATTGAAAGGCTGCATCTATGTTGTTAAACCAGAGGTTCTGGATGCAGAGTCATAATTCCCCAAGTGATGTTTTAAAACCTTTTATTTTTGGTGAGAGTTTCCCCTGCCTGGGGACAGGTTAAATGGATTTGATTAAAGATCTATACATGATTAATATTACTGCTTAGACTATATGTAACTCTTCAGAGAGGTGACATCTGAAATTTTTGGTATAGTGATTGTCAATGTTGGGACAAACCAGAGTATCTACTCTGTAGTCAGTAAGTAAAATAACATGCCGATAGTAATGAGAAGGCTGTTCTGACATGCATCTTGGCAGCATTCAAGCAGGCCAGGTAGTGCGTAACTTGATATTACTGGGCCCCACAGCTAATTTAATTTTGGGCTCCAAGTTGACCTATACTAACATTAATATTGAAATTGCTCACCGGGCCCCCACAAAATATACAAAATAGCTGATGTTTTTGCAGAGATCTCAACCTACATAGCTCCTGATATAGAAGCACACCAGTGTGAAGGGGAATGAGAAATGCGAACTGGTATGGATGTGAACCTTCAATGAACACTCTGTATAAACAAACCCTTCCCTAGACACTTCTTATATACACAGCACTGATCTGAAAGCTTCTCCCTTTCCCCTGACAATCCCTATTCACAGAACACTGATCAGAATGATAACATGTACCATTCCCCAGACACTCCCTTTTGTCCTGCACATTGATATGGATGTGTGTGTCATCTTTGGACACAGGACACACCCTGCTGGCTTCTCCTATGCTCAAACGATACTGCCATTTATATTAGCCAATCAATAAATAAAAACAAAACCTATCCAGTAGGAGACAGACATACCGGGAAAATCTTTCAAAAGATCCAATCTGCCCAAGACTTTTGCTGCAACAAAATGCCATTTATGTACGGTGATTGATAGTATTTCCTTATAATCTCATTAAGGAATAGGTTAAATAAGGCATCCTTGTATCTCAGTGGTAGAAGGCCTTGGCTCTGTGCCATGGCCAGTGATAGAGCAAGCGTAGAAGTCTGTGCTTTCATTGGACATTGGATGTGAGATCATTTCTAAGAAGAGACTGGTATTACTGGAGCAGATACAGACAGATAGGTCAGTGAGTGATGAAGGGGGTTGCATAGACAGAGGACAGTGAAACAATAGCTGGGATAAATGCATTACATCCTCCATAGGAACATAGCAGGCCAGATCATGCCAATTACCAGCTAATGGAGATATGTAGACAGCTGCTGCTTCCCATTAATGGGCAAGAGCCTTGTACCATTCTGTTAGGGATTCTGAATAGCTCTAAATTGAGCAATTGTTTTTCGACCAATTGTGGCACATGTGCATTGGCAGACAAGAGAATGGCTTATTTACCTGCAAATTTCACTAAATGCAGTTTCTGCTGATCATGCTATTGATTTGTGCACATAAATGCCAAATGTACATGTGCAGCAATAATACAGTATAACACAATACATTATTATGAGTATAATGGTAATGTATTTCTTCCTCTTCTGATTGCTGCCATTGCTACAAACATCAGACTAGTCCCTGGATCAGCTTGTACTGCATGCTATCTTTCATAAATATGTGAAATAGGTTATATTACCAAAGGTTTGGAGACCCTTGAAGTATATAGATCCTGATCCAGTTCCCTGCCGTGGGGAAATTATTTCTGGAATTTATTTGTTTTTTCTGGATAAATTAATTATGGGCTTGAAAATTTTGCCGCGCTGTATATCATGGAGCTTTACTATACAAATAGAAATAGATACATTGTACACATGCTGTATAACTTGAACTGCCATCATTCCTCCCCTTTTTATTTTGTAAAATCAGTCAATGTAGAATTATATAGATTTTTACATGGAATAATGTACAGGTATGGAACCTGTTATTCAAAATGCCCGGGACCTGGGGTTTTCAGGATAACTGATCTTTCAGTAATTTGGATCTGCATACCATAATTGTACTAGAAAAATATATACGATTTTCTTATTACAGAAAAGAGGAAATAATTTTTCAAAATTTGGATTATTTGATTATACTCTTCTGTAATTCGGGACTTTCTGGATAGTGGGTTTCCAGATAACGGCAATACCATATGCTACATCTCTCACCTTGCTTATTTTTGTTTTTGCCCACTCCTACACCTTGTGTCTCATTCCCTTCCCCTTTAGATTGTAAGCTCTTTGCACAGGGCCTTCCTCACCTCTTGTACCTGAACTAGTTATTATGTATGTAACTCTGTATGTTATATGTATGTAATTCATGTGATATCTTAGCATAAGCACATTAATTTACAGCATTGCACAATATGTTGGCACTCTAAAAACAGGCCCAGATTTGTGGCAAGGCCACATAGGCCCGGGCCTAGGGCGGCAAAAAATAGGGGCAGCATGCCGCCCAGCCGCATTATGGGGACGTGTGCGTCCCCATTCAAATACACCAGCTGCGCCAGCGTTTCTTTGCCGGCGCGCTGGGAAGGGAAAGTGTGGACGGGCGGCCGCCTGGTCGGACAGCGCGGACTAGGGGTGGCCAGCAAAGAAATCCACGTCTGTGGATAAATATACTATTTACAGGATATTCATGGCCCTATGAAAAGTGAGTAAAATGCTGTGAAATTGAAGTTATAAACTAGTGTTGCTTAACATTTTTCTCAGATACAGTTATTGTTTTCAGAATTAACTTCTCTACTCAAAAATTGCCCTTGTTTTAATTACTTTTTCTTTTGTAATAAGAAATTTCTCAGCACTAAATTTCATTAGGACCCTTCTCTTTCCATAGATTAAAAAGCCCTGTTATAGCTAATTAGCAAGGAGCTTCTTTGAAACTAGCCATTACTAGATTGTACAGTGACATTGTGGATGATCCTTCCCCCATAGCCTCTCTGGGGACCTGCCTAATTACATGTAGCCCAGCTGTCACTGGCCCTGTGTAGGGGAGTTTATTGATCCACGGCTGGTTGTACAGCTGTCCTTATTGATAGCCACGAAATGAAAGTGGTCACTCTGGAACTGGAGCAGGAAACCCTTTGATTGTGTTATTGAAAATCTAAATTGTGTATAATTTTAACACGACACTGTATTCACAGTGATGCCACTGAGAGAAAAGCAGTTCCACCATTATATGAGATTAAACTCAACAAATATTTTTGCTATATACATTTATGTTTCTGCAATGTTTTGCACCAATATTACCTTGCATTTCCCTGCTCTCAGGGGGGCATAAATCCCCAGACCCTTTACACTTAATGGGGACCCAGGCAGTATCTTGGAGGAGATACATAAACACATACATGTAGGTGTCTGAATGTTCTGGTTGCTGGAAACCAGAGACTTTCAAAAAACATCTCATTCAAGAAAACCACTCAGGTATCAGTGGGTTGTTTGAGCACAATACTGGTATGGGGAGAAGTTAGGTGCTTGCTCGCATTGTTAACTTATGCTCATTTTTTTTACCACATTAACCTGCTACTGTACAACTTCAATCTAGCAGTGTCAGGTAACACTTGAGCAAACCAAACTAAAGGTGTAACCCAAATTCTGTGAAGACATGGGCACCTTTACTGAGGAATATTTAAATTGTACTTGTAAAGCTTGAGCTTTAGGGTAACCATCTTTGAATATTGTAAGGCAGAAGTTGGGGGGGGCTGTAGCCTGGAAAATAGGGTAATTTGATTAAAAAATCCTTCCCCAGAATATTGGGTCCTAGGGTCTTAGTGGGAGATTAAAACAGTGGTGAAAATCTTTTGCTTGCCCAGTCCCCAGGATGGCTCCATTTGTAGGAGCAGACCAGATTTAAACATGGGAGGTGAGTGGGCGGCCTAGCTAGGGGTGCAATCATCTAAATCTGTTCTGCGCCAGACTGTGACAACTGTAGTGAAATCCTTTATCAGTTACAGTGGATAGTTTGAGGATGGGTTGGGTGCCTTATTAATAAGTGAGTAAAAAAGACTACTGGTATTTCTCTCCCTGAATTTGTCATGTTGACTGATACATTAAAATTAGAACAAAGCAGGTTCCGTCTATATATTGGGAAGGCGTTTTTTACAGTGAGAGCTGTGAAGATGTGAAATTCTCTCCCTGAATCAGTCATAGATGCTGATACATTATATAGCTTTAAGAAGTGAGGGAATACAGGGTTATGGAAGATAGCTCATGGTACAAGCTGTTCCGGGGACTGGTCCGATTGCCATCTTGGAGTCAGGAAGGAATTTTTCCCAATCTGATGCATGCAGTCAGGCAGGTTTTATATAGACTTAAACAGTTGAACTTGATGAACATTTGTCTTCTTTCAACCTAACTCACTATGTTATTATGTAATAAACATGGTCGTTTTCTCAATAGGTCTCAATAGGTAATGGTCCAACTGCAGTGTTGGAGACAATTTGTTAACCCCTGTGGCAAACTGGAGACATTGACAACTTTTATTTTACCTTAATAGACTAGAAACTAGGTAGAAATGTCTCTATCACTTTTTTTTCAACCTTATCTAATGTATGCTGTACAAGTATGATCTATTATCTGGAATGCTCGGTTGTTAAGGCTGTTATGTTAAGGTTGGATTTGGGCAGTTTAGTTTAGATCAAATAAAATAGTATTGTTTTTATTACTACACAGAAAAGAAAAGCATTTTTAAAAATGTGAATTATTTGCTTAAAGGGGTGGTTTACCTTAAGTTAATGTTTAGTATGTTATAAAATGGCAAATTCTAAGCAGCTTTTCTATTAATCTTTATTATTTATTTTTTTTATAGTTTTTTAATTATTCGACTCTTTGCAGCTTTCAGAAGGGGGTCACTGACCCCATCTAAAAACAAATGCTCTATAAGGCTACATGTGTATTGTTAATGCTGCTTTTTATTACGCACCTTTCTGTTCAGGCCCTCTCCTATTCATATTCAAGTCTCTTATTCAAATCAATGCATGGTTGCTAGGGTAATTTTGACCCTAGCAACCAGATTGCTAAACATTGCAAACTGGAAAGCTCCTGCATAAAAAGCCAAATTACTCAAAAACAACAAATAATAAAAAATGAAAACAAATTGCAAATTCTCTCAGAATACCACAGCCCGCTCCCCCGAGGAGACAGCTGGAGATCGCGTCACATTGCGGCGGTAAGTAAACCGCACATCTAGAGGGGTGGGGTGGAAGACATTAGTTACATTACTGGAACAACCCCTTTAAAATGGACTCTAGAGAATATGAACAATAATGAGGATGTGTAAAAGAAGCGGAGCTCACCCTTGGCCGTGCAGCGTCTCCCCACTGATCGCAGCTCTCGCGGGACCCAGCCACTTCCGTCCGGTATGTCTATACAAAAATCAGACCCGCTATCCAGCGCTCTGAGGAAGTGCCGTAAGGGCACGAAATGCGTTAGTTTCTGCACATACCCACTGCCATGTACACCGCACTGTGTTTTAAATAAAAGCTGCATTTGTAATAGCGACTCTCTCTGATGTTTGGATCAGCACCAGATTGCGGGTCTAATTTTTGTCTAGAGAATATGGTCTTACTGTAATTCAAAGCTTTCTGGATAATCAAACAGTTGCATCTGTCTGAGACTCCCACTGTTGCTGGGGCCCCTGACAGGATTCCATCCTGTCCCCTTCCCTGATGGTGGCTTTTGCAGTGTGAAGGCCTATGGAAGGGGCCTATGGTTTATAAAAAGCTGGAGAATGGCCAGTCAGTTGTTTCAAAGGTCAAAGAAAATCAGTGCCTCTAATGACTGCAGTCTGCAGGATAATTCAATTAAAAAATTAAAAAGTACATATGTGAACATGTGAGTGGCCAATCTGTTTTCTGCTACCCAGTCATATTTAAGTAAAGACACTGAACCTTAGTCCTTGCACATCCTTTGTATAAAGTGCAGTATGTGCTTCTACTGGGTGCTGTTAAGCATAGATTCTGTCCAATTTGCCTAAAAGCTTTAAATATGACACATTGCCATTAGCACTTGGCATTGAAGGCTTTTTTTATCAGTAAAAAGGAAGAAAACTCCCATTGCCTGATGGGTAAAACTACAGCATGCTGAATCAAAAATACGCTTTTTGCATCAGCAGCAGCCTGGCAGTCTACCAAGAGAGAACCAGAAAGGGATAGTACAGGTATGTGATCTATTATCAGGAATGATTGGGATCTGGGGTTTTCCAGACAAGCTTTATGCTAGCTATCATTTAATTACTGAGTCTAAGTCATCCAAGTTATCATCTAAGTACTGTGTTGTTATTTAAAAGAAAAAAGAAAATAATATAAAAAATAGATATATTAATTTTAATAGACTGTATAGGAGATAAACTTCCATTACTTTGGAGCTTTCAGGATAATGGGTTTCCAAATAAGGAATCCCATACATGTATGAATATAATAAGATACTGTAAATAGGACAACAGCAGTAATGGCAGTTAAAATACTAACAAATACACCTGTTCAACAACATATAAATATATAAATATATATATATATATATATATATATATATATATATATATATATATATATATATATATATATCTGATCCACAGGGACTGTTATTGTTTTAGGGGTTTATATACTTAATTATAGATCATGATAGCAGAATTGACAATACATTTTCAGAAAAAGTAAAATGCATGATATGTAGAGCATATTATGGCAACTATTGTTAATACAGTCAAACACGTGTAGTGTTCAGCAGGAACATTCCAGGGGATCAAGTACAATATGAGAATTACTAAAATTCACAAGTAATACAATTAATGAACAATAATGAGCTAGAATTCATCAATGATTCATTTAGTATTATTAATATTTAAGTAATTTCACAATTTGACATCCATGTACTGATATACACTGTATTAACACTGTATATACACCAGCTGTATACTATCCTTTTAATTTTAAGGAACAGTAACAGTGCTGGTGATGATAGAGACTGGAGTAATTTAGGATTCACCACAAGAATCAGATCAAATTAAAAGGGCAGTTAAAAGGGTGGTTTGCCTTTAAATGAACTTTTAGTATGTTATAGAATGGACAATTCTAAGCAACTTTTCAATCGGTCTTCATTATTTACTTTTAATAGCTTTTGAATTATTCACCTTCTTCTTCTGACACTTTCCAGCTTTCAGATGGGGGTCTCTGACCCCACTTAAATTCAAATGCTCTGTAAGGCTACACATTTAGGGGCACATTTACAAAGCTCGAGTGAAGGATTCGAATTAAAAAAACTTCGAATTTCGAAGTGTTTTTTGGGCTACTTCGACCATCGAATGGGCTACTTCGACCTTTGACTACTACTTCGACTTCGAATCGAACGATTCGAACTAAAAATCGTTCGACTATTCGACCATTCGATAGTCGAAGTACTGTCTCTTTAAGAAAAACTTCGACCCCCTACTTCGGCAGCTAAAAGCTACCGAAGTCAATGTTAGCCTATGGAGAAGGTCCCCATAGGCTTGCCTGAGATTTTTTGATCGAAGGATATTCCTTCGATCGTTGTATTAAAATCCTTCGAATCGTTCGATTCGAGGATTTGCGCTAAATCGTTCGACTTCGATATTCGAAGTCGAACGATTTTAGTTCCTAGTCGAATATCGAGGGTTAATTAACCCTCGATATTCGACCCTTCATACATCTGCCCCTTATTGTTATTGCTACTTTGTTTTACTCACCTTTCTATTCAGTCCTCGCCTATTTAAATTCCAGTCTCTTATTAAAAAATGCATGGTTGCTGGGGTAATTTGGACCCAAGCAACCATGTTGCTAAAATTGCCAACTAGAGAGCTGCTGAATAAAAAGCTAAACAACTCAAAAACCACAAATAATAAAAAATTAAACCAAATGGCATATTGTCTCAAAATATCACTCTCTACATCATACTAAAAGTTAATTTAATGGTGAACAACCCCTTCAAGTTAAGGGATTCCCTCCCAAGAGAGGTGGCATTGTTGGATTCAAACATAGATAGTCTGGGTGTGTTTCTAGTAATAAAGAACAGATGTAATAATGATTTATATTCATGGTGCAATAAGAAAATAATTTTCCTCTCTATGACGCTGAATTGACAGTTGGTTCTGTAGTTTTTTGGCATTTAATTGGGTCAATTTACCAGACAAAGTTGGAAGTGGAATGGCTAACTTTTAGCGGTGGGATTCTTTTTTGTTGACTAAATATCCACATGGTTGCATCAACCATACTGATTACAGGAATGACAATATAATGTAGTGTTGCCCTGCACTGGTAAAACGGGTGTGTTTGCTTCGGAAACTCTACTATAGTTTATATAAACAAGCTGCTGTGTAGCCATGGGGGCAGTCATTCAAGCGCAGGATATGCAGTAGATAACAGATATGTCCTGAACATTCCCATTGTATGCTACAGAGCTTATCTGTTATCTGCTGTGTATCCTGGGCCTTTCTCCTTTATTCAGGTCTGAATGGCTGCCTCCATGGCTACACAGAAGCTTGTTTATATAGTGAATAAAGTACCCCCTCTTGTAAAATATAAGGATATTTTAAGTCACCGAGGAGTTTCATGACCATATAAAAACACAAGGCCGAAGGCCGAGTGTTTTTATACAGGTCATGAAACTCCGAGGTAACTTCTAATATCCTTATATTTTCCAACTGGGGGTACTTTATTTATTATAATAAACAAGTCTCAGTGAGTCATGTGAAATTACATCAGAACTCACCGTTTATAACCGATGACATCAGAACTCTCCGTTTATAAGGATATAATTTCCAAGATATTCATAGCTTTTGTGTATTATATAAATATATAGTAGAGTTTCTGAAGCAAACACACCCGTTGTACTAGTGCAGCACGACAGTATATAATATTGTCATTCCTTTAAAACACTTTTTGCACTTTTTGATTTGCAGATAGAAACATAATTCCACCTCTATCTGACGATTCAGCATTTATGTTTTGTTAATGTTTGGACTCTCCTAATGTAAATATTCCCTCCTGGGTGATCTCAAAATGACAGATATTGAAAGACAAGTTTTGTACAATAATATCCATGCCTGTATGGAAATATACCCCCACTATGTTGAAGGAAGTTAAATGATTGGATCTGTCCCCGATATGCCATTAACGAGCATGGCTAGAATGATCTGATTCCGATGTGCAATGGGCTCCGGCGGGATCGGTCGGGTCAAAATCAATCGACCGATCACCACCGGACGAAAGGATCAGTGCGTCTATGGCCAGCTTTACATACCTACATGGAAGGGTCTTTGAAAAGTTAAGATCTGGATGCCTTTATTTGCTACAATCCCTTATCAAACCTTAGGACATACAATAATAGTTTTACTGGAAGTAGGAAATGGAACTGTGGATGCTTAAAAACCAATGACTGTTCAATTAGAAGCTGTCATGTTATGTCCCCTAGCCACTCAATGACTCTATAAATGTCTTTGTATGACTGCATTATAAATGTGTTATTAATATCTGCCTTCATTAATTTGTTGTACATTGTACAAAATGAACCTGAAGATAAAACAAACCTAGCTAGCAACATTGTAATAGAGCTAGTAAGAAATATGGCTGTAGGAAAGAACAGATACATGGCTAACAAGAGAGGGTGGATTGTGTTGGTTGCTGGGCTGCTTGGTCAGCACTAAGCAATCAGTTGACATCTTATTAAACTTGCTGTAAATATGCACCCTGAGAAGATTTATTTGTGGAGATGCCTAGTAGGAATAACAAAAGCTCAGGACTAATTCAGGAAGGAGGCCTAGGACATGTGCTAAGCCAGATTCTCTCTCCTGACCTTTGGAAACACTGGTGGGAACTTTCTCTGGATATGTTCCTAGCCCAGAAATCCTTCATCCTGAGCTTGTCTGCCCAGTGAATGAAACATTCTGTGCTTTGCAGCCCCCTTTGTGCACATTCTGTGATTTAATAATGTTCCTTGAATGGCCTGTGAAACTGAGGTGTCTACGCTGATTCACTAGCTTTGTGTTGGGGGAAGTAAGGTGGAAAAGACTTGATGTCTCCCAGTGCTACAAACAATCTTTTGTTCTGAAACTTGTAACTTTTGGAAATAAATGTTTAATCCTCATAAATCACTTCTGCAGGGAATCTAAACAGTGTTTATTCACAACTGCATGAAAGCAGCATTAAGCTGCCAGAAATGTTGCAATGAACTTAACAGGTAAAATACTGAAATATTGGGTTTTCCTGAAATATTTTTACTCATTGAAGTTGACCTTGGCTTAAAACATGATCTCTTAGATACATATTTATCCTTAAATCCAATGTGAACTGTAACACTTCAGGGGCAATAACCGGAGTGGAAAAAATATTTCACCTGCAAATATTACCAAGCAGAGCTGACCCTGTAACAATAACATTGACATATATGCTGTCATTTTAAGAAAGAGGCTTATGTCAGCATATTAAATAACCAGCCCTAAAATAACAGTGTAGAGCTTCTATAACGGAATAATTCCCTTCAATGCAGTAAGAGGTGAAAAGGGCAATGGGTGATGATTGAATTGAGTGGTAGAAAGGGGAGAAGAGGGATCCATCAAAAACAAAACAAGAGAATCCATTGGTTTATTATGTGTAAAACATGCACATTTAATTGAATATATGGTGTGCTTGTCTGTCTAGCCTCTCAAACTTCTTCACCCCAGAAATTTGACTAAGCCTAAGATAGTACCTTTTTTGAGGCAAAACAGATGCTACACCAGATTCTAGCATCTACTGCTAAGTGGGGCTAACACTGTATGTGCTCTTGGCTGTTCATCTCCTAACAAGGAAGCCTGGGATATATTTTTATAGGTTCCTTCTTCAATGGATATATGTATAAATTAAACAGTTAAGAATGTGAGAATAGTACAAAGCCCTCATATATTTTAAGTACCAGGATCCTACCAGACATGGGATTACTAGTCAACATCAGCTACCAAATAACTAATGGCTTGGTTTATAATTGTCATAAGCAAATGCTATATTTTTTATAATTACATTTTTTTAAATGTGAGGCACGACTTACAGTATAACACTTTTTATATTTAACAGCCAATAAACCATTGTCCAGTGAAGCTACAATTTTATTTTTATCAGGGTACTGTTTTCCCCAATCATGCTTCTCCATTGTATGGGTTCTGACAAAGTTACTATACTGTGTGCCTGTGGATAAACCAGACAATGGGGTAAACTATTAAAGGGCATGGAAAGTCTAAAATAGAATAAGGCTAGAAATGCTGTATTTTGTATACTAAATATAAACATGAACTTACTGCACCACAAGCCTAATCAAACAAATAATTTATGCTTTCAAAGTTGGCTACAGGGGGTCACCATCTTGTAACTTTGTTAAACATCTTTGAAAGACTAAGACTGTGCACATGCTCAGTGTGGTCTGGGCTGCTTAGGGATCGTCATAAACAAAGCTGCTCCCCCTGCTGTTCATAAGTATGATTGTTTCCCTGCTCAGCAGTTAGGGACCATCTGACAATTCGTACCCACAGCAGTAAATGAAGGGAGAATTTCACTGCATACAGTCAAGTTTCTTATAAAAACGGTCCACATTTTTTATTAAAGTATATCGGAGATATTAAAGTAAGTAAAAATGGGATTTTATTTTTTTGCCTTTACATGGCCTTTAACGTACCTACATGCTAGTTAAATGCAAATTGCCATTGCCTTACGAGTCAGTGATTAATAATAAAACACAAACCACTCAATGGAAGTTGCCAATGCCAATATTATATTTTAAAAATGCCTTAAAGGACAACTAAACCATATCTGTATAATCATCCGTATATTGTGACATTTATATCTATGTGTACTGTATATTTTGAGTCAGTCCCTAATCTCAGTAAGTGACAGCAGCACAGAGCATTTTAAGTGAATTAATAGAAAAGAAGATGGGGAGCTACTGGGGCATCTTTTGAGACACAGGTCTTCACTGCTAAAGGGCTCTGGTTGCCTTGGGCTGGTATAAAAGCCCAAAACATAGAGTACAATATTTCTAGCCTACTTATTTAGTTAGGCTTTAGTTCTCTTTTAATATCCACCAGATGTCTTTATCTCAGACACTGGCATCATAATAAAACAACTATAAAAGATATTTAATTGTTTGAATGAACTTGAAATCATGCAGCCATAATGATTCCATGAAATATTTGGATGCTGACACAGTCCAATGGGCAATTGCAATTGCTGCTGTGGAAGCGAGCCCATGTGCCCCAACCCTCTAGGCAACCAGCCTGCAACTTGGGTCCTGTGACACGATCTCTACAGGACCCTATTCTTACCTCTCTGTCACAGGACGTCACACAACCGCCCAGGACCCGACTTCCACTTTCTTCAGCTCACTTTCTGCTTTCCTACACATTTTCTCTTACCATTTACACACTCACATATGCACTTACACACACACAACACACACACTACACATTTTACTAAAGGTAGGTTTTTTGAGTTTTTTTTTGCTTTTTTTGCTTTTTTTCTTTTGCTCACTCATGCACACTTTTGCACATATTTACATACTCACATACACATATACCAAATTTTTAGAGCTGTACACACATGCATACCCAAGCACACACATACTTTTCTAAAAATGTTTTATTAGTTGTTTTTTTATCATTTCACAGCGTGACTATTGGATCAATCATTCTGACCATGCTGTCAGATCAGTTATTTTGTTATTTCATTGATTTGCCTAATTGTATTTGATTTTGGGATTTTATTGTGGTTTTATGCTTGCATTATGTTTTTTTAGCAATGTTTTACAGTTGGATCACTTGGAGTAGAAACACGTTTTTATCAATTTTGTATTCCCTTGAATATTTACTTTCCAAAAATATATGGGTTTTGGGGGTCTTTGTACTGTTAGGGGTTCTTGCAGCACATGATATGCAGTCAGGGGGCTTTGTTCACAGAAGGCTAATTGTCAGCTAGAAAATTCATATTATTATTTTAATTTGGGGTCCGCCATCTGCTTTGGTATAGCTATGCATATTGGGCATCAAACTGTTCAGTAGACCCTTGGCATTCATATTTAGGGTGGTTTTCCATTGTATATAAGAAATTAGACGAGATAAATGTGACAAATTGCAATATTTTTAGGCAATTCTCAGAAATTTCATAAAAACTGCTGTCTTTAGAGTAGCTTTGCAGTTTGTTCGTTATGAGTAGGATAATATAATTACCCAATTTGGATTTGGGGGAATGTGTACTTTCCAAAAATATATATTTTTCAGGGTTCCCCATAATTTTTATTGCTGTTAACACACATAAAACTGGCAGTGTATTTATAAATTAGGGTAAAATGTAAGCCATCAAACAGATATGCACAAGGTAGATTTTGGAGTCTTTACATGCCATGTACTTCAATAAACCATTGGGCATCAGTTCAGTGGACTCCAGATATTAATATTTAGGTTGTTTAATCTTTGTACCTAATTATATGTGGGAATAAGATACTGCAAAGTGGAAGCTTTGAAGTGATTTTTGAAAATGTAACCAAAAATCTCCAAGTTTAGGAAACTTTGCGGCTTGGCACAAAAGAAAGACAAAATACCCAATTTGGATATGGGGGAATGCGTACTTTTCCAAAAATATATGGTTTTCTGGTGTGAACGTACGTTGATGTACCTTTGCTACTCATAAAATATGTGTAAATGTATTGATTTTGCTGTATCTGGAATTATATTATTATTATCCATCTATCCCATTTTACTAGTCAGACTACTTTCAGTTGAAACATACATTCAATACTGGTACCAGAGTAAGAATTATTTATATACAACATTTGGTCCTCCCTGTCCTTAACAGTATACCCAAATGGGGTACCTGTATTCAGGGCCATTTGGTAGGAGCTCCCTATCACCATTTGATGAAGACTAGATGGTGGCCTAGAATAGTAATTTCTCTAAGCCAATGTAAACCGTAAACCTAGAGTATATGAATGTCCAGTGTAGTTCATCTTCATCTTCCACTTGTACATATTTAGGTTGTACATTCCTGATTCCTAGATCATAAAGCGCCTTGTTATATTACACAAATTAGTTAATGGACTTGTGCAATGTTTTTTTGTGTTTTGTATTCTGCCCATATAATTATATTCCACAGGGGTCAGCATAGCCATCATTGGGTATGTGTAGGAGAAATATATAGGGCCCTGGCACTGCTGGAGCTCTGAATGGCCATGTTCAGAATGTAACAAAATCACAGTTTTTTTAATGCAAGTACCCTACAAGAGCGTTAAGTGGGGTTTTGATGGTAACCTTTCAGTTGTATGTTTATCCATAGACAAGCAACCAGCCACACAATTGATAGTAGGCTGTTAATGGGATGCTGGGAGTTGAATTTCAATAAAATCTGCATTTGTAAATCTATCACAGTGAGTTTACAATATTTATTTGCAGATCGTGTTTTCAGGTTTAACTCTTATTCTCGCCTTTACAATGTGCAGTCTATAATTTTTTCCAAGATGACCAATGCCTGGATGTATTACCACCTGTATACACTGCTCTCTCTTGGTTTATGTTCTCCATGTCTTCAGTGTTCTGAATTCTTGGAAGGGCTACCTGATGCTCTGCTAACCTGACCCTCGAGGAGATAGCCTGGCGCCAGCTACAGCTCCTGTGCTTTCTGCCTATCCATCAGCTCAGTGTCGATCAATAGAAATCATTTCAGTTGAACTAAGATGGGTTTTTTTTGCACTTAGCTGCAGACATGTAATCCCAAATAATCAATTTGCATGTGGTTTTTAAAACTGTCTATTCCTTTGTATCTGTAAGATACTTAGCATACAGACAAGACTGCCCATGTATATGAGTATTCTTAAAGACACTAAATAGCATATGGTCATAAGAGGTGCTTGCAGGATATTTTTAGGCCAGACACAGGCTCCAGACTATAGTAAAAATAATTAGATTCATAAGTAAAGTGATTAATTTCACCTGTTAACAACTTTACACCAAACAAAACCATCTGTTCAATCAAAAAATTGTTTTTATTCACTATTTCTCATCTTGTAGTTAATTAGAGCCATCATACTGACAAAATAATGAAGACGTAATTCATAATTGAATAAACTGGGCTTCCCACAGATATACATGTTGCCTTCTGAGACTCAGCACAAATAGCAATTTTCTGGACACCGGTCATAATGAAGGCCATTACAACTGTATCAAATGTACCCTCTAATGCCAGCATTTTGTTAGGATTCCACCAGGCAGCCACTAGCAATATTTCCCCTAAACTGCATTCAGCATTTAAGTCCGATCAATGGTACGTTTTTTATTTTCATTGTAGATATTTCCTTGTCAAACAGTCAGGTTACCTCAGGTCTGGAAACAAGCCACTTCTCACTTTAAGCCAGGGATCCCCAACCTTTTGAACCAGTGAGCAACATTCAGAAGTAAAAGGAGTTGGGGCGCAACACTAGCATGAAAAGTTTTCTTGGGGTGCCAAATAAGTGCTGTGGCCACTTGGCAGCCCCTATGTAGATTGGCAACCTTCATTGAGGCTCTGTTTGGCAGTACACCTGGTTTTTATACAACCAAAACTTGCCAAGCCAGGAATTCAAAAATAAGCACCTGTTTTGAGACAACTAGGAGCAACATCAAAGGGGTTGGAGAGCAACATGTTGCTCAAGAACTACTGGTTGGGGATCACTGCTTTAAGCTAATTTAAAAGTACTTTGTGCCTAGCTGCCAATAGTAAAGCTGCTCCTGTGCAAGGGAGCTATACAGAGAAAGATGCCTAAAATGTTTTATTAAATGTTTTCCGGAATTGACAATTAGGGACTTGCTGTTTCATTAGATATATTGATGATTGATGATTGCTCTAGGACAAGCTTTTTGAAATCTTAAATTTCTAACATATTTCTAAAAGGAACACTGGGGTAAGAGTAGTCTGCTACAAATTAACATTAGGCAGTTGGTTGTTGATATATTGCTTAACTTTGTTTTATACCTGTGCTATGGATTCATCATCATAAAAATGTCCCTATGTAGCAAAGGGCAATTCTAAGATACAAATGTTTGCCTTTGCTTAAAGGAGAACTAAAGCCTAACTAAAGAAGTAGACTATAAATGTTGCACATTATGTTTTGGGTTTTTGTACCAGTAAAAGGGAACCAAATGCCCTTTAGATCTGTGCCTCCAAAGTTGTCCCAGTATCTCCCCATCTTCTTTTCTGCTGATTTACTGCACATGCTCTGTGCTGCTTTCACTTACTGAGTTTAGGGGCCGGCTTAGGGGCCGGCTCACAATATACAGTACCCAGAATATAAATGTCACACTATAGAGCTGATTAGAAATTAATACAGTTAATTACTACATGGCAGCGCAGAAAGCAGTGCAACTAACTTCAGGGTTTAATAATCAGCCCTGTAGCATCAGTTTATATTACAGGCCAACCTGATTTTCTGCTTGATAATTTGCGATGACCCTAAGCTTAGCTTCTAAAAAGCTGCTCAGAGCCCAATGAGCAAGTGAGTGTCAGACACTTTTCAAGATGGTGACCACCCTGTAACAAGTTTGAAGTCCTGGATCATTGCTGATATTGAGATGCTGAAACTTTAGGCTGGTACAGTATAATATGTTCAGGATATAAATCATGGCATTTTTAATCATATTAATTTTTAGGGTTTGTTCACCTTTTAAACAGTTTTTTCAGTTGAGCTGTTTTCCGATTGTTCACCATAAACAAAGACTTGCTTTCCATCTTTTTTTAAAAAAAAAAATGTTTTCCCAAAATTGAAGTTTAAAGTTTTATGTTTCAGTCTCTAGTATTTCAGTCTGGCAGCTCAGTGATCCAGGAGCATTCTTAACTGTTACAATTTGATACATTTAGTTAATACATTTCTCAGCAGTATCTGTGGAGGATTAGCAACTATTGTATCAATTCTAACAGCTGCCTTTAATGAAACCCATGGATTCTGCTTAACAGGGACAAAGACAACAAATGTATCAACTAAATGTATCAATTTATAACCGTTAAAGAGTCGGTGACCCCCCCCCCCCAAGAGCTGCTAAAGAAGGTGAAAAATGAAACTTTACACAATATTAGAAAAACAGTCACAAATAGAAAGTAATTGGGAAAAGTCTTTATTTCTGGTGAACAATCTGAAACTGAGCTGGGAAAAAGACTTGAAGGTGAACAACCCCTTTAAAATTATAGTTTAGGTTTAAAGGTTTAGTGGCACTATTTCTATTTTAAAGGGGAACGTATGAGCTTTTATCAAAATATTGTGTATTTTAGAGTTATTTCAGTTAATGAAAACTTGGGGTCTACAATTTGTGGAAGATGCATGTTTTTAACATTACTGCAACTGTACTGTAACTTCTATAGTTTTATCTAGTTTGCAGGCAGCACATTTTAGATAGGCAGCAATAAAACAGCGTGTGTATATTTTTCATAGAAAGCATAGTGAATACTGGGAACCCCCGGTTCCATTGCAGATAGCTATAAAAGGTACAAACATGTTTCAGTTTGAGATGTTCGATTCAATTTCTCCACTTGTAATTACACTCATTTCAGTCTCTTATGTACAACTACATTTAATTATTGTGATGTACCTTAATTCAATAAGATGGGAATGAATACTTACTTTAGTATAAAGCATGTAAAATATGGCCCTACCAGATCCCTGTGGGACTCCATTAGTAACTACTGAATAATACTGAAGATATTTTCCATTTTTTTATTCACTTCCTTTTTCCCGCACACACACAATATTGGATTTGGGTAGACACAAATATCAATGAAGTATGTTTTTTTCATCCTTTTCTTATATTTGGTTTATTTACACAAGGAAGAGAGAGATTTATAATAAAAACTCCAATGCTCTTCGGTGTTTATTAGTGAAGATTTTGCACATTTTAGAAACAGGATCTCTATGTAAAATATATTTACCTTCAAGTTAGAAGGCCCAAGTTATGAGTTTGTATTAACTAAATATGATTAAAAATAAAAGTTATGAAACTAAATAGGTAGTAGGATCTTAAAGGAAAACTAAAGCTTAAATAAAAAAGTAGGGCAGAAATGGTGTACATTATGTTTTATGCGTCTGTACCAGCCCAAGACAAGCACAGCCATTTAGCAGGGAAGATCTGTGTCTCTAAAGATTGTCCTGTAGCTCCCCATCTTTTTTACTGCTGATTCACTGCACATGCTCTGTGCTGCTGTCACTGACCTAAGGAACTGATGCACAATATGCTGAATATAAATAATATAAATGTCACAATATAAGACTGATTAATAAATAATTCAGATTATTGGCACATGGCAGCTCAGAAACCAGCACAATTATCATCAGAATTTAATAACCAGACCTATAGCATCAGCTTATATGACAGGCAAACCTCTTTTCTGCTTGATAATTTGCGATGACCCCTAATTTTAGCTTCTCAACACCTGCTTAAAACACACTGAGCTTGTGAGTTACATAGTTACATAGTTAAATCAGTTTGAAAAAAGACAAAGCCCATCAGGTTCAACCCCTCCAAATGAAAACCCAGCATCCATACACACACCCCTCCCTACTCTCAGAAAAACTATATATACCCATATCTATACTAACTATAGAATTTAGTATCACAATAGCCTTTGATATTATGTCTGTCCAAGAAATCATCCAAGCCACTATTAAAGGCATTAAAGTAAAACTATACTCCCCAAACAATGTATGTCTCTATAAAACGATATTGCACAAAACAGCTCATATGTAAAACCCTGCTTCGTGTAAGTAAACCATTTTCATAATAATATACTTTTCTAGTAGTAAGTGCCATTGGGTAATCATAAATAGAAAATTGCCAGTTTAAAAAATAAGGGCCGTCCCCTGGGATCGTTCGATTCACTGTGCACATGAACATACCAACAAACCAATTAACAGACAGAGTTGTGTCTTTTGCTTAAAAAAATCTTCCTGTTACAGTTAGAGCTGCAGTATTTCTGGTCAGTTGATCTCTGAGGCAGCACACATACCATCACAAAATGGTGGCTCAAGGCAAGATTTACTTAAATAAATATTCCAGTTTGATAAGATTCTTTAATATGCCACTTAATATGATGTAAACTGTCTTTTGCTTAAGTGTTCATTTTTGGGGGTATAGTTTTCCTTTAACAGAATCAGCCAGTGTCGCAGACACTCCAACCAAAATCCAAGATGGGAGACTCCTGTGACACCAATGAAGGCCTGCACCATTACTACTATAGAGATCTTTTGACTTGTTCAATAAGTTCATTATAGAAAATATGGAATTTCTAACCATATTCATTTTCAGGGTTTAGTTCTCCTTTAAAAAAAGTTGATTAATTCAAAAGTTATTCCATTTCATATATTCAGAGTCTTATACTGTACACAGCACTAATCAGTCTTCAGTACTACTCTATTGCAAGTTTATGGCAAACTAAATGTTTGGTGAAAAAGTGGTAAAACAATTAATACAAAAAAACAGCAATCTTTCCTGTGCCCAAAACCAGAATGGACGCAGCAGCATGTGTAAGGGCAAACATTAAGGACCCTGCTGAATAATTTCCAACACCTAAACCTTCTTTACAAAGTCACAAGGCCCTTAAAGGGCATGTAAAGTCTAAAATAGAATAAGGCTAGAAATGCTGTATTTTGTATACTAAATATAAATATTAACTTATTGCACCACAAGCCTTATAAAACAAATAATTTATGCTTTCAAAGTTGGCTACAGGGGATCACGACCTTGTAACTTTGTTAAACAACTGTACAAGACTAAGACTGTGCACATGCTCAGTGTGGTCTGGGCTGCTTAGGGATCATCATAAACAAAGCTGCTGAGTTCTGCATGGCTGGGAAGTAAGGCGGGGGCTCCCCTTGCTGTTCATAAGTATGATTGTTTCGCTGCTCAGCAGTTAGGGACCATCTGACAATTCCTATCCACAGCAGTAAATGAAGGGAGAATTTCACTGCATACAGTCAGGTTTCTTAAAAAAACGGTACACATTTTTTAATTAAAGTATATTTTCATTATTGTTTTTTTGCCTTTACATGCGCTTTAAACATAATGATCAAAGAGCTTTATTCAATAGACATGTCAGGTGATAAAAGCACAATGCAGGGTAAAGCTCTACAGGCACAGTCTCTCTTTCCTATAAAGTTACAATGTATACAGTAATTTACACAAAGAGTTTATGAACGTGATCTTGCAACTATTGCCACAGAGGATTCTGGTAGTTGTAGTTGCTCTGCAGGTATAAGTTCCGTATCTCTCACAACAAGCAGCCATTTTGGAACACTCAACAGTACTTCACTATGGTCGTGACCTGGAGAGGGTTTGCCTACTCCGGATAGAGCCTTCGGCACTCATTATATATAGCGTGTAGACCGGGAGGAAACAGGGACAGGAAAGCCTGGGGCACGGGCGCATGGCTAGGCCGCAAATCCTCCATACCCCGTGAAAGCAAATCACCGACACACGGGACAATAAAGAGATGTTTGGTGGGAGTACTGAGGACCTGGCTCTTACGAGAGGCCCATCAGAACAACAGGCTTCTATCACTTCCCCCACAAACTATGGTAAGCTCACACCCAGCAGACGTTTTGGAAAAGTCTAGGCGACCAACAACTTGTTGCTGGAGCACAAATGCTGGTTTGGAGAGCAGCAGGAACCAAAAGTAGGAGATCGTAGGGCAGCTGCTGATGACATCACATGCGCCATCTAGTGGTAAACTTTATTCAAAATATGTTTTGGCAAGGAACATTTAATCCAGGAATGCAGAGCCTCATCGGGGGAGCAGGGGCCATGGACCCTGGTGGAGTTGCACCTCTTGCACCATTGGTAGTTACGCCACTGTGTATATGTGCCACATGCATCAGCAACATCCTTGTTTTAAAGCAATGATTACCTACATGTGCGGTAAGTATGAATATTTTCTATGACTTTTCTTTATATACTTAGAGTATAGTTCTGTTGCATCAATTGCAGCATGTGGGTAGCCTGCATATCCTAGCACATTAGGTTTTTAATTCAGCTCTACATCTGCAGATTCACTGATTCGGCATTCAGAACACTTATTTTATAAAGCGATAACATGATTACAAATGTTGTATTACACAGTCACAAACTGATTCATCCAGATTTGTCTGTAGAAAATTGTTATAATGATTTCCTGGTGTAATGTTTCTCTCCCTAGCTTATTGCTTTAAGGTCAGTATTTGTAATTGTATCAGTGTTTTCCAACCAGTCTGTTAGACCTTGTTTTCTGCCATTACGCACCACAAGGAAACAGGAGAGTGGTCTGAAATGTCTTGAAAGCAGCTGTGCACATTTACAGTACACATTGAGAATGGGGTCGGGGGGGGGGGGGTAATTATTTCCTACATGCATTTCCCTATATTAAAATTTACTGGCACTAGTTTGAATAAATGCTGTATTTAAAAACAAAGTTGAAAAAGTACTTACAATTTAGTGTGATGGCACACAGGCACATTATCATCCATGGAAAATTGCTTTCCCCATGGGTGGCAAAGCACCCATGTACTATCACCCTTATGGGGAAGAGGAGACAGAGAAACAAAGGGGGTATCCACAGTGGAAATCACACTCTACATTGGTTCATTTAAGCTGTTGCTGAACTATAATGCTCAGAATATTCAGTAGTGGGAGAGCAATGAAGCTGGATTCAGTACAAGGTGCAAAGTGCATACTGAATTGAAATCCCATGGTTGCAAGTGGTCCATTGATGTCTTTACATCTTTGGGGTGCCTATAGTGATCCTCCTTTTCAAATGTGAAGTGTCTGTGCCACACCCAACTGCACAAATCAGCAAGCAATCAATGAAACTGCCTCACTGTAATACTCCCATATACAGGTCTAAAATATAAGGGTTTAGCACCACCTACAGTTATGTTTTTTAAATGACAGTAGTGATAATGGACGTGATCTGAAAAATTTCTGCCTAATGCACTACACAGATTCTCTTGTCCTTGTTTTGCTCTCAGGTTTGCTGCAGCAAGCATCACTCATTTGGGTGTAGCTGCGTGAAAGCAACTTTTTGGTTTACCTTAAATATTTATTTAATATATTTTTTTTAATTTTTGCATTCTGTGTCTGACTTTCCAGCTTTTTAATGGGGGTCACTGACCCAGAAATCTAAGAAACAAATTCTCTGTATGACTAGAGTTTTATTGTTACTACTATTTTTTTATTATCATCTTTCTATTCAGACCCTCTCCTATTCATCCCTCTGGCAAAGAAGATGGTCTCTATAAGGAGCACAGGGGTGGAGATTACCAGGCTAAACTTTTACCTTTATTGTTTCAGGTCCTGCCTTAACAACAACTTATTATGTCATTAAAGGAGAACTAAACCCTAAATGTGAATATGGCTTAAAATTGCATATTTTATATACTGAATGTATTGCACACAGTGTCAGACTGTCAGACCCTAGTGGGCCCCCGCCGGGCCAGACCCCCTTTTCCGACATTCAGTTTTTCCAAAAAAAACCCCTTTTTTGGTGCATTGCAGTACCATTTGCGCATGTGCGCCAAGCGATGATGTCTGCGCATGCACCGTGTGGGCAAGCGTGCCAAGCAGCGCCTTCGTGTCACAGTAGGGGGGCGGGCCCTGGACAGCAGTTCCGGTGGGCCCTTGGCCCCCAGTCCGACCCTGATTGCACCAGCCTAAAGTTTCAGCTTCTCAAGAACAGCAATGGTCCAGACTTGTCAAAGGGGGTCACCATCTTGGAAAGTGTCTGTGACACTCACATGCTCAGTGGGCTCTGAGCAGCTGTTGAGAAGCTAAGCTTAGGGGTTGTCACAAATTATCAAGCAGAAAATGAGGTTGGCCTGTAATATAAGATGATGCTACAAGGCTTATTATTAAATTCTCATGCTGGTTGCACTGGTTTCTGTGCTGCCATGTAGTAATTATCTGTATTAATTACTAATCTGTGGCAGCCCACTACAGGGGGATGAAGCAGCCCTGCCATTTAACTTGGGAGGGGCAAAAATCCAGTGTCAGACTGGCCCACCGGGATACCAGGAAAACTCCCGGTGGGCCCAGGTGTCAGTGGGCCTCTTGCTTCTAACCATTTGGCCTTTTTCATGGTCATTCCTTCATTTCTTTAAGGGAACAAAGAGGTTTAATAATGGAAGAATAGAGTATAGTATGTAGAGAAAAGAGACTAGGGGAATAAAGAGGTTGAGTGAGGTTCCAATAGTTTAGAATATGGGCCCTCAGCCTAAGGTTTTCTGGTGGGCCCCTGGCATCCCAGTCCGACACTGCTATCTGCCACAACTCAGAATGTACTTTTTACTGTATATTATATACCTCACCACCCCTAAGATGGCATTGATCAGCTATATATTCATATACTGTATAATTCTAAGTTCTTCAGTGGAGTAGATTCTATATGCAGCCTTCCTGAGCAAACAAGTTCACCCTTCCCACCCCCCACCCCTAGCTGGAAGGACAATCATCCAAATCCAATCATACAAATCCATGACTGTATAAATGTTTATACATGAATTTTATTTACATGATACCCACAAGCAGACCTGCTAATCCTGTAACCACCCAAATCTGTGTTTGTTTTATGAAACTAACTTCCTGAATGAAATGGAGCATTGTTATAAAGGGAAGTATTATACTGCAGCGATAATCTGCTTTGGAACAAAGAAAAACCATGCTAAACATTACATTCAGAACAATTAGTTGTTCTTTGACCCTGCCTGGTTCTATCAGCTCTCTCTCCACCTAGTGGGCTCATTCCAAGATCACGCTGCAGTGTTCCTTTGACAGAGCCACCTATGTACTACCCACCCCAACTATGACTAAATACTGGTATGACTGCTTTGCAATGCACTGAACACAATATGTGTGAATAAAACGTAGGCGCCCATTCATAAGAAAAGGTAATCCGTGTTATGAAGTCATTTTTCGGTTTACTATCATTAAGGGAGGGAGTCGATAGGAGGGTGAGGAAAAGAATTTATTCGGCAGGCATGGATCCGCAGTGAATGATTTAGTGAAACCGTGGCAAAAATTGGCACGCATAAAAATTGTCATGTGTCAAAATTATTCGGATGCCCATTGACTTTAATGCATTTGGACAAAAGATTGCCGCTTGTGTCAAAATTGATGCACGCCAAAATTATTTTGATGTCCATTGATTTTTTTAGGAGTTTTGCAAATTTTTCAGCGAAGCAAAACAGGACAGATCATCAAAAATGAAAGACACAAACTGCAAAGAAGGGGCATGAGGATCAAAAGGAGAGGAGTCCAGAGTTTGTTAGGTCAAGTGCTAAAACAGTTCATAGAGAGGGTATTTTAACTTACTTCTGTTTGTGAAAGATATTTAACTAAATAATCTATTTGGAATTCAAGGCTCAGACAATTAAGCTGGCCATAGAGTCAAAGATCCGCTCATTTGGAGACATCGCCAAACGAGCGGATCTTTCCCCGATATGCCACTAACTGCATGGCTATATCGGGGGTAATTCGAGCGTTCGGCTGTATGGCCGAACGATCGAATTACGATGCGCCAAGGGGCTCCGACGGGTCGGTCGGGTAAAAATCCAACCTTCCCGATCGATATCGTGGCCAGATATCGATCGGGAAGACCCGTCGGAAGCCCCCATACACGGGCAGACTGTTAAACCGGTCCAAACGACCGATATCGGCAGCTTTATCTGCCCGTGTATGGCCACCATTACTCTCTTCTTTCCTCCAGCAGACAGCGCTGTGGAAATTCAGCTACTGGAGACCACTTGAGGTTTCCTTCACAAACCTGCAAATACGATACGATCCTGATAGCGCCAACTCTGCTCATATCTTGCACAAATCCAGGTACTCTGCATTCTCTGAACAGAAAGTGATTAGCTCACATAAATGACTTTGGCACAAGGTTAACAAATATGCTGTCACCCTCCTGCTTATTAGCTTAACTGTAGAAGTGATAGCTCAAGTAAGGGAACTAAGCAGCCAACTCAGGAACCACCGAGCTGCTCACATGCAGAGCCCAAGGGAGGGTCACCTAGTGCCAAATCCATTTTTTTGCTTAGCAGTCCTGATGAATGTTTCCAATGCAATGATTTATCTGCACTACTAATGGTGAATCAAGGGTATGCAATGGCACAAAGACTGCACAATAAATATTTTATCTGTCATCCTCTCATGACTTCACTAATAGGAGAGATGCAGAAAGCAAGGTTTATTCAAGGTCAGCCAGCATATCTGGAAACATGGCCTTCTGTTTCATATTTATCCTTTCTGTAAGTACAAAAAAATCAATGTTTTCGATTTAAGCAGCTTCAGACAAAAGAGTATTTTGTTGTAGGCTTGAGTGCTAGGTAGGATTTACAGTAGAACTGGGCAATGTTACCTTATTGTGTTCTCCTTATTGAAACTTCTGAGGTTACTTTTCTAATTTGGTGAGGATCTGTTAACAGTGGAATGAGCATGCACTCCCTTAGACACACCAAGTTGGATAAAATCTCGTTCTTTATTCCATAAGTTAAAAGCAACTGTCCTAACGCATTTCGCATCTAGAGATACATAATCATAGGCACCGGGGCCACGCACCCAGGTCAAGTCCCATATGGGGCGAGCTTCCGTTTTTATTAGAAGTTGGATTTTCACTTTCTGGATAGTCACAGTTTTTCCTTGTTTGAGGATCTGTTAATGCTTTGCTCCCAAGGCATATAGTGGATGGTCTGAGCAGGCTGTGTACCCTAGGCAGGTGCTAAGTGCTGTGTTTTCCTGCAGCCCCATGCATTCCCTATTCTTCACCTGAAAGTGGTGCAGGTTACTGTATGTTCCAGAGGACATCCGCACTCTCTGAACACATTGCTGCCGAAGAGCTGCATCTAAAGGCAGTGCAACATTGCACATTGACCCGTATTAAAGGGGTTGTTGTTGTTCACCTTTCAAACACTTTTTTCAGTTCAGTTGTTTTCAGATTGTTCGCAATAA
Organism: Xenopus laevis; assembly: GCF_017654675.1. Classification (NCBI taxonomy): domain Eukaryota; kingdom Metazoa; phylum Chordata; class Amphibia; order Anura; family Pipidae; genus Xenopus; species Xenopus laevis. Next base: position 128,222,307 of record NC_054374.1, on the reverse strand, counting down.
ACAGACTTTTTTTCAAATGCTTTCCATCTTTTATTTTTTCCAACTCTCCCAAAATTTAAGCATAAAGTTTGATCTCTGGTGTTTCAGTCTGGCAGCTCAGATCCAGGCACAATGATACATTTAGTTGATACATTTCTCAGCAGCATCTGTGGAATATTAGCAACTATTATATCAATTCTAACAGCTGCCTTTAATGATACTCAGGAATTCTGCTCAGTAGGGACAAGATAACAAATGTATCAACTAAATGTATCAATTTAGAACAGTTAAATATTCGATGACCCCCACAAGCTGCTTTAGAAGGTGAAAAATTAAACTTTATACTTCAATATTAGAAAAATGGTCACAAATAGAAAGTAATTGGAAAAAGTTTTTATGGTGAACAATCTGAACCAATGTCAATTTGGCAGCTTTTCTGTGGTGATTAACAGGAGGAAACAATGTGGAAAGTAGCTTACTATGCAGCATCTGGCCCACTGGGATTGTTTGGAAAAAAATTGCACTTGCTACAAGCAGCTCTCTGCTTTGAGGGCTATGGTCATAGTCCCAGTAGCATTTGCAGTGAGGCTAATCAGCCATGGTGCTACAGGGCTGTTATTCAGCTATTATGATGCAAAATGCACAGGTTTGTCTATGCTGACATACAGATATATATATGCAGACATAAGAATATTTAATATATATATATATACAGACATAAGAATATTGAATGATGATATACCTAAAGTATGTATTGTATGCTGGTCCTTAAAGGAGAACTAAAGCTTAACTAAAGAAGTAGCTAGAAATGTTGTACATTATGTTTTGGGCTTCTATTCCAGCCCAAGGCAACCACAGCTCTTTAGTAGTAAAGATATGAGCCTCCAAAGATGCCCCAGTAACTCCCCATCTTCTTTTCTGCTGATTCACTGCACATGTTCTGTGTTGCTGTCAGTTAATGAATGTGGGGACCAACTCAAAATATACTGTACACAGAATATAAACGTCACAATAGAAGGCTGATCCCACTGAGCCTGTGAGTGTCGTAGACACTTTCCAAGATGGTGATGCCCTGTGGCAAGTTTGAAGTCTTGGATCATTGCTGCTATCAAGAAGCTGAAAGTTTAGGGTGGTGCAATAAGTTGTTTATTAAATTTGGTATTTTTAATCATTAAGGGTTTACTTCTTTAAGCTCAGTTCACTGACAGCAGCCCTGCTTTGAGTCAACAAAGTAGAAGATCCATAGAGCTCCTGAAGGCATTTTTGGTGGTGCAGATATTTACTGCTAAAGGGCTTTTATGGATACAGTCAGGGCAGCCATCAAGAATGAATATGAGGTCATGCTGACAGGGCCAGGAAAGATGTAAGAGTATGATCTGCAAAACAAAGGGCAAGACATATGGGGTATTGGCAGAGTTGTGTTGTTCCACTTGCGGCCTAATCTAAACCCCACATACATAAAACAGCTTTATGTACAGAGATGCTGCAAATATTTTATTTTAGATTAATGTTGTGAAAGGGACACATGAATAAAATGATCTGACATGCCTGGACAATTTATCAAGAAGCTCATTTAATCCCAACTCTCTCAGGGGTTGGTTGCAGTCATTAAAAATGGCATGCATCGAACTGATGTTGCCAATGACGAAGTTGATTTCAAACCTCCTGGTTTTCAAACAAATATGAAACTAACATGAGTTATAACAGGCAGGGACAGTGTTATATCCTTCATTAGATTCATTTTCTGAGGATATGTGAAATACCCTGCATCGCTACAGGTAGTTATGATCGATGTCTGTGGTCACCACTAGTATGAACTATTATGCATTAGTAGCAATTCAATGCTGCCAAACTTAGCATTATTTTGAATCTTACTAGATCTAAATCTTGTTCAGTTAGTTGAGCCTTCTATTTTGTTTCCAAGCATTTACCAACAGTATGTGATTGCTGGGTCCATGCTAAAAGTTTCAGCATCTTGAGTGTACATACAGTTTAGTCATTACATGGCCTAAACCAGAAGTCCCCAACCAGTGGGTTGAGAGCAACATGTAGCTCTTCAACCCCTTAAGAGGGCTCTCAGTGGCCTCAAAGTAGGTGCTTAATTTTTTAATTCTAGACCTGGTAAAGTTTTGGTTGCACAAAAATTAGTACTGTCAAGTAGAGCCTCCTGTAGGCTGCCATTCCACATTGGGTCTACCAAATAGCCAATCAGCCCTTATTTGGCATCCCCTGGGACATTCTTAATGCTTTTATTAGTCCAACTTTTTACATTTGAATGTGGCTCATGGTTAAAAAAAGGTTGGGGAACCCTAATCTAAAGGGTGAGGAGCAAGGCGTAGGATGTCACTGCACCAGAATGAGTAAAGTAGTTTAAGCTCAAGCATGAATGGTAAAGATTGACCATGATTTTAGCTGAGCTTTGAGGCACATTTATTTGACCAAACAAACCCCAAAGAAATGTATAAATTAGTGTGAATGTCTTTTAAATGGTAATTCTGCGCAGAATAAAGTCAAACCAAAATCCTGTTCTGCCGATTGTTTATTTCAACATTTTATACACACAGTGAAATGCACAAATTAGCATTAAAACTGCTTCATCACCTCTTCAGAAAAATACACTTAAAACATTTAAACACAAGTAGGGGTATGGGATCTCTACATAAAATATAAAAAAATCCAATTCACTTGTTTTGCCATCAACTTCAAATTAATGTTGTTAACACGGTCACATTACAGAAAAAAAAGCAAATGGAGCAACAATTAATTTCTAATCATTACACTGTGGGGAATTCCATTTCCAGTTTTTAGAACATTTGTAGAATGGGTTTCTAGACAACAGATTCCATACCTATTGAACTTATATTCATAATATAGGTTAATGAAATCTGCAGGTATTCAGTTAATATTGGTTAATGAAATCTGCAGGTATTCATTTAATATTGGGGAAGAGCCATATTTTAGCATGTATAATTAAGTGCTTGCACCAAAGAGGGGTAACTGAAAAACAATGTACTTATGCTGGAGAGCAAAGAAACTTGGTCCCCTGTTCCACATGGCAGAAGATGTTTTTAAAACAAATGGGCAAATCTCAACCAGAATTCTGAGAATGGCAACAACTTTAAAGATACAGAAATTCAAGGATATTCAGACTTTAAAGCCACATTTAAAATGGCGCTTTATTTAAAAAAAGTTAGACTTCAGAAGGGAAAATTCAGCAATAGAAAAAGGGCACAACGCAAGAGAAACAGATTAAAGTTAATACTCTTCGCCTTCATCTTCTGCATCGGCACTATCTGCACCAACCTCTTCATAATCCTTCTCCAGGGCAGCCATGTCTTCACGGGCCTCAGAGAACTCACCCTCTTCCATACCCTCACCCACATACCAGTGCACAAAGGCACGCTTGGCATACATGAGATCAAACTTGTGGTCCAGACGAGCCCAGGCCTCAGCAATTGCAGTGGTATTGCTCAGCATACACACAGCACGCTGCACCTTGGCCAGGTCTCCTCCTGGAACCACAGTTGGGGGCTGATAATTGATACCAACTTTGAAACCAGTTGGGCACCAGTCCACAAACTGGATGGTACGTTTTGTCTTGATGGTGGCAATAGCTGCATTTACATCTTTAGGTACCACATCACCACGGTACAACAGGCAACAAGCCATATATTTACCATGGCGAGGGTCACATTTCACCATCTGGTTAGCTGGCTCAAAGCAGGCGTTTGTAATGTCAGCTACAGTAAGCTGCTCATGATAAGCTTTCTCTGCAGAGATGACAGGGGCATAAGTGGCAAGAGGGAAGTGAATACGGGGATAGGGCACCAAGTTGGTCTGGAACTCTGTGAGATCAACATTCAGGGCTCCATCAAACCTTAGAGAGGCTGTGATAGAAGACACTATCTGACTAATGAGCCTGTTCAGGTTGGTGTAAGATGGGCGTTCAATATCTAGATTTCTGCGGCAGATATCATAAATGGCCTCATTGTCTACCATGAAAGCACAATCAGAGTGCTCCAGGGTGGTATGGGTGGTGAGGATAGAGTTGTAGGGTTCAACAACAGCTGTTGAGACCTGAGGAGCTGGATAGATGGCAAATTCTAGCTTGGACTTCTTTCCATAATCAACAGAGAGACGCTCCATTAGCAGGGAGGTGAATCCAGAACCAGTGCCACCTCCAAAGCTGTGAAATACCAGGAAACCCTGAAGACCTGTGCACTGGTCAGCCTGCATGAAAGAAAATATTTTTTTTATATCCAGTATGCAAGCTTTTATGAATTCAGCCCTGAAACCTTTATATTTCTTTACTGATGTTCGTTCTTTTAAAAGGACAATTATATCGCTAAAATGAATACATAAGCAACCTACATCTAACCCCTACCTCTACTTACCCATGCAGATTCTGTGCAGTGAAGCTCACGGCACCATCTTCTCTTCGGTAAACTTCGGGAGAGGTCAGTGTTATCGGCGCATGCGCAGTTGGAGCAATCTTCCGGTTATCGACAACTGTGCATGCACCGAAAGTGACGGAAATTACATAAGCGCAGGAAGACCCGAAGATTATCGAAGAGAAGATGTCGCCCATGAACTCCACTGCACAGAATCTACACCAAGGGGTATGTAAAGAGGTTGGGGCATTTACTGGGGGTAACAAGGAGTGGGTCTATGTAGGGTAGGGTTTTTTTTATAATTAAGGGTTTGGTTCTCCTTTAAGTATAGGTGTGGTATAGTTGCTTTTGCAGGAAACGTGTGGTCTTAACATCTTAATCAGAGCAGGACTTTTTGCCACCATATTACTTACCAGTTTGCGGATCCTGTCCAGCACCAGGTCAATGATCTCCTTGCCAATTGTGTAGTGGCCACGGGCATAATTATTGGCAGCATCTTCCTTCCCTGTAATTAACTGCTCTGGGTGAAATAACTGCCTGTATGTGCCAGTGCGCACCTCATCTGAAAGAAATAAAAAAGCCTGTTCAATAGATAGAACAGGTAGAAATGGTGGCATAGTTCTTTCCATGTGAATGGGAAATGATGAACTGCATACTTGAGAAAAGTTGTCCTTCATAGGCTTAAAATAAAGCTATCTAGTACTTACGGAATTCAATAATATGGATAATATAAAAAGTTTAGGATTACTCTAAAGGACTTGTATGGAGGAAGACTTGTTGACACAATGGAAAACATTTGTACAGAAAGACAGGCTGTATTTTAAAGGGAAACTCCACCAACCTTAAAACGTACATTAAACAAAAAAAAATTTTCTACCCTGTGTGCCGATAATATAAAAGGGAAATCGTGCTTTCAAGAGAAATGACATCTAATTACAGCCACTGATGTATTAATGAACTTATATAGGAAAGTTGATAAGAATTACATTTATATTCATTATGGAAAAAAAGGTATGTGACTGTTGTACTCACCAATGACAGTGGGTTCCAAGTCTACAAAGACAGCCCTGGGGACATGCTTTCCTGCTCCAGTTTCACTGAAAAAGGTGTTGAAGGAGTCGTCCCCTCCTCCAATGGTCTTATCACTGGGCATCTGCCCATCAGGTTGGATGCCATGTTCCAGACAATAGAGTTCCCAGCAGGCATTGCCGATCTGCACACCAGCCTGACCAACGTGGATAGAGATGCACTCACGCTGCAAGAAATAAAATAATATCTTAGCAGGTTTTGCATTTGTAAACAGTGATGAAGTGTATGGCTAAGAGGAAGTACTGTCGTTCAAACCAGTTTAGCATAAAGGGCTGATGGCTGCACATTAGAAAAGAATGTAACAGGACTTCCACTGCCCACTACAATTTTACCCATACAAAGCTTTAAATAAATTAACGTTGTGAAAAAACTGTGTTCAAGAATGACATTTAATAAACCAATAACGAGATTCGGAACAAAATCATTTATGCAGATTTGTACACAAAAAATATTTGCTGTGCAGAGCTACAGTTTGTTACTTTTTATTACTTATTTCTGTTCAGGCCTTTCCTATTAATATTCCAGTCTCATTAAAGCCACTGCCTGGTTGCTAGGATAAACTTGACCCTAGCAACCAGACAGCTGCTGAAACACGGTTAAATCATTTTTTAAAAATACACACAATAATAAAGACCAATCCTAGGGTAGATGTGGCAAAGAAAATTTTTGCAGCAGCTTTTGCCCATTATGGCACATACATAAGCCTGATGGGAGAAGCAACATGACCACCCAAATGAGGGTATCCTTCCTGGTGCAGGCAGCCTAGCAAGTGGGTATGGTTATTTTAATTATATGCATATATACACAAACTGTTACCTGACCAGCATAGGCTGTATATATAAGAAAGCGGTGTGATACTGCTATGCCTTGTTTCGCTAGAAGGATTAGAGGGCGACCAATGGGCATAGCTGCACGACTCGCATCACAATGTAATGACACTCCTTATGTTACATGATAAGCACAGACATTTGCAGAGATCTGTACAGTATAACCTGCAGTTTTAAAAAGCTGTTTGTTTATCCCATGGAAAAGGATAAACAGCAGTTTTGCCAGTGGCAAAAGAATAACAGATTAATTTATGTTTCTTTACCTCATAGGGATTTACCAAATATTTTATAAATTCTGCATTTAAAGAAGTTACCAAGAAACCAGCTATTCCCCTCTTAGAAATGTGTCCGCAATAGCATTGAGTCACTCCCAAAATCCCATGCAAAGCTCAACTGATGAATGTTTTGTTCAGCAGTTACTGGCACTCCCAAGCTTTTCAGACTCCATTGTTCAGCTCAGCAGAAGCTTAATCATATGCTTCACATACAGATTTTTTTCCATTTCTACTCTATAAACCAGCTGAAATCAGCAGATGTCTAATTCGTGTAAGGTCATCAGCAGCAGGATTACTTCTGTAAGGTAAAGCTTTCAAATACTGAAATAGCCACTGCAACAGGGATGTCCTTTTCACATCTTTTGTGGCCACTTTTGTAACAAACCCTTTGTTTTCAAGGCATCAGCAGAAATGAGTAGTTAGAGAATGCACTGTAGATTTTATGAAATTCTATAGGGGGTGTTTTTTTTACATCTAAGCACACCGTGCTAATACAGAACTGAGGCTTTAGGGGGCCACTGCTTATGTAAGAAACTAAGTATTCCAGTTCATGAGGTTACAGAAAAGCTCAGTTGACAAGGTTTGGTTTAGAATTCTGCTAAGTATTTAACGGTTGATGTTGCAACCTGATCACTCTTGTAATTTAAATTAACTTTTTATTTTTAGCCGTGAGACATCCGCAGTTTTAGACTAATAGCAGGTATTTGGCTCAAACGCATGACTTTTTCAAGTCAAAAACCTGATATTCGCAAAGTTCAGTCAGTGTGTCAGGGAGCCTAAAGATTGCAATTGATGATCCCAAAGACAAACAGATCAATAATGTAGGGCCACATATATGCCAACCTATGTACTGTTCTGTTTGCTCATGTGCAGAACAGCAATACATGAAGAGGAGCTGCAGGAATTCTGTCATGATTTTTATGATGTTTTTATTTCTAAATTACACTGCAAATAATTCACTCTACAAAATAAAATTAAATTCCTGAACCAGCAAGTGTATTTTTTTAGTTGTAATATTGGTGTGTAGACAGCCATTTCAGGTAATTTTGCCTGGTCATGTGCCTTCAGAAAAAGCCAGCACTTCAGGATGGAACTGCTTTTCATTTTTCCTACTCAATATAACAATGTGTCACAGAGGGACCTGGATTTTACTACTGAGTGCTGTTTAGATCTACCAGGCAGCTGTTATCTTGTGTTAGGTAGCTGTTAAGTTCCCATTGTTGTTAGGCTGCTGGGGGGGGCAACATCACTCCAACTTGCAGTACAGCAGTAAAGAGTGACTGAAGGTTATCAGAGCATAAGTCACATGACTGGGGGCAGCTTTGAAAAGGTCTAGCCCAGGGGTAGGCAACCCGCGGCTCCGGAGCCTCATGCGGCTCTCCATTCTGCTTGCTGTGGCTCTGTCTTGCGGCTTTGCCTGTCACGTCGTCTATACAGCCCTCGCACTTGCTGGCGGCTTCTTGAATGTGTGACTGCTGTAAGCTAACGGTTAGCTTATCGCGGTCGCTCAGGAAGCGGCCAGCAGGTGCGAGGGCTGTATAGACATCCCAGGAGTGAACCGAGCCACAGCAAGATGATTCATCATTGTCCTTACCGTGGTCACACACTCAAGACAAGAGAAGGAAGATCAGCATGGAGCTTCAGAAACAGAAGTCACATTAAACAGATGAGAACACTAGCATTTAATAGGGCTATTAATTTAGTTTAATTTATTTCAAAGTAGGCCTACACATACACACTGCAATTCTGTATTCTGTTGTTGTAACAGTTAAAATTAAAAAAAAGGTTACAACTTTTAAAAGTTTATAAGCTGTGTTTTGCGACTCCAGACTTTTTCTTTAGTGGAAGAGGGGGCAAAATGGCTCTTTTGATAGTAAAGGTTGCTGACCCCTGGTCTAGCCCTACCCCAGATTTTAAAATTAAAAAAATATGTTTACTCTTTTGAGAAATGGATTTCAGTTCAGAATTCTGCTGGAGCAGAACTATTAACTGATTCGTATTGGAAAAACAATTTCCATGACAATACCCCTTTAAGGCCAACCAACAAATTTGTCAGGCCTAAAAATCTTCAATTGCACAGGATCATCTGTATGAAGCTCCCTCTGACTGGTCATACATGCTTGTCAGGTAGTATGGTGTAAAATGAGTAAGTGGTGTAGATGGTGTAAATCAGCCAAAACTGCCCAATAAAATCTGGGCATACATGTCAACTGTACCAACTGCACCAGTTAAACCCAAGGATCTTTGGCCCTCAAAGAGAACTAGTGTTAGCAGCTTACAATTGTATATTTAAAAACCAATAAACTGGAAAATCAAATTGCAAAAGTGTTCAGATGAATAGAGATGTTCACATCAATTAATTTCAAGGTTTTGTGGATCCATCTTGGATAGCACAGTATCATGCCCTAATGTACGGTTTAAAAACTTCTGGCACAAAAAGTCTACATACTGGCAGTCAATAAAAATGTAGAAAATGAGGGGATGTATGGGAGAATGCCATGAGACCATTACAAAAGCCACTTGTCATTCAGTGCTGTCACCAACTTTCTCTAAACCTGAAACCCTTTTCACAAGATTCCATAAAAGGGTTCATTTCTCTTTTGTTAGAGTACAGGTATGGGATCCGTTGTCCAGAAAGCTTAAAGGGATACTATCGTGGGAAAACATGTTTTTTACAAAATGCATCCGTTAATAGTGCTGCTCCAGCAGAATCCTGCATTGAAATCAGTTTCTCAAAAGAACAGTACCTTAGTGTACTTGCTATTGGGCACTGAAACACTATATTCAGTGTGTAATAATAACATACAATATACACTGTCGTAGCTTTCTCTAGGGGCCCCAGCCTGAAGGCCAGTTAGGGGGAGATTTGGGGTGAGTGCTTCTTTGTGCCCCTGGAATTAATGCAGGTTGACTGTTACCCCAATGTTATCTATAACCTTGTTATGAGCTAAGGGGGCCCAGCCTGAAGGCCATTTAGTGTGAGATTTGGGATGAGTGCTTCTTTGTGCCCTGGGTACTCCTGCAACTATAGCAGGGTGACTGTTACCCCAATGTTTCTATATATCTGTAACCTTGTTATGAGCTAAGGGGGCCCAGTCTGAAGGCAAGTTAGTGGGCAGGGAGGAGAAAGGCAGTGGTGGGCTAGAAAATGTAGAGCTGTGGCACTGCAGAGTGCCATTGGGAATCATTGAGTTAGTGCAGGTCCTACAAATAGTACTGACTTATGGTTTATTTATACCTTATATAACAGGAGTGCACTGCCAAGACTGGTGACAGGGAACAGAAAAAGAACATACTTGGGAAGCAGGAAAAACTGAGAAGGATGAAGTGTAGGAAGGGTTAAATAGTTCAGGAAAGAAGAGAGAAGGCAGTAGGTAGTCCATCAAAAATAAACATTGCAGGCACTGAGCAAGGTCTGTGTGGGGATGGGATAGCAGAAGGAACACTGTCACAGCTCTTTCACCTTATCTTGCAAGTAACAAGCCTCGAGCAAACGCTCAAAGCAAAGAGTACAATTTCCCCCCTCCCAACTCTGTAAACCGTTAGTTCAAAGGAATGCAGAGTGAATTTACTGAAGAGCAAAAGGTTTGCAAGGAGGGCTGCTCGTGGATGCTGGAGAGCAGGCAATAAGTCGGAAATGAATGCAGCTTCTCTGCAGACCATGTGACCGCTCTCCTCCTGACGTCACAGAGAGGGGAGGAGCAGTACACAGCAGAGAGGGGAGGGGGAATACACAGCAGAGAGGGGAGGGGGAATACACAGCAGGCTCCTCATGTCGCAGTATGACTTGGCTTTTTATCAGTGAGCAGCTGCCTCCAAGCACACAGGTAATGCTGTGCCTGCTGTTAGTGCGACACGTGAGGAATATATAATGAGCAGATATGGAAGCCCCCATGGCAAAATAAAAATAACTCATGTATTGAATTGTGAATTAACATTTTATTTGCCAGACAGTTTTTGAGGTGTACTCTTTATAAAAAGGCAAAAAAATAAAAATAAAATAACTCACATTTTTTAAAAGGATTTCCTTTTTCTCTGTATTAATAAAACATTACCTTGTTCTTATCCCAACTCAGATATAATTATTCCTTATTGGAGGCAAAACCAGCCTATTCATTTAATATGTAAATTATTTTTAAGTAGACCCTACCCCCCCTACCTCTCAGCCTAGCAGCTACCCCGGACAAATGCCCCTTACTCTTTACTTACCACTCGGTGCAGATTCTGTCCAGCAGAGTTCATTGGCGCCAACTTCAGCCGCTTCGGTAATCTTCGGAATGAGACTGGCGCTTCTGCAAATTTAGCAAGTTTCTGCACGTACGCAGAAAATTGCTTCAACTGAGCAGGTGCCGCTATGCTGTTCTCGTTCCAAAGATTACCGAAGAGAAGAAGATAGCTGCCATGAACTCCGTTGGACAGAATTTTCACAGAGGGGTAAGAGCATGGGGCATTTGCCCGGGGTAGAAGATAGGCTGGGGGGGAGGGGTCTATGTAAAGTAGTTTTTTTTTAATTAAGGGTTTGTTTCTCCTTTAAGTCTAGTCTACTTGAAAAAATAATTTACATATTAAATAAACCCAATAGGCTGATTTGTTTTTTTATTAAAGCGATATGGACACCAGAAATTCAACTTTTTTTTACATCTATCATAATATTGCCTTTGAAAGCAACTTATAACTTTGCCATAAAATATTTGCGCCATGCCTTACATTACCTGCCTGATGCCCCATGTTCCTGTATTAGGGGGCTGCCATATTTGTGCAGCAGGAGTCTGTTAAGCATGAGAAACTGACGAGTTAAGAAGGGACAGCCAGGTTGGCAAAAGGTCAACTAACAATTACTTAAACCTGTGAGCAAAAAAAATGATCAACATGACTTTTAGGTAACTTTTGATGAACATTCATATTTTAAAAAGTCTGGGTTTTTTTGTCAGTATCACTTTAAGGGTTTGTGTCACTTTAAGGTATGAAGATCCAAAATGACAAAGATCCCTTATCCGGAATACCCCAGGTCCAGAGCGTTCTGGATAACAGGTCACATACCTGTATTTTAAACAGAACACCTTGGCTGGAGGGTCAAGTTCACACCTGCATCGTCTGAGGCACAACATTTTCCAGAATGCAGGATTCATGCCAAGAGCTGCTGCAATCATCCAGCATTACCGATTCAAACTTGGCTGTAAATCACAGTGCCTGCGGCAGTCCCAGCAGTTTCCATGGAGCAGCATGAATGTTAACTGCTGGGTCCCAGCTACACTATCTAATGTAAGCTGCTATTTCTGCTCTCCCTTATCTACTCTACATGTTCTGCTTCTGGTGCAGGAAATAGCCCTTGGCTGAACATGTGCTCAGGCCTGTGAGTCAGCAAGTCAAGTCTTACACAGAACTGTATAGTGCAGGGAGACTCGCATGTACAGATGCTGCAAGAACCTTCACTCCTCCACTGCACACGGTGGCACAAGTTCCTGAGCCATAATAAGCTAAACATATCCAGTAGAAACCCCATTTTATATGGATCCTGTCATCAGAAAACATTTTTTTCAAAACACATCAGTTAATAGTGCTACTCCAGCAAAATTCTGCACTGAAATCCATTCCTCAAAGAGCAAACTGATTTTTTTATATTCAATTTTGAAATTTTTGTCAATTTCCCAGCTGCCCCTGGTCATGTGACTTGTGCCTGCAATTCAGGAGAGAAATGCTTTCTGGCAGGCTGCTGTTTTTCCTTCTCAATTTAACTGAACGTGTCTCAGTGGGACATGGGTTTTTACTATTGTTCTTAGATCTACCAGGCAGCTGTTATCTTGTGTTAGGGAGCTGCTATCTGGTTACCTTCCCATTGTTCTTTTGTTTGGCTGCTGGGGGGGGGAAGGGAGGGAGGTGATATCTCTCCAAATTGCAGTACAGCAGTAAAGAGTGATTGAAGTTTATCAGAGCACACATCACATGGACTTGGGGCAGCTGGAAATTGACAATATGACTAGCCCCATGTCAGATTTCAAAATTGAATATAAAAAAAAAAATCTGTTTGTTCTTTTGAGAAATGGATTTCAGTGCAGAATTCTGCTGGAGCAGCACTATTAACTGATTCATTTTGGGGAAAAAAAATTCCCATGACAGTATCCCTTTAAGTTTTCCTCTCATGTTGTTTTGTAGTCCCACCTATATATTATGTATAAATCATTTCCCTGATTTTACATCATTTTTCTCTGGTCCTCTGAAATACGTAAAAAGAGGGGGAAGGGGTTCTACTGTATTAAAATAAGCGATCCCAATGGATGAGGCCGGGGCGCGCCAAAACCACCCCTCTGCCAAATGGAACACACCCATACAGATGCGATGCGAAGAAAGAATCCTGACGCGCGGGCCTTTGCTGTATAAAAGCCCAGTACTACTCGCGCCCTATAATTTAGTAGTTGGAATCTCCAATGAGCCTGTAGTTTGAGGGAATACGATTTACATCACTGAATAAACACATTCGATTACATTAGGTATAAAAACAGTTATTTCCCGTCCGCCCATCCCACATGGCGGCAACCTCCCCCCCCCACGTCACCAACGTTCTCCCGACTGGATGTCGCCCCTCTCCGCACTTACCATGATGACTGCTAGTGTGGAGACGGTTTCTCAAAAGATAATACTACGGAATGGGGAGAGTAACGCTTGTGGCTTCTCACCGACCGACAGCAAGGAGTCTCGGTAAGAACTGCCCTGGAATGTGTTCGGGGCGGGACCTTTTAACAACTTCTATGGATGACGAAAGCAGGCCGGCTCTGACCATTGGTCGTACCTGATTTCAATTGGTGCGTTCGAACTTTCGAAAGAAACTGGAGAGAAGAGGCGGGCGGAAGTGGGTATGGCCTATAGGGGGCCACGAGTCACGTGGTTAAATTATGTCATGGGGGTGGAGGATTCGCGTTCATTGTGTGTGTGGCAAGGAGGGCAGGCGGTGGGAGGCTTATCTGGTGTGCACAGCCCTCATCATCTCCTTACATGGTAATGGCCCCTCTTGCTACCAGTAGCGCAGCATCTTTCACCTATCCGACTGCAGCAAAGGAAGCAACTTTTTATGTGCCCTGAGCTGATGCAAAACTGCAGTCCTGCTCCATTGCGTTGTATCGGGGATATTGATTTGGTTTAAAAGCTAGTGGATTGCGACATGGCCGTTCGTTGTCTCCTTTGGCGGGATCTAATAAGCCCACTTTATTCGGCTATTGTCTGCGCTGAGTCAAAACTTCAGTAAAGGGAGAGTTTACGTGGGCTACTATAGTGATGATGAGCCTTTCAGTAGTATATTGTAGAAACCCCATTTTACTGTTCAGTGTAAAATGATGGAAATTGCGGGAAAATATAGTGGGACCCTAAAAAATCTGTAAAATGATGTAAAACTTGAAATCAGGGTATGTAAAATGGAGGCTACACAGTAGATCTATGTATGACTGAGGCTTTGTTGGCTTCGTATAAAAAGCATGGGAAAGTGCTCTGACTGGAATATGGTGCTAAGATTTGGTTCAATTTTGGTCTCTGAAGGCACGTGATCTTCAGTTCAATTCATTATAGGAGAAGGAAAGTCATTTTATACTTGGGGGTGCTGAAAGTTAGTCACTTCCAAGTACAGTTGCCACCTGGCCGGTAAAAATGATGGTTGATCCCAATGTTATTTATAGGGAAAAAACACATATGTAAGAAGGCCGGTATCTTTTTTCCAGAAAAGGTGGCAACCATACCCCTAAGTGGTTGTATTTACTTACCTGACACCAGGTCTGGACTGAGAATTAAAACAGGCCCTGGCATTTGAGGTACACAGAGGCTCAATCAGCTGACACAGAGGCCCAAACAGCTCCCACAGCCCACTAAATAGTGACTTTCTATGGCACCTTATAGCAGCCCCTCTGGCATTTGCCAGAACCCACAGATTGCCAGTCCGGGCCTGCCTGACACCCATTAGTACATATATATCTATATCAAATTAAACCAAATTAAAAATTTTGGGAGGATTTAAAATGTACTTATGTCACACAAACGATGTTTGATTATTTATATTGATATTAATTATATTTACATTTGTAATTGTTGTCTAACACAGGCACATTTAATAGAACACACGGAGGGACATTTGCACCTGTAATGAATAGTGAATAATTAATGAGTGAAATGCATGTTCCTTAACTTCATGCATCACGTGATACACATTGACTCTGACGAAGTGCAGGGATTTGCGGCAAGAAACGCGTAAGTCCAGGACACCCACCGCCACTTATTTTGTACTAGCATGTGCGCACAATAAAGCTGAAATTTGGAAGAAACTGTTTGTGCCCTCTCATGAATGTCCAGCAAAGCGTCTGTGTAGCGGGATTCTTAGTTGCTGCCTGACACCCTGGGCTGGTGCTTCTCTCGGTAGAAACCTGCACAGACCCGGGGTTCTTTCAGTGAGCACCACAGAGTGATTATCTTCCTGCTTCTTCTTTCAGCCTGCAGGTAGGTTTGCCACCTTTTTTAAAAAATACCAGCCTTTCTTTATCATTTTTCCCTATTAATAACATTGCGATCAACTATCATTTTTATCGGCCAGGCCGGTAAAATACCGACCAGGTGGAAACCTTACTTGCGGGTGCACATGTGCAGTAGAGCAAAAATCCGGACTCTAACTTAAAAGCCGGCTATTTTGTTCTGCTGCACGTGTCTGCCCCCAGGAAATTTGAAGACGAAGAAGCAGGAAGAAGATCGCTCCGTGGTGCTCACTGTAATAACCCCAGGCTGGTGCAGATTTCTGCTGATAGGAGCAGCGGCCCGGGGTGTTAGATAAGTAAATGTGACTTGGGGTGCTTAACTTTTGGCACCCCCAAGTATAAAATACTTTCTTTCTGCTTTATGTAAAAAACGTGTGGCAATTTGCTAATGCATCTGGGTTAGGCCACAGGTTGATCTACAGCTCTTAGTAAACCACACCTGATGACCCCCCCCCATTGGTACTTGTGGGAGTACTGGGCAATGTTAATTATGCAGTGACTTAAGTGGAGCAGGGATTTTGAAAGCTTTTCTCACTGTGCAATTGATTTGACTTATTTTATTGCAGTATTTTACTGATTCTATTCTGTGTTTTTTGAGCTGCGTTGGGGTTGAATAAACCTGTGTGGCACAGTGAGACTAGTTGATTGGAAATTATAAACACAGTAGAACCTCCATGTGATTTTCAGAAATGGCCATGTTTTATCTGCCAACTAGCATTTATGACATTTAGCTTTCATGATTTTGTGATTCCAGTAAATGCCAATGACTGTCCTTATAAATGTCTTCCATTTATTTCTTATAGAAGCCATCCTACGGAATAGTGTCCTCTACAGCAGTTCATATGCTGTGTAGAATATTGCCAAAAATCCATTATCTGAATTTTTACAAGCTATTGTGTTCCACTATGGTTGTCCCATTTTTGAGTTGCTAAACCTGGCTGGTGATATCACAGGAGGCAGGGCAATGATGCAGGTGGTAGAATAATGACATAGGGGTACAAGGATTGGCCCAATCAGAAAGTCTTACCCAAAGCATTTTATCCAGGTTTCAGAGCTCAAACCCAGACAGATAATTTTGAACAGGACTGCCTTAGGCACTCTTTCTTTGATTTAAGATATGGACAAAATAATGGGAGAATGACTTTTAAATGCATATGGAATCTTGACAAGAATCTTGACACTCGCTGTATGTAGTTTAAATGCTTTTATCCAATTGCTCCACTCTCCACTCACACTTTATAATGTAGAGCAATGGATTGGATGATTTGAGAATGCTTTGGTTGGGTCCTATAAAGAGGAGGCTTCTTGGGGTGGGGTGGGGTGCCGTATTCTTGAACCTACAATTTTCAGTTACAGACTTCAATGCTTCATAACTACGCTGAATTTTTATCCTTTTATTCGTTGTCATTGTAATGTTACAGGGTCACCCAGAAATGACTGCATTCGTGGCTTGATGTAACTAAATCAATTCTTCATCCCTTAGGGTGGATTTTTATTTTTATCTTCTGCAGTGAGCTTTCCAAATATGTATATAATGAAGCTTCTGCCTTTTAGGCATTATCCAAGTCAGTATATTTTAAAGACTTTAGTTAGAAGCATTTTTGCTAAATAACATGCACAATGCCAAAGCAATTTTGCAGTGTAAAGGAAAACTAGCCATTGCCACGATGGAAAATATTGATCACTGGAGCTAAAAGTATATCAAACATATTTTCCTGTCACCTTAGTAAATCTGTTCTTTACACACCTCACTTTGTTTATGTTGGCATTGTTGTACTGAAACAGGAAAGGACCTTTCCCAAAGTTGCCACAAACTTGGATCAGTAGTGTCAATAATGTCATTATATGCTGTGGCCTTAAGGGCTACTTTCAATGGAACCATGAATCTAAGCTTAAACTAAACAAAATAGCCCCAGTCAGACCATTATTCCTCCTCCACCAAATATAACTATTTGCAATACACATTGAGGCAAGAGTTCCATATGGTGAAATGCCATTTATCATTTCAGAGGTCACATTTCCACTGCTCTATAGAGTCCAGTAGTGGTGATCTCAACAAACCTTCAGCTGACACTCGGCATTACAGCAATTGATATTAGTTTTGTTTGCCTCTGATCACTCACAAAAAAAACTCATTCACCCTATGAATAGCTCTTGTGCTGGCTTTGCTTTCAGAAACATTTTGGAATGGGTTTGTTTGAACTGAAGACTGAACCTCTTGTAGTTGACTATTTGTTTGAACTGAAGACATACCATTTAGATGGTGATTCCCAAATGCTTCTGACCATATAGTGTGTGGTGAAACAAGCAGTTGCCAAATGTACAGTATATGACTTGCATATGATAAGGCAGCAACTTGTGATTCCCAAACTAGTGTAGGATAGAACCTGGCATACTGGGGGCTAATGTTTAGCTTTCCTTTTACAAGTAGTTTGCTTCCTTCCTGCCATTCTAGTTGTTACTCAGCACTTTTTGAAGAATGCCTCATAAGTTTTAGTCCTTGCACAAGTTAAAGGAAAACTATACCCCAGAACAATGTAGGTCTCTATAAAAATATATTGCATAAAACAGCTCGTGTGTGAAACCTTGCTTTATGTAAATAAACCATTTTCATATTAATATACTTTTAAGTAGTATGTGCCATTGGGTAATCCTGAATAGAAATTGCGATTTTAAATAATAATAGCCGCCTGCTGGGATCATAGGATTCACAGTGCACACAAAGACATGTTAGGTCACATGAGCTAATTAAAAGACAGAGCTCAGTCTTTTGCTTCCACACTTCTTCCTGTTACAGTTAGAGCTGTAGTATTTCTGGTCAGGTTATCTCTGAGGCAGCGCACAGACCATCATGAAATGGCGGTTCAAGGCAAGATCTGTAAAAGGGCAATATTTACTTAAATATATATACCAGTTTGGTAAGATTCTTTAATATGCCACTTAATATGATATAAACTATCCGTTGCTTAAATATTCATTTCGGGGGTAAAGTTTTCCTTTAATGTTCTCTGACTTTTATTAGACCAACTTGGTTGCTGGTGGTGTGCATGGGGTAAAAGAGCACCAGGGATGTCCTTAACTTGCAACATAGTAAGAGATCTTCACTGATATTTCAGCAGTTTATTACAGAACATTCATGAGTACATAAATGTCTGTGTAATTCTGGACTTGATGATCATAGATGTACATTATTATTCCATTTCTTGACTTGAATATCCTGCGGCTTATAAGGTTGTATAAAGAATGTAATGCTTGGAGGCTGGCTGCTGGGTTCAATGCTTTATAACCTGTGATGCATAACTTAAAATAAAATGAACCTGTTTAAAACCCTTTATATTTGGCTTGTTCTGATTACTAAGAACACCCATCACAGTGGCATGTATTAAAATTCAGAAGAAAGTTCCTCAAGTTGTGACAGATTCTCCCAGTGTTTATATGCCACACGTTGCTCAGCCATTACCTCGTCTGAGCGACTACCAATCTGTATCTGTGATAGCCTCCTCCAATTCAGTTGTACAATGGTGGGAATAGGAAATTTTAGTTGACCTGCCAATCTGATATCTGTACTTGCACTGGGAAAGTGCATTGCTTTCTGTGACTTCATTGGATCATTATACAGTACATACATGATACAGTCTGAGAGAAAGGGCAGGATCATTGGTTCTTTCAACTCAAATTTAAACATTATACTGAACAGATAATGGATTTAGAGAACTATACCTTTTGCAGTTTTTTTTAACTTTTGTTTTATTTAGTAAACATTGTAGCCTAAGACAATAATAAAATTGTTTTAAAAAAAAAATGCATGCAGGTAGGTTTACTGACATTCAAAATATTTTAATATTGTAATTAACCTATCCTTATATTATTTACTGCATTATTTAGTGCATTATTTACCTCCTTTAACTCCCCCCACGTCATACCTACTGAATGTTTTCTTTGCTTTTTATTGTTATGATATATATGTGTATACAGTATGTACAGGTATCAGACCCCTAATCCGGAAACCCCTTATCAAGAAAGGTCAGAATTACAGGATAGTTTCCAGTACAGGTATGGGATCTGTAATCTGGAAACCCGTTATTCGGAAAGCTCCGAATTATGGAAAGGCCGTCTCCCATAGACTCCAGGTTACCCGAATAATCCAAAAATGTTTTAATTATTGGATTATTATTTTCCCTGTAATAATAAACCAGTACCTTGTACTTGATCCAAACTAAGATATACTTAAGCCTTATTGGAAGCCTACTGGGTTTATTTAATGTTTACATGATTTTCTAGTAGAATTAAGGTATAAAGATCGAAATTATGGAAAGATCTGTTATCTGGAAAGCCCTAGGTCCAGAGCATTCTGGATTACAGGTCCCATACCTGTATAAGCAAATAAAGTTTTAAAAAAATATTTATTTTTTTCACTTTAATAATAAAACAGTACCTTGTACTTGTTGATAACTAAGTTACATAAATCCATATTGGTGGCAAAACAATCCAATTAGATTTTTTAAGGTTACATTTAAGGTATGGTGTCTGTGTACCTTTCCACAGTCTTTGTTTCCAGAAAAAAGAAAACAAGGCATAAGTTTGCTTATTTCACTGCAGTCTTTAATTGAGGTTGCCTTAAAAAATAACCATGCCGGCAATATATGGCAATTTAAAAAAATGATTATATTTAAATACATCAAATATGGTAACCCTGTCTATAATCTACATTCTACAGGAATGAAATACTGTATTTACTACCGTGCAGCAACCCTACTGTTGAGGGGTTATTTATTAAAGTCCAAACGGCAAAAAACTAGAAAAATTCAAGGTTTTATTTTTACTATAATCGAGTTTTTAGTGGATTTTTAGTGATTTATTATACTCCGAGGCTGCTAAAAGTCTGAATCTGAAAATATTCCATCTTCAAGCTGTAGGGGTCCTGTAGAAGTCAACGGCAAAGGTACCATTTCACAATGAACATTTCGGGGTTTCGAGTGATTTCACAAAAAACTGAATTTTTTTTTCCGAACTGATTTTATTCCGAACTAATTGTTTTCAATGATAAATAAGGTCAAATCGTGGATTCTAGTTTGGTCTGACTTTTTTTTACTGAAAAAAAAAATACGGATTTCGATAAATGACCCCTTAGTTCTGTTGTGCGATTGTAACAATGACCAAATATTGACCAGAGATTGTAAGATCGACTGGGACAGGAATTGATAGAATTGATGAACAATATCTGAGCATGACATGCTCTTCTTTTTCCAATACAGATGGAGGCTCAGCCAATTCAGCCTTTGTATATACAGTACCTGTGCTGATATTGGGTCTGTGAAGAATCAGCAGCTTCAAGTGCATCATCACAAAACATGAATACCTGAAATTAAAGGTAACGTGGATTTGAGCATTAAGTATAAAATAACAATTAGAACTAACCCATCCTATGACATTTAATACTAAGCAAAGCACCTGGCAGTGAAGAAGTTAAACTGCAATCCCTTTACATAAAGTTCTATAGCGTTCCAAGCGGCTCAATCCCTTGGAATGGGGCCCCTGTGTGAATTGTAGCTTTCAGAGTTGGATACATACATAAACGGCGGCAGTTGGAACTGGCTGAGCAGCTGGAATGCTGAAAGGTTACTTGTTGAAAAAAACGTTAACTTTTCCTGTGCTCTCTAGTCACAGGGGGAACACAGCCCCTGAGACCCATGATGTTGTCATGTGCCCGATGCACAAGTAGCTGAAAAATATCAATGGATATTTAACTCTGAGGAACCATTAGGTTCTTTATTTGCATTTGCCAGCCTTGGAGAGGGAGTGATTACATTTCTGGGGAGACGTTTGTTCTGCCCTATGTTCTGCTGCTGATGAATTGGAGTATTTGTGCAGTACTATAGCCTAAATTATGAACTCTTTCATTAATCAGTTGGAGAGGCCTGCCATATATGACAGATGCCACGGTCAACAGTGATTCATTTTTAAACAGGTTTCACAGTTTTCTGTGGAAGTACGGGTGGAAATAGCATGATAAGCCTTTTTTTTTTAATGACCTGAATTTTTATAGGCCTTAAGAAAACCCAAAACAGTCTAGTGGTGGACTGATGCATTCTCATTATTGTTTTAGCTGTGTTACTTAAAAGGCCATTAACACTTATGTTATGTTTCCTATGTCCCTCATTGCTTGTTCTATGTTTGTACTAAAATTATATTGTGTTGTTCTCCTGAATTCCAGTGAAGGTGTTCTTCTTGACTCATGAAACCTCCCTGTTACCTACCCTCCTGCATTTTTGTGTGGCCTGGTACTGTATTAAACAGCTTCTCTTCAGGTAAACTGCTTGGTAATGGAGTAAACAATCTTTGCAGAGAACACATAAACAAACCCAAACCAGTCATCCTGCCTTTATTTGGAAATGTTAGTTTAACATTACACTCTGCCTTTGAAATGAAAAAATTAAATTGTGATCCGGCATAAGGAAGAGCTTTGGGTCATACCCAAGTAAACCCACTCTGTTGACCTGTCATTGATTTATGAGTTCAGCTTTAATGGGAGGCCCCCCCTGCGTGCCTGTACATACACATTTTGAATGACTGGTACAAAGAGACAATGAGCAAAGTACAGCTTAAGGACTTAAAGAGAAATGTTGGAGAGTATAAATGAAAAGAAAGTATTATATGGCAATTTCTATGCTTTTCTTCTACATATTTAAAGGTGGCTGTCATCCATCATAGCAAAATAATCACTGGTATTCACTGAAAGCAATGCAGTGATTAACATGGGGCAGCATTTACAGCCCGCTAGGTATTCAGAACAGCTGCTATTACGTGCATCCCCCTATCATGATTGGGTAAATGGAGATAGAGCAAACATTGTGATGAGCACAGAGAAGTTCCTCATCATTTCAGCTGTTGCGGAGAAAAGTTTGTGTCCCCATTAGCTGTATATGAATCCCAGGCATGTGTGAAGCTTTTGGGCAGTGATTGTTTTTCCTTAAAGGAGAAAGAAAAGGTTAAAACTAAATAAGCCTTATCAGAAAGGTCCTCCTAAATACACCAGTAAACATTCAAAGTAATGTTGCTTTGAGTCCTCTATCAAAAGAAACACTGCATTTCTTTCCTTCTATTGTGTACATATGGGCTTCTGTATCAGACTTCCTGTTTTCAGCTTGAACCTCCTTGCCCCGGGCGTGAGCATGCTCAGTTTGCTCCTCTTCCTCCCCGCTTCCTTCTCTGCTGTAATCTGAGCCCAGAGCTATAGATGAGCAGGGAGAGACTCGGGCAGGAAGTGATGTCCCACCAATTACACTGCTACAAAGACTTGGGTAGAACATACAAACACCTTGCGGATATCGCCCTGGCAGTTGTGGTGATATGGAGGTTTGGTTTTTGCACCATTATCACAGAGAAGAAATGGTACACCTGAGGGTTGGACAGTTGGGTGATTTTTCCCAACATAATAATGTGCGGATGTCCTCATCATTGTAGCTGCATCTCTGGTTCTGTACTAATTATTGAGATTGTAGCTACACAGCCTCTTAAAGGAGAACCTGAACAATGTAGGTCTCTATAAAAAGATATTGCATAAAACCGCTCCTATGTAAAACCCTGCTTCATGTAAATAAACCATATTAATAATAATATGCTTTTTTAAAATTATGTGCCATCTGGGAATGGAGCCTAGGATTAACGGTTCACACAAACAAATCATACATGTTAGGTCACATGAGCCAATTAACAGAGTTCTGTCTTTTGCTTCCACACTTCTTCCTGTAAAGGCAGACCTCCATGGGCGATTTTACCTGCGATACCTTCTGTTCCGACATGATGAGACTAAAAGTGTCACGAGTGCATCTGTTGTTGGAAACTTATGCTCTCTAAATAAATATATATATATATATATATATATATATATATATATATATATATATATATATTGTATATATACGGTCTTGATAAAGGTCTTAGAATGCGACTGAAACTTTGCCGTTTTTAATGCGATAAATAAAATTATGTACTTGTAACTCTTTCTCAAAAATCCTGGTGTGCACCTATTTTGTCGTTTAAGTAATACAGGTATTGGATCCGTTCTCAGGAAACCTATTATCCGGAAAGCTCAGAATTATGGAAAGGCCATCTTCCATAGACTCCATTTTATTCAAATAATCCACATTTTTAAAAATGATTTTCTTTTTCTATGTAGTAATAAAACAGTATCTTGTTCTTAATCCAAAGTAAGATATAATTAATCCTTATTGGAAGCAAAACCAGCCTATTGGGTTTACCTAAAGTTTACATGATTTTCCCTTATCTGGAAAACCTCATTAAATGAGTAAACTGTTTTGTGTTTGGGGTGGGGGTTTGGTTGTTATGTTTTGATTTTGGTTTTTCTTTTGCAATTGCGACACTTCCCTTTTAAGTTGGCTATACTTCCATGCTTTGTTACTAGCTGCCAACTCAGCAGCTAGAGTTGCCAGCATATCGGCTCAAGTTTTGAACCAAAACAATATCCTTTACAGTCTGCTCTGACAGGTGATTGGACAAATCAGAAAAATCAGCTTATTTAATAAGACAAGTAGATCTTGCTATGTATGGCCAGCTCTAACAAGGGGCTACTCAACAAACACATTTGCAGAAAGGCCAGACAGTGCATGCTTCTGTTAGTTCCAGTCACTGAAGGACTGGAGTGTGTGGCACCCACCAAGGAGGCCACCTCAGGGCCCCCCACCCCGGTCACAAGGTCCTCTGTATTGCAACCCCCCTTTTCATTGTGTTTGTGTACACGTGTCCCATACCTATCCCTACTTGATTTTTGCCGCAATCAGGGCTGAGGGAAGAGTGCAGTGCCACAGTTCACAGGGAGCAGGCCTGGGACGGTAGAGCCAACAAGGGAAGTGTCCCACTGGCCCAATCTGACCCTGGTTCCACTGCCTGATTTTCCATGTACCAAATTTCTAGACCACACAATTAAAAGCACAATAGGGAAACAAATTCAGAAGCTTTCTGACTATTAGTCTCTGTTTCTGGAAACCATCATCCCTGCCCCACGATGCACACATATACCACTGATGCTACAGATTTAGCATGGAAAAAATATTAACATACTTTGAACACCTGCCCTGTGGCTCTTGCTGCAGATTGTTGGAGGAGACGGTAGCTGCGGAACCTTAAAACTTTGAATTCAGAAAGCAGGAGAAACCAGCACCTGCTGTTCTCTGTTCCCTCTAGTGGTTGATGGGATTACCCTGACTTTAGGGTCATGAAAATGCGCCCCACACACACACGCCTATCCTCTGAGTGTGACATCTGCAGCATGAATCAGTGTAACTAAATTAGCTCACAGTCTGAAGCTGGCCATAGACGCAAAGATCCGATCGTACGAATTTTCGTACGATCGGACTTTCCCATCTCCCGACCTGCCACTAACCATTCAGATCAAATAAAGTACAAAAGAACAGATCAGCTGATGTTCTGCCCCTGACAGCAATCGTACAGAAGTTATGTCTGACCAAAGCTAGTGACAGTCTCCCTCTGAAAATCGTACGATCGGCAATACATGCAGAGATATTATCGGCAGCCGACAGAAATCTATAAACTGGTCTGATCGACCAAATGACCGATCTCCGCCGGACGAAAAAATGTCGGGACTCTACACACACGGTCCGAAAATCATATGAATCCTCATTTTGTACGATCAGATCTATGGCCAGCTTAAAGCAGTAATCCCCAGCCAGTGACTCACAAGCAACATGTTGTTCACAACCCCATGGATGCTATTCCCAGTGGCCTCAAAGCAGGTGCTTATTTTAATTACTGCCTGGAGGCAAGTTTTTGTTGCATAAAAACTATTTACTGCCAAACAGAGCCTCCTGTATGCTGCCAGTCCACATAGGGGCTACCTATTAGCAAGTCACAGCCCTTATTTGGCATCCCCAGGAACTTTTTCATGCTTTTGTTGCTCCCCAACTCTTTTTTTACATTTGAATGTGGTTCGCAGGTTAAAAAAAGACTGGGTACCTCTGATCTAAAGGCTTACTGTTGTCCCATACCTGCTATATAGTTTCTTGTCCTATACCTGCTGTCTCCCACTTTTGCTTGCTGCAACTACTGCACTGAGGGGCATTGCTATATTCAGAGCTCATGAAAGTTACCCCACCCCATCAGACTGTCCAGGATCTAGTGGGCAGAGTAGTGAGTTTTAGACTAAAAATCTGTCAAACATAAGACTTTTTATAGAAAATAATAAGTGATCCTGATAATATTCAAAAGTTTATCTTGAGTTCATGTACGTCTGTTACTGTTTCTTCTATGTGGGAGTCTATTTGGGCCATTCCAAGTGGATAGATCACTGCAAGCCCCATGCTGCTCTGTCATGTACCTTCTTGTATTCTGGTATATACAGGTATGGGATCCATTCTCCAGAAAAGCCCAAAATATTGGAAGGCCATCTCCTATGAACTCAATTGTATCCAAATATTTTAAAATTATTTTCTTTTTCTCTATAGTAATAAAACAGTACCATGTACTTTATCCTGACTAATATAAAATTAAACCTTATTGGAAGGAAAACCATTCTAAACCTCTAATTTTCTAGGCAAAAGGAGCCCCCCCCCCAAAAGATATATTGGCTCTAACTGTAAGTAATTATCTGACAACTTCTGCATGAAGACAGAATGAAGAGAAACATATGCAGAGAGAGGAATAGTGAAGATGAACTTGATTATTTCAGAAACAATGCAGTTTTTAATTGATTATCTTTAGATAATTTTAATTGATTATCTTTAGATAATTATATTAAATTTTCTATTGGATGCTGACGGAGTGGTGGGTCCTGCCTCCCCCAGTCCAACACTGCATGTAGGGGTGACTTAGAGTTCATGTGAAGACACATTCTATTCCAGAAGCCATACCTATTATACCAACCAGTAGAAAAAAACATGAATATAATATCATTTCTCTGCATGTCCCACAATCTAATGCCCCTGCAATCTGTAATAAATAGCTCTTCTGCCCATATTTTGGATTTAATTTGAAGGGCCAATTTATCCTGTTGGTGTATTACCTTTCCTCCAGAATGAAAAAAATGCTATATTTTTGAGTTAAGTATAGTTTTTCTATGTTATTTCCTTTTTATTTTAGAATCTGTGATTGTATATTTCAATGTATGGCCTATCATAATATATTTTTTTGTAAATATGCACTGTTATACTTTTATAATATTAAATATAACATTTAATCAATGTTGTGTACCTGTGTGCCTTAATGCTATGCATGCTATATGTTGATTGACCATTTGACTGCTGGTAGGAAGTGTGTGTTTCAATTACTTTGCTCCTAGAGTACCTGGCATCTCCCATCACTAGGGTGTGAGAGTGGTGGCAATGAGTTCTGTATGGGTTTTGTGGAAGTTGGTTTGTCTTTGGGGCACTATTTCGCTAGCCTTACCTGTGTACAAAACGGAGACAGTCTAACGTTTGAGAGACATAGCATGTCACCCCTTATACAATTACAATTAATTTCTCAATTTTTAATGCATGCGTGCGTTATAATGTTGCAATAGTCTCTCTAATGTGGAAGCAGCTAAGGTGCAAATTTCCTATGCTAAAAGAGAGGTTAACCTTAAAGCAGAGATGCAAACTGAGGCTGCACGCCAGCAATCAGAGGCAGCAGCAGAAGTTGCAAGGCAGCAAGCAGAAGCTGCATGTAAAAGGGCAGAAATTGAAGCTGAATTTGAAATTCTTCAAAAGGAAAAGGCAGCAGCTATTGCAAGGTTAAAGGTCCTTGAGCTAGCACTGGGAGAATCACATGAACCAGACTGCCCTATCCCAGCAGAGTCTGAACATCCTATTGCACGTACAAGTAAATATGTACTAAACCAGGATGCAAATAATGACAACCAACCAATCTTACAAAATCCAAGGATAACTCCTGCAACTCACAATACAGGTCAGTCTCTTTTACCTGTTACTAAAAACACTGCTGTACCTTACAGTACCCAAACCATGGAGCTGCCACTGCTGGCACAGTGACATGCCAATCACACAGATGTAGTCACTCAGTATGAGACAATAACTCTTCCCATCTCTCAGGTGAACTCCAGTGACAAACCTCAGTTTAAACTAGAGCCAGCAAAAGCCTTAGAGACTAAACTACTGCTTAATGCTTGTGCCACTTAATTTTATCCTGGTTCATCTCATCTTTATACACCAGGAAGCTTATACAACCCCCCAGGTTCCACAAGTTACCCAGGCGACAAAGAGTGAGAGATCAGACCTGTCTGAGTTCGCCAGGTACATGATACGTTGTGAGCTCATTAACGTTAGTCTCTCAAGGTTTGATGACTGTCCAGAGCAGGGGTGTCCAAACTACGGTCCACAATTTAATTGCCCCGGTGGCAAATTGCAAAAATGTACAGAATATGGCCCGCACATTCCACTCAGCTAATTAGTTCCTTTAAGGGCAGAGGGGAGAGAAGGCTGACAATGCCGGCAATGATGAGGGCGGGGGTCATTATCCTGTGCAGAGCTGCAATGACTATGCTGCTTGCGCTCTATTTGCACTTCACCTGCTCCTCGGAAACTCTCAGCCCCAATGACACGTTGTGACAGTTCAGCGCAAGTCCGCCGGGCTAGAGAGGGAAATCGTGGATGTGGAAACATGTGCACTTCATTACTGCGGGGCTGATGGGATCCCCCCGGGGAGGGGAGCTGGTTCCCGTGGAGGTAATGGGACAGTCAGGGGCTTTGGGCTGTCACTGACCTCCAGTATGTGGGCTCCGGAACTGGTCCAGAAGGGAACTCTGCGCAACGGGAAGGAGATCGCACAACCAGGGTAACGATGTGACACGCTACGTCTGGCGATATGGCGACCCCACTGGCTGCCGCACACTCGCTACCTACAAACTGCACAAAGAGGTGACTCTGCTCTGGACCTTGCGCCACCCGGGCATCGTTAAGGTAAGAACCATTGCTGCTGCACAACTGCAAGTCTCTGCTCACTAACCCTTTCTATTATACCCAGCCATGCCAATCATAAGCGCTAGCCTTATAGGACCTTCCTAGTCTGACCTATACTGAGTGACGTCTAGGCTAGGAGTTGGAGTGCTACTGAGTTGGTTGTAACTCGTCATCTAGGACCTGGTCTAGGGGTGGTGCTGCAGCTAGCCTTAAAGGTCTTTCCTAGTCTGACCTAGACTGAGTGACGTCTACTCTAGGAGTTGGAGTGCTACTGAGTTGGTTTTAACTCGTCATCTAGGACCTAGTCTAGGGGAATAGCTACTGAATTGATCAATCAAGGCAGTTCCAGTCTATCTACAAAACAAAATTCAGGAAAGAAAAATTTTGCCACAGCGCACTGAAAATGACAACACCTAAGAAACGCAAGATAGCAAGTGAGTGTAGAAAATTTCAGACACGGTGGGAAAATGAATACTTCTTTATGGAAGTCAAGGGGAAGTGTGTGTGTTTGATTGTAATGAGAGTACCTCTTTTTAAACAAAAGTTTCACAGTCTGTTGCTGTTCTGCATACAAAGGTTGTCGTGATATCAGTGGAAAGTGGCCACTGAGGAACGTGCACCAATTCTCTATAGGAGAGATAATGATGTGCTGACTGCTTTTCCATGATTGTAATGAGAGTGTCGCAGTGATGAAGGAGTACAATGTAAAACGACAGTACGAAACCAAACATCAGACCTACATGTCCTACACTGGTGTGGAACGAGAACAGAAGGTTAAGCATATGACAACTATCTTGCTAGCTCAACAACAGTATTTTTCTTCTGCCTGAAAAACTCAAGAAAATGCCACAATAGCCAGCTATGAAGTGGCTCAACTTATTGCCCAGCATGTGAAGGCATTTTCAGAAGTTGAATTCATAAAACAGTGCCTCACTAAAGTCGTAGAAATAATATGCCCAGAAAAAAGTCAAAAATTCGACAACGTTAGCCTATCAATAAACACAGTTGTGCGGAGAATCGAAGATTTGTCAGCCAACATAAAACATCAACTGTCAGACAAAACATGTGCTTTTGATTTCTACTCCATTGCATGTGATGAGAGCACAGACGCCACAGACACCGCGCAGTTATTAATTTTTTTGCAGGGAGTTGACAATAACTTTTGCGTTACAGAGGAGCTGCTTGATCTCAGCAGTCTAAATACCACAACAACGGGTAAAGACATTTTTGAAGCTGTGTCAAATGCAATTGACAAAATAGGATTTAAACACTCAACAAAAACCTACAAGGCAAAGACCAACTCGTACCGCAGCTTCACGCACACATGAAAGCATTCTGTGTGAAGCTCCGACTGTTTGAGGCACAGTTGCGCAACTTAAGTGTTGCACACTTCCCCACACTGTCCGAAATCAGATCTGCGTTTCCAAAGGCCAATCTCTCTGATAAAAAGGAGAAATATGTGTCTGTGATCACATCTCTCATGACAGAATTTTCTCAGCGCTTCCAAGATTTTTCTACCATTGAGAACGATATCAAGCTGTTCGCAACACCCTTCATGATAAATGCAGAAGAAGTGGAAGAGAGTCTGCATAGAAATGCAGTGTGATGATTCTCTGAAGAATCAACATCAGCTTCTCTCCTTACCTGACTTCTACCGGAGCTTGGAAGAAGCCAAGTTTCCTCTGATGAGACACCACGCAAAAAGAATGACGAGTCTGTTTGGCTCAACATACATATGTGAACAAACATTTTCTCTAATGACACTAAACAAAAGCAGATTGAGAACCAAAATGACCAATGACCATCTCTGTGACGTCTTTCGCATCTCAACCACAAAACTAACTGCCAGCAATCCTGCAGACCAAAGGGCAACTTCATTGTTCGCACTGAGCGCAACCGTTTTCCCCTGAGTTCAAAATATTATTACACGTTCCATGTGTTATTAAGCCCTATTACTTAATAAAATGTAATTGTTGATAGCATTTTTAAAACAAATATAGTTGATCTGTTAACAATCCAAACTTATTTGCATAACAAGCTTGAAATATACTCTTTACTACTTGTTTACTAAGTTTCTTCTTAATAAACTAGGTGAAGCAATAATTCACCTCGAGTGAGTGGCCCGGCTGTTTGTGTATTTTACTGCATATGTCCCTCGGTGAAAAAATTTTGGACACCCCTGGTCCAGAGAATTACAGAGCCTGGAGATCTACCTTTAAAGCTGCAATTGTTGACCTCAACCTCACAGCCAAAGAGGAACTTGATTTACTCATCAAATGGCTAGGTCTAGAGTCTGCAGATCGTGTTAAGAGACTAAGAGATGTGCATGTTGACTACCCAGATGCAGGTCTTGCTGCTGCTTGGGGAAGACTTGTACAAACCTATGGCAGCTCTGAAGCCATAGAAAGTGCCTTGTTTAAGAGACTACAATCTTTCCCAAAAATAACCAACAAAGACAATCACAAGTTGCAAGAGCTCAGTGACCTTCTGATGAAGCTAGAGTTAGCTAAGGCAGATCCTCGCCTCTCAGGACATAGCTACTTAGATACTGCTCACGGGGTGAACCCAGTAGTATTGAAGTTACCATATGGGCTGCAAGAGAAGTGGGCCACATCTGGCTCAAAGTACAAGAAACAATACCATGTATCCTTTCCTCCATTTTCATACTTTTGCAAGAATGATCCCAGCTTCAACTTTGGTGAGCCCAACCTTTCTGCTTCATCCTCTGTAAGACTTGACAACATGGCTACTAAACACAGAGACTTGCGGGGCAACGTGTCTGTTAGAAAGACAGACATCCCTCCTGCTACAACCTTGTAGAAAATTCAGTCTTTTTAAATACTTTGTATAAGTTCTATGGTCAACAAACACCACTCACCAAGGTGATATTTAAGTATATTTAATGTGTAAAAATGTGTTACAGAAGATGCATACAAATTATCAGATATTTAGCCATTCAAATGCTCTATTGACAGCCTACCAAAATAATACAAAGATGTATGTATGTATGTATGTATGTATCAATATGTTGTATAAATGTTATGCATATGTCTGTATTGTGTGAGAGTCAGTGTGTGTCTGTGTGTGTCCAGTGTGAGAGAGCAAACTGCTCTTTGTACAGGGATATATATTCAAAACCTGTGAGCTACACCTCCCCCAGCCCACCCATAAGACATTCCATACGTTTCCTGAAACCTAATCCCATTTAGATTTAAGGAACAAATGGAGTATGGGAACGGATGTGTGAAGGATGTGTGAATGGCAAGTCATGAGTGTACAAATTAAACATATCTTAACTTATTCAATACTGGAGTATAACATATTTTCCAATACCCAATATTTTACAATTCCCCCTTCGCACATTTGACTTGCCAAGAACATATTATCCCATAGTCCTTGAAACTACATTGCAAAAGACATCCAGAAATGTTTTCAATGTTTCAAATGTCTGATGCAAATAACATAACATAATTGGTTTAATATCATGTAATGCGATGGTAAGTAGTGATAGATCACAAGAATTAAAAATATCCTAACTATATTCTAAAGTTGGTTCCATCCTCTAGTTATTCAGTCATGTCCTCCTGGTGTGGGTTTAAAAATCTTTCATTACAGCCTTTACTCGTAGCACTGTGTTTAGTTGTAGTTGACATTGAATTCTTTTACCTTTCACGATTTTGCAATAAAATGTGTCCGCAAACATCAAAAATGGAAAATTGAGAGCTAAGAACTCTGTTCTGGGAGTCACTTTCACAAAGTTACAGTCATTTCATTTCTTTTGTAACACAATATATGGCAAACATTCCTCCTGTGATTGATGACAGATGTGTGTCCTTTGCCTATGCAGAAGCTTCCTATGACCCTTTGGTCCAGTTGGGCCTGGCAGATGTAAGCCTTGACTTCCATAGTTGATCAATCACAAATCATCTATATAGAATCAGGGAATTGCACCAGTACATGTATTATCAATGCCATTTTTTTAGGCCCCTGGTCACTTTGCAGTTACCCTGATACAGAACAATCATATTTTAGTCCATACAGTGTGAAACGAAGGTGTGACTTGAATAAGCAATAAACACCACAGTCTTTGGCAGGCTCTTGGAAAACTGCAGACTTTCAGTAATGGAACCAGACAAAGGCAAATTTAAAAAGATTGAGACACTTTGTAAAAAGTTCTTATAGTTCAGAGTGAAAATAATTGTTCATGAAATTATTAATATCCTTCAGTTAAATCACATGGGGGCCCCACACATCAGCTCAGATAAGGAGCTTTCCATGGGGCTTTTCCTTTGTGCCGGATAGTTCTTTCTATGTCCGCAACTTGCGCTGACTCAGCACTTTGCACTGCTGTTCGGATCCTTCACTGGCTGTTCGGCTTTTTTCTTCATGTTTTCGATGCTACTGGTCCTTTAATTATTCTTTAGTAGCACCCCAGTGGATGCACAGATCCTATCTGATCCCCATGGGAAGCAGCAGTCCTGCCCTGCTTTACTGCAGCTGAGATTCTAGCTATCTGTGTGCTGTTATCTATGCAGGGCATGGCAGGCTTTGCACATCTGTTCACAAACTTTTATCTAATATTCCTCTGTATAATTGTGTCCAAGGAACTGATTAAAAAAACTAATATTCCAGGGGAGTTGCCAGCTATAACCCTCACCCAAGCTTCTCCTAGCTATTTTAAGTACTTTGTTGTTTTCCAGCCAAGAAAATGGCAATGCACTAAATTAGATTAAAACATAACAATTTTATAAAACAAATAGTTTCACAGCGGGAAATCAAAATTAAAAACATCTATTACACATACACAGTTTTTGAGAGGCTATAGTTATTCCCCTGTACTAAGCACAATTCAGTAGGAACAGCCCCCTAAGTTTGCTTATAGTCTGTACAGAGAAATCCCATAAAACTATGGCAGCATAGGGATTCCGCTGTACTAAGCATAATTCAGCAGGAAGAGCCCCTAAGTTTGTTTATAACCTGTACAAAGAGATTCCATAAATTAATACCAGCATTTCCTTGTACCGCAGAGCAGAAAAGTATGAGGGTAGTTCTTTAAAGAATGCATCATGTGTTTACTGCTGAATATGCAGTTGCGCCATGGAAATAAAACTGAGTAACAAGTGAAATGTTTTCATTTTGATTATATAATCCATGGTGCTGCACACACATTTTATAATAGTAACCAATATTTGCACACATTATTTTTTTGCGCACATAGCCTTAAAAATGAGGGATCATTGTCTCCCAGCTGCCCAGCCTGCCCCCAACCCCAACTGGCAGCTGTCACTTTGACAGAGGGAAAAGCAGACATTATTGCCATGTTAGCCCTGGAACCCTGTGGCAGACTGCAAAATTGCATCAAAGGG
The DNA here is from genome assembly GCF_017654675.1 of Xenopus laevis. Classification (NCBI taxonomy): domain Eukaryota; kingdom Metazoa; phylum Chordata; class Amphibia; order Anura; family Pipidae; genus Xenopus; species Xenopus laevis. The sequence goes on along the minus strand of NC_054374.1, from coordinate 128,188,941 downwards.
GCCCCGCCAAAATGGTTCCAATTGGGCCCCACAGTTGGTAAGACCGGCCCTGCTGAGTCACAGTCTGTATTACAAACCACTTTACTTCAGCTGACAAAACTTCTTCTGGTGGGTAAACCGAGGATCCCAACCGTCAGTGTCCAATTCACAAGAAACCACATCCACTTAAGAAATGTCGTGGGTTCAGGGCAAAGTCTTTACAGGAGCGCAAGGAGCTTCTCCAGAGGTTTGGGGTCTGCTATAAGTGCTGTGCCTCCTCAGACCATATTGCTAAGGACTGTAAGACTGTTATTAAGTGTACTGAGTGCAGCAGTGACAAGCATTTTGCAGCAATGCATCCAACACCTCTTCCTGATAGTCCACAGTCTCCAACCCCCATCTCAAATTATGGCGGGGAGGAACAAGGATATGTTCCTGCTTCAACAAGATTTCATCTTCATGTACTGAAGTCTGTGGAGTAGGCTATAGTCCCAAATGCTGTGCCAAGGTATGCCTAGTCCAGGTATTTCCTAACCAGAGAAAGCAATAAAGAATTATGCTATGCTTGATGAACAAAGCAACAGATCTCTGGCAAGGCCACAGTTCTTTGACATTTTCAACATCAAAAGTGATGCAGAACCATATACCCTCAACACTTGTGCTGGTCTTATAGAGACTCTTGGCAGAAGAGCTAATGGGTACATTGTCTCCTCAATCAAAGGTAACATTCATCTGCCTCTACCTATGCTAATTGAATGTGATGAGATACCTAATAACAGGGAAGAGATTCCCACACCAGAAGCTGAATACCACCAACCACACTTAAGGCACCAAGCTAATCAGATTCATGCCATGGAAAAGGATGCTGAAATCCTGCTCTTATTGGGGAGAGACATTCTCAGAGTCCATAAGGTACGCCAACAGTGCAATGGACCTCATGATGCTCCCTATGCCCAAAGACTTGACCTAGGCTGGGTAATAGTGGGCGACGTGTGCCTAGACAAAATGTGCAGACCATCTGAAGTTGACTCCTTTAAAACTGTTGTATTAAGAAGTGGACAAGCAACTCATTTCAGACCGTGCCCTCATCATTTTGGGGTAAAGGTGAGTTCCAAAAATATGATTCCAGCATCCATTGTCACTCCTATTTCTTGTAATGACTACTTTGGCGATACAGTATTTCATACTATAAAAGATGACAACAAAATTGCACCTTCTGTTGAGGACAAAGAGTTCATCAGAATAATGGACACCGAATTCTTTAAAGACAACTCTAACAGTTGGGTTGCACCCTTGCCATTCCATTTTACAAAAACCAAACTTCCAAACAATCCTGAGCAAGCAGTGTCCAGATTTGCCTCACTGCAAAGAACTAAAAGCAAGCCTGAAATGAAAGTAAAGAAAATATTTGACAATGATCATGCTGAACCAGCCCCACCACTACAAGAACATGAAGAATGCTGGTACTTACCGTCCTTTGTCATATCTCACCCACGCAAACCAAAACAAATCAGGGTGGTATTCAACTCAAGTGCCAAGGTATGTCTCTCAACGATGTCACTGGTCCCAACTTAACTAACAACCTTGTTGGAGTACTTATGAGGTTCAGAAGGGAACCATTCGCTATCACAGCTTATATCCAGCAGATATTCCATTGTTTTATCGTACGTGAGGACCACAGAAATTTTCTCAGATTCCTCTGGCACCGCAACAATGACATCAACAGTGAAGTGATAGAATATCGCATGAAAGTGCATGTCTTTGGTAACAGTCCATCACCTGCTGTTGCTACATATGGCCTTAGAAGGACTGCTCGGGAAGGTGAAAGTGAGTATGTCGCAGATGCACAAAACTTTGTAGAAAGAGACTTCTACATGGTTGATGGTTTAAAATCTTTACCTACAGATGAAGAGGCCATTGACCTGCTCAGAAGGACACAATGCATGCTTTCTGAAGCTAACCTCAGACTCCACAAGATTGCTTCAAATAGTACTGCTGTAATGCAAGCTTTCCAGTCTGATGATCATGCCATAGAATTTAAAGACTTAAATTTGGGAACAGACAATCCATTCCCATTCAGAGAAGCCTAGGCTTAAAATGGGACTTATTGCATGACACATTTGGCTTCCAGGTTATCACTGAGATTCATCCTGAAGTTTCAACTCTTGTCACAAAAATTGCTAAGGATGGTGCCACAAAGACTTTCAATCGGCCCTTAACTTAACTTGTTTTGCTCTTACCTTTGGGATTGAACTCTTATTTGCTTCATCAGCACTTTCTCTTTCTTTCTCTTTTTTGTTTTTCAGATCTCAAGATCTTCAAGCAAAATTGCACTAATGTTTATTTTGCATTTTTCACAACTGCCGTTATGTTTAATATAATATAGTGGTATCTAAAGATACCAGACGGGGAGTTTGTTGTCCCAGCAGTTAAAAGTTCATCATGTTAATGTATATGTTTAATGTGTATATGCTTGTTATGCATGTCATCATCCTCTTGTGTTCCTGCCTTTCATCAGAGAGGAGCTTCAGCTCAAAGGTTAAGAAAGTTACGTTTTATTCAGCAACATAGTGTATTGGTCTGAACTGATTAGCTGGGAGCGCACGGACACTGCGTGACTCACATGGAGTGAATTCCGTGCATCTTCAATTTTGGGTTGTGCAATTTGTCTGTAAGTCATCCATACAAATAGATTGTAAGTTCTGCAGGCCAAGGACCTCTCTGATCAATATGTAACTTAATATGTACAGTAGAACCCATAAATGTGTTAAAGCAACTTATTCTTCGAGTACTAAACGAATATAAGCGCAGGAATCTGTTTTACATTGAAATACAATGTTTAATGTGCTGACAAGGGTTAAATATTGCAGCATTAATGTTACGCATATGTTGTCTCTCTGACATATGCACAACCTAAAGCAATAAGTGATTTGTGCTTGGAATTCACTATTTACATACAGAAGTATTCTATACCTCTTCATTTCACTAGTAATAACATTCAAATGGGCATTTTTAAGAACAAAATTTTATGTAAAATGAAACACCTATTGAAATACATAAATTATAAATTGGTGGGACCCCAAAAACTAGAGTTCTGCATATACAGGTCACACTATATATCTCCGGAACTTGTTGGTGGTGTTATATAAGTACAATATATAAAAAAAATATATACATGCATACATTCATTTCCTGGATTTAACCCTAGGAACCACAAGAGGGAGCAGTTTACTGCAGACGACTATTGACATCCGTATCCTTGGCGAGTTATTCCACAAGTTGGCGCTATTCAGCTGCAGATGGAATGCAGACAGCCTACGCCCTTCTCTAGTCCCCAGCTGCAGTGCATAGCTAAAGCAATTGTCTGGCCAATGACCTTGCCGGCAGATTGATTGAGAAAAAAAGCTTGTTCTAGGCTTTTGCATGTGTGCATTACACATGACAGTTACCCAACATGTGGCATATATAGTGCTTAGTCCCCTGCTGGTATCACTGCAATTCATCATGATACAACATCCTATTTGTACTTTCATTTATTCTCTTTCATTCATTACTGTTACCAGTGACATGTTGTTAAGTCAAGTAAGCACATTTCCTTGCCCTGCAAAAAAAATAATGCGTTAATGGATTTATAGTTTTATTTCATAAACTGACCAAGAACTGCACCAAATTGTGCACAGAGCCTTCGTAAATATTTCCCAGATGGCATTATGCGAAAAGATGAGGGAGGTCTGAACAAGGGAGCTCCATTTATTGATTATATGTTCCATTTTATTTGCCATCTGCTTTCCCCCGGGAGCCCAGCCAATAGGGTTACATAAGGCAGCATTGCTCAGCTGCTAATGGACATGGAGTAGAACAGACTCTCCTTAGCATATATCGTAATGGAGGAGATTGGAAGTGAATAATTGCATCCTGTATGGAGATAATAGCGAGCTGAGAGCTAATGGCTCAAGGAAATGGCTTGGTGCAGTCATGTGACCATGCTGAATAGAGAACACTCTTTGTTGCCACTAACAGAAGCAATATTAATGAGAGCAACATATCTTCTCTTTGCTTATTCTGCACCGTTGTACTGGTCCTTAGGCTTCACATGAGGCACTTCTACCATAATACAAACTAAGAATGTTGCCTATAGCTGCAATATACCAGAGGCAGCAAATACCAGGCCCCAACACTCCCAGCTGTAGCAATACTAACCCTATGTCCACATAATACATGTACAGTCTGAGATTCACAGTACACTCAATTACGCTACGGCTAAACAAGTGCACATGATAGTGCTCACAGACATGACAAATTGGAGGCTAAATACATATAACAGTAACATCCAGGGATGGCAAAGCACAGAGCTGAGAATTTTTATACCTACTAGATTTACATTGGTGCATACATATTAGGGATGCACCGAATCCACTATTTGGGATTCGGCCGAATCCTTGGTGAAAGATTCGGCTGAATACCGAATCCTAATTTGCATATGCAAATTCGGGGCAGGAAAGGAAAATGTGGAAACAAATCTTTTGTGATGAAAAGTCACATGATTTTCCTACCTGCCTCTAATTTACATATGCAAATTCGGATTTGGTTCGGCCAGACACAAGGATTCGGCCGAATCCTGATGAAGAAGGCCGAATCCTGGATTCGGTGCATCCCTAATACATATCCTTATAAAGATAAATATCCCTGGCAAATGAGGAGTGAGATTTCTCCCTTGGCCAAGCTTGTGCCCAACACAAATAAAGGGCCTAAGCTAGATTTTGTTTGTCTGCTTTACACAAAGATCTTTTCTTCTCTTTTCACTGCCCTTTGTTCCCTAGCATCATGTGACTCTCTGGTGTCAGGGATCAATACTTGCTTCCTATTCTGAGAACATGTTATTATATGCGTGAGCCTGGATAGTACTATAAGCATATGATCAGTGGCCACATATGTTCTCTTTATCTCCCACACTGCCCGCAGTCCATCTTTTTAAAGCACTGCATATTCATATAAGACAGATCCTTTAGAGCCAATAGCAATAATCTGATAATTTAATGTTATTAATTTTATAAACTGTTATTCTTTTCTCACTTTCATATATTCACACAAAGGCCCATATTCTGGCAAGCAGTAAATGTCACTATACTTTTAGCAGCTGCACCCAACCCCTCCCCACATAGCTGGATGCTCGCTGTAATGTGCATAACGCCATGCTGACTTCTCATGGAATGGCTTGGCCTTCCCCTCTTTGCTCTCTGTAGTAGTATGAATAGTATTCAGATAAATAGTATTATGTTACTTTCTTGCTGTTTGTAACAATGAGCTTAATCCAGTTCTGAAGTCATCCAGTTTTATCGGCACCTTAAGCAGAAGGCTGTCAGTTGATGGTGACCTTGCATATTTATAAAAACCACCTAGGGTATTTAGGCCTAATAGGGAATAGGGATGCTGGCTGCTAGGGTGTATGTGTGTATAGTCCATAGCCTTTACACGGATTGCTGCTTTTAAATGACAGGGTGGTACCAAAGTGACTCTTATACCTAGACTGGCCATTGGTTGCTCGGGCAAATGCCTGATGGGCCGCTCCATTTATGGGCCGGGGAAGTAGAGTCAAATGTGAGTCGAAGTGGAAATTTCCAAAAAGATCCGAAGCTGCTGTCGCCTAAGAGGAAGTCTGCCTGCCAAATTTTAAAGGTACATTTCCACTGAACACCTTTACTGGACACCTCAAATTTAATGGGTAGGGTTTCCACCAGGCCAGTATTTTATTTATAGGGAAAAACCATAAAAATATAGGAAGGCCAGTATTTTTTTCCAGAAAAGATGGCAACCATAAATGGGGGACACTGGCCACCAAGGTTTTTTTTGTTTGTTTTGTTAGGGGCCCTGACCACCAATTTTAAAAAAAATTATACAGGGATGGGTGCTGGCCGTTAATGTCGCACATTTATATGTGGGCTGCTTTGATTTTTTATTCCCAGTCTTGCCATGATTCCAGTATGTACATTACTATAGAGCAAGCAGAGATTGGGATTACTGGGGGCCTAGAATGTACATTGGCCCCAGTTTCATATTCCCAAAGTCTAGGAATGGGCAAGAAGTTTATTTAGGGTCCATTCATCCATTATTTAATTATTTGCAAAAAACAAATACATGTGAAAAACCCTGTTGTCACACCCAGGAGAGATAATGTTTAATGTAATATACAATTTAATAAACTGACTAGATATATTCCTATACCCTGCCTCCTGAAATAAAAAAAAAGCGACAATAGCTACAGCTTGCACTATGAACTGACAGCCTTTTGCTTAAACACATCAAGGTTCCAAGAAAACTGGGTGACTGTCCATGGATGATCAGCAGTCATTGGCTTTTACAATAAATTTGGCTTTTGAGTGATGTTACTGCACTAAAACATGTTGCCACTTTAAAAATCCGCCCAGGAATAGGCTTGCCACGTTTTCTAGGGCAATCTTATTACTATCATCGTCAATCATCCCTATTAATAAGATTGCTATCAATGTTATTTTTTGTAGCTGAATGATACTAACCAGGTGACACAGATCTGGACTGGGATTAAAAACAAACTCTGGCATTTCAAGTACATAGAGGCACAAGAAGCACAAGCAGACCCTATGAATAGTGACTGTCTGTGGCATATGATAGCAACTCTTTAGGCATGAATCCAGAGGTTGCCCGTCTGGGCCTGAGGTGGCAATTCTGCCCAAGAAAGGCTTTACAGGAATGATGGTTAATTTTTTTGCCAGCTCCCAGTGCCCCTTAGAATGCACATTGGAAACCTCACAAACCTCCCAACTGTCCTATTCTCTGCAGGACAGTCCTGATTTTGACAGCTCAGCCAGCAGTCCCTAGTTTCTTACTAAAATGTCCCGAGTTTCTGTTTCTCCTGCACGGATGACAGAAAAAGATGCAAAGTTTCTGAAACGTAATTAAAATAAGAGACTTTTTGGCAGAGAACCCTGAACAGTGAGCGGCTGCACTTCAATACATTTGTAACAATTTAAGATAAGCAAAGAAACAGTTGTAACAATTTAAGATAAGCAGGTCTCTTGGGGAAACGATGACTCATAGTTTCAGCTTCATTCGAAAAACGGTTATAACACAAGAAACATGGCCCTAACACTCTAAGAAATGTGCCCCTAATGGCTCTGCTAATGTTTTTGTCCCTCATTACATTTTTCAATTGTTGGGAGGTATGCAGAATCTTTACCTGGTCACAGCTTGGCACAAAGCTCCACTCACTTTACTGATGATGAATCTGGACAGTTTTAGCTTTGCTCTGGTACATGATCACTTCCAGCAAGTGAAATAATGTACATTTCTGCTGATTCACCATCTCTCATTGTAGCTTAATTATTCAGTTCCTCCCTGTCTGCTGAGGGATTCGCTTTAGTATCGTGTCTTGCTGCTTTTTCCCGTCCCTTCAAACCCATTGCAGAAGGGTAGTTTGGCACATTAGGCACTTTAATTGCTGCTTGGGAAGCTTTTTATTGAGAGAAATGCTGTTCTGCCCCTGTGATTATTGCTACAAAAGACACGGGCACAGCACCAGCACCATTCAGTTGATCATTATGTTACACCTTAATAATTAATCCATTCATAAGCCTCAATTTCCACACACCAAGATTCACAGAGTCTATTTTCTGCAATCCCTGGGACCTGGCATTTGCTGTGTAGGGGATCTTTCTGTAATCTGGATCTTCATACCTTAAATAAGGGTAAGGCCACACTGGGCGTTTTGGGGAGATTTAGTCGCCTGGCGACTAATCGTCTCGTCTTTGCGGCAACCAATCTCCCCAAACGCTTTCCCTCACTCTGCGCCGGCTAAAATGAAAAAAAACGCCGGTGCTAATCACATGCGGCGATTCGTTTTCCGAAGTTGCCTCACAAGGAAACTTCGGGCGAATTCGGAAAACTAATCGCAGCGTGTGATTAGCGCCAGAGTTTTTTCGTTTTAGGCGGCGCAGAGTGAGGGAAGGCGTTTGGGGAGATTGGTCGCCGCAAAGACAAGGCTATTAGTCGCCAGGCGACCAAATCTCCCCAAAACGTCCAGTATGGCCTTACCCTTACATGACTTTTATGGTATAGGCAGAAGACCCTTTAACAGGTACCTGCCCATATCATTGTGCCCTAGGTAGGTGCCTCTGTTACCTACCCCTAGTTCTGGCCCTGGTGGAGGGCAATTTGGGGAGTCTTAGTTCCCCCTGAAATTTGACCCTTGCCATTCATTTATTTTGTATTGCATTATTATTATTAAAAGGTTTTTAACTGTAAGCATTATATACTATAATTTATATGCATTATATTTTTATACATTATATTTACTTTACCTCTGACTCAATAGACACTATATGCCTCACCCAGCACCTTGGGTATATATATTAATATTGATACACTGGCAGAATAAAGCACAGCAGAGCTGTGTAGTTCAGCAGTGGATGGATAGCCACAAACTGCAGGTCCTTGACTCAATAAGATACATTCGTGAGCAGGTTTTTTCAAAATTTTGTATGGCTACTTTGCCAGACTTCCTTAATTTTTAATATGCTGCAGAAAATATATATGCTTTAGAACTTGCTACTTATTATATACATTTATGGAATAATTCTTATCATAGTTACTAAATCTCTGTACCAACATTTTCTTTTTATCCAAATGGAATAGGTTACAAAAATGTGATTATTAGAGCTTTTTTTGTCTCCTCCATCTTTTATTTTCTTGCAGTGATTTTGTCGCATTGCAGTTTGTCTGTCCCACCCCTCCCCCCACTTTAATACTCATCCTTGTGCTGTGTGTGAGATCACTGCCTGTGTGTGTAGAGACTCCCGGACACCGCCCTTTGTGGAACTGCAGAGACACCGCAGGAATCATGCAGCGTTGTGTGTTCAGTGTGCAACCAATAGTATCACAGCAGCTTCTGCTTGAGAATGCAGTGTAGATTTAAAGGGACAGACTTGCACACAGCAGCAAGCAGAGAATTACATGCGTGTAAACATTATATTTTTTATTTATGCCTTGAGTAGTTTATTCCATTTTGTTTCTCTCACTGGCTGCTTTTGATTGGGAAAGTGACAAAATATATAAAAACTGTATCTTTGTTTCAACTGCATATTTTATTCATCATTGTCGTTGCAGTTTGTGGGGGCTTCACATTATTCTACTATTTAGCCCAAACAGTGGATCAGACACCAAGTACGGAGTTGTGACAACTTAAGTTATGTGGATCTGTGACAGGCCCAGACTGGCAATCTGTGGGTTCTGGCAAATGCCAGAGGGGCTGCTATAAGGTGCCATAGAAAGTCAGTATTTAGTGGGCTGGTGGAGGCTGTTTGGTCCTCTGTGTACCTGAAATGCCAGGGCCTATTTTAATTCTCAGTCCGGACCTAATCTGTGAAATGAATGAAGCAATGGTGTATGACACCACAATAAGCAGGTTTGCTTTGGGTAAGATAAATAGGTAAATAGGCAGATCCCTGATCTATGGCAATGGCAAGACAAAAAAGAAGGGGGAAATAAAAGGGGTAAAGGCAGTTTTAGTGACAGGATAGGTGAGGTTAGAGGGGTTTCAGGAGGGTGTAACTTAACCAGCATAGCTATGAATAGGAGAATAGGGATATTAGTCAGAACCAGCACAGCTATGAATAGGAGAATCGGGATAAAAAGATGCTGTTGGTAGCATTGAGATGGATTAATGTGAATGTGTGCCAGGAAGTATGTGAAGCAATAGAGCTAGCATTGCACCTAAAATTAGTTAAAAAGTTTAGGTTCTGACTGCATGAATAAAACAAAGCAGATGGGGTTGGGAGGACACAGAACCCGGGGCAATGTGCATTACAATTTAAAGGGCCAGTAGCAACATTGACATAAACGTGTACATTGAAGTTTGTATCTGTGCATTCAGCGTCCACAAATAAATGAAATGTCTAAACAAAACAAATGTCCAATTTCCATTCTATAGTCCTGTAAAGCCATGAATAGTATTTGTCTCCTGTTTATCTTCCTGTGTATGAACTAATAGCATTCTGTCCAATAGCCCAGTTCTAACTGAAATGGCTCCCCCGGTAACCACACAGCAGCTTATTTATATTAACTATGTTAGTGCTTCTAAGGTAAATTTCTTCCAGTCCAGGATGATATACATTTTATATTTAATGCATACAAAAACATACCTAGTTTTTTTTGGGGGGGGGGGGGGTTGTTACTGGTTCTTTAAAGTAGAAAATACAAGTATGAGCTTTCCTGTAGTGCTTTGGAAGATGACCCTGGTGCTAATAATAAGATTATCCCTCCGTTTCAATAGTAACGATAAAGTTGGTGCAATATATTAATAACAATAAAATGAACCAAAAAGACAATGGATATGGTTAAAGTGAGAGGCAAATTATTCAAGGTGAGTATGATGTTAAGGCTCAGAACAGAAGGATTATTTTAGGCACTGCGTGAGGCCAAGAGTCAGGAAATGGGATGATGTCCAGGCAAAGCCTGAGTCAACATGAGGTCAGGGAAAGGTAAATAAAGCTGCATGCCATCTTCCTGTGTACAGGAAACCCAAATAATGTCATCATTTTGAAAAAAAAATGTGCAGATGGAGACACACATTGCAATAGGGACTGTTGAACACCAGAGCTATGAAACACAGAAAGGGTGATCTGGAATTCCAGAAATCTGTGTCACACAAGAGTCTGAACAATGAATCTGGTGCAACAGTGTGTTCAAGACAGAGCGGTCCACATTAATATATAATACATACATTTTAATTCAGACTGACAGGCTGCCATGCATGTGAGATAAATGTTGATTTTAGCAGTATGTGTATGTAGCAGTGATTGACATTTGCGTTTGAGATTGTAAATCCAGAAAATGGGAAATATGGAGGTTCTCTCTGTGTAGAATGACATACCTCCCAACTGTCCCTTTTTCGGAGGGACAGTCCCACTTTTGACAGCTCAACCTGCAGTCCCTCATTTGTACTTGAAAGTCCCTATTTTCTCTGCACTAAACAGCCAGAGAAAAAAACAAAGTTTCTCACTTACCGTAATTGGCTTTTAGCAGAGAGCACAGAACAGGTAACAGGTGCAAATTAGATATGAGACACAAAAAACAGTTTAGACAAGGAGAATTATTTTCAAACTTTTCATAACCTGCCAAATTTTGTAAAATAAATATGATAATTAGGGGGTGTGGCCACAGAAAGGGGCGTGGACCAACATTTTTTGTCCCTCTTTTTACTTCCAAAATGTTGGGAGGTATGGAATGATGATGCAATTACTACCAGTGGGGGACAATATGGGTATTAGTGTTTTTTGGTGGTAGGAGATACCGGGCCACTTTTCTAAAGGGGTTTTCTTTCTACAACTTGGGGGTTAAGTAAATAAGACATGGATGGACTGGAGGAACTCTGCAAAGACCTGCTTTTCACACCAACAGATTAATGTGGAGTGCACACAGAGCAGCTGAAGAGGGTTGCAAACAGGCCTGGGTTGGCAATCTGTGGATTCTGGCAAATGAAGGGCTGCTGTGAGATGCCATAGACAGACACTATTTATTGGGCTGATAAAATTGGATCTCTCCATTGCAGGCTGGTGTATAATGCAGATATATCAGGCGGGTGGGGGCTGTGATAAAAGAGTTTATCCAAATATTTCATGCTGAGAAATACAGCAAAGGCAATAGCAACATACTCGAGTAAATACACTGCCTGTACACCTCAGGGTAGTATGCTGTATTTACTCTCCTCCTGTAGACTCAGAGACAATATTTCTGCAGTGCAGTCATACCAGCCCTCATCTTATTCATACACTAAATAGGCGTTGGTACAGGGAGGGGGAGGGTGGAGAAGCATCTGTCCAGGCCCCTGTGTATTGTGAGCGCATAATTATGAGGTCCAATCTAGTTTGGCATATCCCAGGCCCTGCCATTACTATATATATAATATCGCAAAATTCATGGTTTTGTTTAAAGGAAAACTTTACCCCCAAAATGAATATTTAAGCAACAGTTTATATCATATTAAGTGGAATATTAAAGAATCTTATCAAACTGGTATATGTATTTAAGTAAACATTGCCCTTTTACATCTGTTGCCTTGAGCCACCATTTTGTGATGGTCTGTGTGCTGCCTCAGAGATCACCTGACCAGAAATACTACAACTCTGACTGTAACAGGAAGAAGTGTGGAAGCAAAAGACACAACTCTGTCTGTTAATTGGCTCATGTGACCTTACATTTGTTTGTTTGTGTGCACCATGAATCGTGTGATCTCAGGGGGCGGCCGTTATTTTTTAAAATGGCAATTTCTCATTTGGATTACCCAATGGCACATACTACTAAAAAAGTGTATTATTAAGAAATGGTTTATTTACATGAAGCAGGGTTTTACACATGAGCTGTTTTATGCAATATTTTTTATAGAGACCTACATTGTTCAGTGGCAGGGCCGGAACTAGGGATGGGGAGAGTAGGCACGTGCCTAGGGCGCAAAGCTCTTACCTTCTCTGCCACCTACCCCTAGTCCGGTACCCATTTCCCTCCCTCTGATTTGCGAATGCATGCGAGCGGTAGTTTGTGCACACATGCAAGCAGTAGTTTGCACATGCGTGCAAGCGTCAATTTGTATGCATGCGCACCAACATCAATTTGCATGCATGCGCACGAGCAACAATTTCTGAGTATGCACGCTTCCATCCGGCGCCGCATGCGGCCAGGTTGCCAAGGGTGCCTGGCCGGCCTGGCCCAGCTCTGTTCGGGGGTATAATTTTCCAGGGCAAAATAGAATGTACTGAACTCAAAGGCACACAAAACCTTACTGGTGGGTCCCCTAGCATGATTCAGTTCAATACAGAAATACACAGCTAGACATTAGCATATGGGCTACAATACAAGACATGTAATTGATGCAATTAAATGACAATTAAGCAAAATAATCTGTCCCTGTTCTTGCACTAGTAACCTGCCCTTGTGTGCAATTCCACTGCCCTTCCCCCAGTTCTGCTGTCAATAAGTAGAGCAGCTCTTAATTGCTATGGCAACGCTATACTGGTGCCTGGAGCTCTCATGAATAAGTGATAATAGACTAGCCAGGATGGGGATGCTTAACCTGTGGTTGCTATGGTTACAAAACACTGCACCACAACATCTGTCCAGGAACAAGTGCCTCCATGGAGCTGAGCTAGCGCAGTGGGAATAAACATGCACAAATGGCACAACATATACAAGCCAGAAGCTGCACCAAATACAGTCTGTTATATATCTAAATACCAGTATATTCATAAGCTGTATATATATATTGCATTGAACATGCCATAACCTCCATAAATTTTGAAATATATTGTGCGCATGTCACCTTGCCATGAAATATAGTGATAATATGGTGAGAAACAATACCTGCAAGGAGAGTAATAACTGCAACTGCACGGAGAGTGTTGCCATTACAGCTTGCAGTTACAGTTACTATTCACATATTATCACAATTCAGTGTGCGTGGATCGCACATACATTCCATGTTTGCCTACTGACTTTGTGTCACTCAATGGAAATGTATTTATAAAACACAATCGAAGCATCTTTTTTAATTCTATTCCCACACTTTAGATGCCAAGAGCAGCCTCCGGCAGTGTAAGGTTACAGCAGGTGAAGCTCTTGGATATATGACTGAGCCACCACAGAACTGGAAAGAATGGCAGAATTTAAGGAAAGGCTCCACCCAGAGACAGCTGCCATTCCCAAGAGGTACAAGTCAAGAGTCCAGCAACTGAGTCACAGCAACTAAGGCTCCTGTTAATAAATGGCTAGCAGAGCATTTTCCTTGCTACTGGCTAATTCAGGCCCACATAACACTTTCACGGATTGTGCTGCAGTGTATACAGGGAATGGCATATACAGTAGCTGCTGCTGATTATTTTTTTATTAAATACACATGCAGTTCATACATGATTGGTCTTGCATTGACCACACTACTGACATCTATACCTTTGTAGAGTTTAATAATTTTCTGAATACCTGACCAGAGCTACAATTACGTCACCTTATAAAACTTACAGCTAAAGTGCCCCATTACATTTCTAACAATTGTTTCAGCCACTTACAGATATATATTGTACAGTAATAACTGCAGCTGAGCAGTGCCTACTCTGCATTCTACAGATCTGCATTTAGCAATTTTGATTGAAACTTGTCATTATGCTTAGTTTCAGGGGCTAGAGTACCGGGGGTGCGATTGAACCAAGGCCACACACCCTCAGGGCCTGCTAGAATGCAGCATGGCCTGCACCCGGACCCAGGAACTACTTGTTCCATTACTACTTACTTTGTTCTGATAAACTGGAATATATTTTAAAGATTTATAGTGAACACATGGTCTTATTATAATATAAATAGTTCAATGCTTGCTGAGCAAACTATAACTTTTATCAAAAGCACTTCTTTTTTTTTTAAATTTAAATTTTTTATTGATTTACTTCGATACAGTATAGAATGCAAAACATGGTTCAACAAGAAGATATCAGCATATGTAACGACATGGAAAGTAGCTACTCAGCATATCATAAAATTTAGTCTTCTATAAATCTCTTATACAGCACCCACAAGTTTAGTCCAGCATCAGAGCAACACTGTGCCAAAAAGAACAGTGTCCTGATTTCCCTTATTGGGCATTTATGTGATGCTATTTTATTTGTATATGCCACTAAAAGAAAAACCACTGTGCATTGTCCTTAAGCATAATAAAAAGCCATACTGAGAACTATGTTTATATAATATAATGCAACTGCCCTCCTCCTTCTCTGAGCTTCCTTGTATCTGTGGTGCAGCAGTTTTCTCTTCCCACCAGGTAAGTGACTTGTCTGCCTGCACATGATATGATAATATGATAATGTGCTGCAGAGAGATTTCTGGTGTTATGCACCAAGCTCCAGAGCAATGGAGTTAATCAAGAGTTCGAGGTAAGCCGCTCCAAATACAATTCACCTGAGGGTGTCTTTATGTTCTTGCAGGCTCCTTTTATAAACAGAATCAGTTACACTTTCCTTTCTTCCATAATGGAAGTGTTTGGGCCAGTGATGTTTGCTATTAGCTGAAGAAGAGGAAGAGATAGGAAGCAGCAGAAATGTATCAGGCTGGCACCTGTACAAAGACCCAAGAATAAACCCTTGCCTGTACATAAGCCACCAGTGCATGGCAGGAGAAGGACACAAAAGCCACGTGTATTTAGGGAAAGGACAGGCCTGGAAGTGTTTACAAAAGCCGAAATTATCCAAAGATACAGACTCAACAGAAGTGCAATTAATGAGCTGTATGAACTTATAAGGTAATAAGGCCCCAAAAAGCCTTCCTGACGGCTAGAATCTAAATGGCCGGGGTGGCACTCAGAGCACTTTATTTTCCAGACTCGTCCAAAGTTGCCTCACACAGGGCGACTAAATCTCCCGGAATCTTCGCGTGTGTCTCTGCCTTAAAGGGGGACATTGACCCACTGACTCAGCGGAGCCATGCTATCCCTGGCATGGTGAAATTGTTGAATTGCCTACATTTCTTTGCTTCTGGCTCAACAAGGACATCCTCCATCAGAGGGCTGTCCCAAGCAGCATTTTCCACATTTATGGGGCCAGTAAAAGATTCAATTAAAAACCCTTGAAAGACTTTATATATTTCCCAAAAGACAAAGCAGGATGGCAAAGGGTAAAAAGGGGATGCTACAGGATTACTGGAATGCCACATGTAATGAGAGTTCTGGACTGTATGCACATTGCACTTTCAGTGAAACAGTGAAACAGATAATGTTTGTAAGATGTTGAGGATTTTGCCACAGGATTTTATGCAGGTGATTGAACAATGGGGTGAAGATGAGGAGATATAAGCAGAAGAACAGGTATATAGTAAACAGTAACGTAACTAGAGGGGGACGGGCCCTGGTTCGTGATGCGCATCCTGCCCGCCCCCCGCCGTATGCAATTTTCAGACCGGGTTACAGTAGCGCGCGAGCTGCCGGGGGGCCCTGCGGGGGTGCCCTGGTAGTTCCGCCAATGATAGTAAAGTAGAAGGAGATGTGGTCCGTACGGACTTGAAACCTGTCAATTTTTTTACCCCATTGGACAAAGTAGTCCTTTCTTAGATAGATTTTATACCCTTGTATGAGAAGATTAAAAGATTATCAAAACAAGGGGAGAATATGAAAACAAGGAAGAAAAATCTAACTAAAGAAGAATTTCGGGCATTACAAACCCTTAAAGAAAATGACAACATAGTGATTAGGAAATCTGATTAAGGTGGATCAATAGTTTCTGTAGATAGGGAATATTATGAAAATTATATTATATCACAATTGAGCGATGAGAAACAGTATCGTTCATTAACGTGTGACCCTACTAAAACTTTTCAAACTAAATTACGTAAAATCTTAGACTATGGTAAAACTATGGGAATAATGAATGTATATACTCGAGTATAAGCCGAGGTACCTAATTTTACCTCCAAAAACTGGGAAAGCTTATTGACTCGAGTATAAGCCAAGGGTGAGAAATGCAGCAGCTTCTGGTAAGTTTCAATCAAAAAATTGAGGGTTTCTGCTCCCATCGGAGGTGGCGGCGTCTCGTTTTTGGATGCCGGCGATCATTCTTGGACGCCGGCGAATATTCTTGGAGACTATTCTTGGACGCCGGCGACTATTCTTAGGCGCCGGCGACTATTCTTAGGCGCCGGCGACTATTCTTAGACGCCGGCGACCGATTTTGCGCTTGACCCGAGTATAAGCCGAGGTAGAGTTTTTCAGCATATTTTGGGGGCTGAAAAACTCGGCTTATACTCGAGTATATACGGTACATATGGTGTGAGTGACCGAGAATTCATATATTTCACACATTACCTAAAGTACATAAAAGCGTATCAAATCCCAAAGCTGGCAATGATCTCTGAATGAAAAATTGTGTGAGTATGTTGATAGACTACTGCAACCAATAGTTCAGAATCTATCATCGTATGTAAAGGATAGTGGTGATGCAATCAACAAATTACAAAATGTGAAATGGGAGGATGACTTTTTATGGGTTACATTGGATGTGACGGCATTATATTCCTCCATTGAACATAGCCTAGGTTTAAGAGTGTTAAAATTTTGGCTGGAACATTTGAGACTATACTCTGACGAACAGAATGAATTTATTTTGGAATCAGTGGAAATGTAAATGGAGAGAAGAGTGAAGAAAGATCTAAAGATCAGAAAGAAAGATCTTTTGGTGACAGATTACAGTAATGAGGCTAATCAAATTAGAAAAATAATACATAAACACTGGAAGTTAATTGATCTGGATCCAAAAATAAATATTGGTAAATTATGGTTCTCTTATCGGAGAAGTAGAACGATAGCTAATTATGTCTCACCGAGTAGGTTACCAGATAAGGGAAAATCAACTAAGTGGTTAGAATTCTATGGAACATATAGATGTGGGGCAAAGAAATGTAAGGCATGCAATTTCATGAATGTATCGAAGTCTGTTAAAAGTACAACTACAGGAAAAGAATACAAATGCAAAACATATGTGAACTGTAGGACCGTCAATGTTGTATATTTAACCACATGTGTGTGTGGACAACAATATGTTGGGAGAACATTAAGGAGAATAAAGATAGAGTTTTAGAGCATGTAGCATGTATAGGAAGAAGGGATACCTCCTCTGCAATAGCAGACCATGTTTTGAGTGAACATGATGGCAATGAAAAGTGCATTTCCTTTTAGTTTAGAACATGTGAAACTAGGAAATATCAGGGGAGACATTGAGAAACTATTGAACAAAAGAGAAACGTGGTGGATGTTTACATAGAAACGGAGCAACCAGCAGGTTTTAATAAAGACTGGGAAATTAAATACTATATAGATATTTAATA
Organism: Xenopus laevis; assembly: GCF_017654675.1. Lineage (NCBI taxonomy): Eukaryota > Metazoa > Chordata > Amphibia > Anura > Pipidae > Xenopus > Xenopus laevis. Next base: position 128,171,082 of record NC_054374.1, on the reverse strand, counting down.
AGACTTGAAGAAAATAGTATATGTGACACACCAATGGAACTAATGTGAGTTAAGGAAAAGGTTGTATTTAGGTGAATGTGAAAAGACAAACACATATACTAAATTATATTCAAGTGAAATGAGTTAAAATTAATATATTAATATGGGAAAAATATTTAAGAAGTTTGTTGTTTTTAAAGGGATATGTAAAATAAAATTTAATTAAGGGTGTTAAATGTTTAAGTGGGTGTACGTATCACTACCTATAAAGTTATGCCTTTCTGTATGATACAACTATGGTCTGAGGAAGTGACCCACGTGGTTACGAAACGCGTTAGCAGCTTTCAACATGTAGACACTGAATTGTAGCCAATAATCATATTAACAGCTTTTAATGGCTAAAATAAATAAATGATGTTAGACTGCAGTTGATCCTGAACAGAGAGTACGTTATGTATGTTGAACACTGCTTTTCCGAGTGGGAGTGGCCGGGAACCCGCAAAGGACTGAGAGAGTGTAATGGCGAGCTCCTCATTGCGCATACAAGTAAAAAAATGTTAAGTATCTATTCAGCTTTCCCAGGGAACTCACAGGACTCTATTATTTTGAAACAAACTTCAGTGTATGAGGTGTTTGAGAGTGGAAAACTCAGTGGTGGATGGCTGGTGGGTAAGTATGAGTACCTTCATAAGTGCTATAATGCTTAATGAATTTCATCACTACTTACCCTACTTATAATGCTCACAGGTGGGCCAAGATACACCTGCCAACCCTGGCTACTGACACCTGTTATAAACCCCAGCTAAAAATTCCTATAATGAAGCACATACACGTACCTCCACGTCGCTTCGTATTCCAAAGTCGCCCGAAGTTGCCTCGCGAGGAAACTTTGGGCGACTTCGGAATACGAATCGACTCGTGTGCCATGCCACAGGGGATTTTTCATTGTAGCCAGCGCAAGACAGAGGTAAGGCGTTCGGGGAGATCGGTCCCCTCAAAGACGAGGCGATTAGTCGCCAGGGACTAAATCTCCCCAAATCGCCCAGTGTGAGTTTACCCTAAGGATACTGGATTAGATTAGCATTCTTTAGAAGATTCATTTTCTGTCAATACCAGGTCTGTTGGGGGACCTGATTAATTAAACAGAGGGTTTTCAGGGATATTGATATGGAGAAATCAGAAAAAAAACTAGCTGGTGTGTGTAGATTATAGGCTTGTCAGGGATTTTTCTCTTACTTCAATCAGCCTGATTTACACATAGGATACACTGTTCGGAATTTGCTCTTATTGATTACACACAAAGGATATTTTTTCCCTCTATGTAAACTGCTCGCTGGTTGTAAACAGAATAGTTTGAGGCTCGCTGCCTTTGTGGGGGATTCAGTGGCACAGACTCCAAGCAAAATCGTTTAGCTTTCAGTTATTTGTTGCTAACAACAAAAAAATGGAATGCAGGAAGGGAAGCTGTTGGTAGCTAAGTTTAATTAGCAGAAGCTTTAAATGGATCTAATTAAATGTATACAAATCTATAGAAACCCACAGGAACGTGAACAAGGCGGGTAACTAAGATTACAGCCTGAAATATACAAAAGAATGGGTTTTGTTGTTGTCTTTATAAAGGCGAAAGCCACCACTGTTTCACTACTTATACGGTTATATTATTCAGAAGGAATGAAGAGCCTTCCCCTCGGCTTTGATTGTTTATAGAGAGAACATTTATGGAGTAATATGTAAACTGAAGCAAATGAAATGCTTCCTATTTTAGCTGAGCCATATGCACCCCAAGTCATAGAAAATAATATATGGCATTTTACAGCATCTTTTAAAGGAAATCTGTACCCCCACAATGAATAGTTAAGCAACAGATAGTTTATATCATATTAAGTGGTAGTAAGTAAATGAATATGTGTGGAAGCAAAAGAATTAACTGTCCATTAACTGCCCAGTATATTCTTATGATAATGTTTTTTTACATAAAGCAGGGTTTTACATATGAGCTTGTTTTATACAATATATTTTTATAGAGACCTACATTGTTTGGGGGTATAGTTTTCCTTTAAAGCAATGGCACACATAACATATTTGTATGGATGTACTGAATCCAGTATACAGCCTTTTGCAGCAGGCTTTGAATTCGTATATATATATAAATATATAGGGGAACACCATCTGGCCCCCAAAACATGAGCGGATAACCTGCCAACATGGTCTGGAGCAGGGAAGGCAGCTTTTGTCAGCATGTGTACTTTCCTCTCCATATTTTCCCTGGTTACTTTTGTAGTTGCACTGCAGTGTATTGAAGGACAAGGAAACCCTAAAGCAGATTTTACCATTCAGTTGTCCCCCTTTGACATTCAACAACTGCTCACTGTATAGAGCTTGCTTTATTTAATAGATTTTACTTTTATTAAAATTTGCTGAGTAAAACTTCAGTTGCTTTCTTTATGGCAGCCCCACATAGCGTCACAAAGATGGCCGCCAAATAACTTTAGTATATGCTCCTAATTTTTTCTTCTTTATACCTTGGATAGGCGCCATCTGCTTTATCTGCAAATCTCATCTTGGATTATTCTGCGCAGAATCCTGGTCTTGGTCTGGTTTAAGAGCAATGCATTATGGGAACGTATCATGGCACAGTTAATGGATATTTTAACATGAATGGCTTTATTACAGTGATAACGTGCAGGACTAAGAAGACTCAACAGTGCTGCAGACTTCAGTGCAAGTGGGAGAATACTTTGATGTTTTAAGGGCAACAGCTCCCATCAGCATCCCAGGCACTGGGTTTTGTGTGTCCATAATAAAGGCAGCTTCTGCAGCCAAGATTGTGCATCTTCACACTAATCACCTGCCTTCTGCTACATTGCCACATCAATAGCCAGAACAAGAGGTGCAGAGCAAATACATATTGATTTATGGTGGCTTTTTAAAATCTTCCTTCCTTTTCATTTTTTAAAGCAATTTTGCTGGTGAGCATAACAGGAGACAAAGCCATGTGGCAGATGACTAGATGCAGGATTAACCATTAACGTATGTAATAGTTTAAGAACCTTAGAGGAAGGAAAACATTTAGGAATTAAAACATTATGCTGTAAAATTCAGAATACTACATTAAGGGACACATTTATCAACAGGAAGAATGAATAAGTAATGCCATATTATAGGTCAATTATGATACAGCATCTGTTCGAACCCAGTGTTCTCAGAAGGACGTGTCTTTCCTGAGAATGGAGAAGGCACAGCAAGTTAATGACAAAAGGAAAAAGACAAATTAAATGAGAAAAATCCACATAAAACACTCTACACCAATACTGCAAATTTGGCATTAGATGGAAGGAGCCCTGTGCCTTCCCCAACCCGATCCTCATGAATACAGCACAGCCAAATGCAGGCAGCGCTATATTTATGTGGCACACACAGTTTACTGAACTCCATTTTGATGTATAGAGACCTGTGTGCAGAATGCACAGTGGTTTCAAGAGAATGATACACTAGGCACCAAAATATGCAGAAATTAAGAAGCCTCCCTAAAATGTAGGCAACTGCCATATTTTTATTTATGATTATAGTCTGTCCTGGTAGGCAGTGGTAGGTACCTGCCTAGGGCACATTAGAGTGGGGCGCAGACAAGGGGAATTAAGAAAGGAAACAAGTGACTGACAGCTGAGTTATGTGGTCATGAAACTAGCAATGTGAGTGTGTGAAATCAGGAAAGAAGTGGGATTCACAGCATGGGGGGGGGGGCATTTGTGAGTGCCAGTAGGCTGTTGGGGTGCCAGGTCAAAAACAAATGCCCCGAGTGGAAATACTTGGCCTGGCTCTGCTAGGGAAAGACCCCTTAGTGTTCCCCCTAAATATATATTTCACCCTTCAGGTTACAAAAGGTTTTACTTTATTCCCTTGATCAGGCTGTTGCCTAGCAACTATGGCAAAGGTATCATGTCTCTGCACTCATCGAATTACCCTGAGAACGAGTGAGAATGTTTTATTCATGCAGGGCACAGATGATACTTGCCAGCACAATGGCTCCTTTCTCACTGTCAGTAACAGCCATCTTGGCACACACAGATGCGCCTCTGTAATAACGGCACAACTAGGGATAATGCGCCCATTGAGATAAAACATAACTGAAACTGTACACATGATTGGATTACTGACTTTAACACTTAATTATGTAAACTTAGTTCCATCCAAGCAACTACAATGAATTTAGGAACACGTAGGGGCACATTTACTATTGGTCGAATATCGAGGGTTAAGTTACCCTCGATATTCGACCTTCGAAGTAAAATCCTTCGAAGTCGAAGGATTTACCGCAAATGGTTCGATAAAACGATCAAAGGAAAAATCGAACGATTCAAAGGATTTTAATCCATCGATCGAAGGATTTTCATTCGATCAAAAAAAGCTTAGAAAGCTTATGGGGAAGGTCCCCATAGGCTAACATTGGTGTTTGGTAGGTTTTAGGTGGCAAAGTAGGTAGTCAAAGTTTTTTTTAAAGAGACAGTACTTTGACTATCAAATGGTCGAATAGTCGAACAATTTTTAGTTCGAATCGTTCGATTCGTAGTCAAAGGGCGAAGTAGCCAAAAAAAAACTTCGAAATTCAAAGTATTTTTCATTCTAAGCCTTCACTCCAGCTTAGTAAATGTGCCCCCTAATATGTGTCGCTGGGCAATTAACACTTACATACATTGCTGTGTGGCACAATGATTCACCGTGAAAGACAAGGTTATGCAATTTACAATCAAATGTAAAGTTTTAAAGGGAATATAAATCCAAAAATAAAATATGATAATGTAATGCTAAAAATTGTAATACAATCATTCAACGTTTTTTAATGATTTTAAAGTTATTAGTGAATATAATTACTGAAAATCAGATATTCTTTCATTTGGCAACATTTTATTTTGGCATGTAAAGTTCTGAATTATTCAGAATTAATAAACTGGGTCAGTTTCACAGCAGTAAAAGGAATGTCCACCAATTGGATTCATAGAATAATTCAGTTTGTAAAACATGATTCAAAGCACATCAGCACATCAGCTGAGTAACGTCAAAAAATAAACGTTTTAAAGTAATGAAAATATAATGCAGTGTTGCCCTGCACTGGTAAAACTGCTGTGTTTGCTTCAGAAACACTACTATTGTTTATATAAATAAGCTGCTGTGTAGCAATGGGGACAGCCATTCAAAGGAGAAAAGGCTCAGGTTACACAGCAGATAGCAAATAAGCTCTGTCTGTCTAACGGTGTTATCTGTTATCCATTAGTTAACCTGTGCCATATAGCGGTTTTTCAATTTCCACCATTGCTCTACAACAGCTTGTTTATATGAACTATAGTATTGTTTCTGAAGCAAACAGATCAGTTTTACCAGTGCAGGGCAACATTACATGATATTTTCATTATTTTTTGACGTTACTGTTTTTTTAACACAAACATATCATGCAAACTAGAGCAAACACAGCAACTACCAATGCTTGTTGCCAGGTCTGTACTGGGAGTCAAAATAGGGCCTGGCATTCCAATACAGAGAGGCCCAATTAGCTCCCCACCAGCCCACTAAGTGACTTTCTATAGCATTATGGCAGCCCATCTGGCATTTGCCAGAACCCACAGATTGCCAGTCCGGGCCTGCTTGTTGGCAAATGTGTACAAGGGAGTTCCACTGAATTATAATTAATGGTCATAAAGGGACAGTAAACCCTCTTGAATAGGGAGTGTGCTGAACAAACTTTTTGTTGATTGTTTTACTTAGCAAACATTTATGGTTAATTTGTCTTGCACTAAATGGGGCAATGACTTAAAGGGATACTGTCATGGGAAAAAAAAAATCAAAACACATCAGTTAATAGTGCTACTCCAGCAGAATTTTGCACTGAAATCCGTTTCACTGATTTTTTTTATATTTAATTTTGAAAACTGACATGGAGCTAGACATATTGTCAGTTTCCCAGCTGCCCCAGTCATGTGACTTGTGCTCTGATAAACATCAGTCACTCTTTATTGCTGTACTGCAAGTTGGAGTGATTTCACCCCCTCCCTCCCCCAGCAGCCCATCGGCAGAACAATGGGAAGGTAACCAGATAGCTGCTCCCTAACACAAGATAACAGCTGCCTGGTAGATCTAAGAACAGCACTCAATAGTAAAATCCAGGTCCCACTGAGACAAATTCAGTTACATTGATTAGGAGAAACAACAGCCTGCCAGAAAGCAGTTCCATCCTAAAGTGCTCTTTCTGAAAGCACATGACCAGGCAAAATAACTTAAGATGGCTGCCTAAACACCAATATTACAACTAAAAAAATACACTTGCTGGTTCAGGAATTCAATTTTATATTGTAGAGTGAATTATTTGCAGTGTAAACAGTGTAATTTAGAAATAAAAACTACATCAGAAAAATCATGAATCCCTTTAAACTGAAACTAAAGTCACTGTAAAACAAAATAAGTGGTAGGGATGCGCAAAATATTTTGCTTTTTGCCATGAAAAAAGCCCATAGGGGTATATAGAGATTACCAAAGTCCTCTAGAGTGAAATTCTGCCACTTACCATTCATTTCTATGGGATTTTTATCAATGGGTGAAAGTGAGTTTTTTCTTCTTTTTGAAAAAACTTTCAAAATCCCATAGAAATAAATGGAGAGTGGCGATCTTTATCTTCACTCTTTGATAAATATACCCCATAGACTCCAATGTATAGTAAAAAAAATGTTTTAAGAAACAACACCCATTGACTTCACTGCATTTGGCAAATTTTTTAAAGTTTCATGAATTTTCGGCAGAGACAAATGGATCAGATCCCATGACTAATTAGAGCTCCACAGCACTAAGAAGCCCTCTGTATAAACAAACCTCTCTCTTTCCCCAACTACAGCCTTTGTTAGACAGCTCATACATAGGGCTTCTCAGTGGACTACTGATTTTTTTTAACCAACATGAAGCTAGAATGTGACTTTACTTTCAATTTCACCTTTTTCCCTGCTTAGTGCAAGAAATAACAAAACTATATATGCTTCCTAATTAAAGGACAAGGAAAGGCTGATTCAATCACAAAGATGTTTTGTTTCTCAGGCCAGTGCTCCTTTAACGCACTGCTGCACCACCATTATACTTCGGGACACCTGAGAAAGAAAAGTAAAACGGCGGTGTCTGTGGCACTACTTTTTTCCTAGGGGTAGTGCACAAGTTTTCTAAAAGAAGCACCGTCCTGGGGAAAAAACGTAGCTCCTTTAATTTATCTCTGAGATGAAAACTTGTGGAAGATTCATTTTATGGTGATTCCTAACCTTTCCTAATATTTTAGCTATCACTTAATATATAGGCTTAAACCACATTTAACCACTGCTATACTAACTACATACTGTATATTATTTTTAGACATGAGAAAATGCCACATTCTGTAGCAGTCAAATAAATGCTTTTGAACTACATTTATAGAATATATATATATATGTATGGCATCTAAAATTTACAGCAAGAATGTCAGTTTTCTCCCAGGGCACTTAGTATCCATGAATACAGTACTGTGTTATTGTTTCACAGGAACCTGATGCAAGATAAGCAGATAATTTCATATACATAAACCAACACTGTTTTCTAAAATGATTCACTAACTGAAAATCATGTTTTGTCCAAATATTTTGTGCTAGCAAAAGATATGTAAAGCAGTGATAAATAGTTTATATAGTGAATGAAGTACCCCCCTCTTGTAAAATATAAGGATATTATAAGTTACTGAGGAGTTTCATGACCAAATAAAAGCACGAGGCCGAAGGCCAAGTGTTTTTATACAGGTCATGGAACTCCGAGGTAACTTGGAATATCCTCATATTTTACAAATGGGGGTATTTATGTATTATAATACACAAATTTCAGTGAGTCATGTGACAGAAATGACATCAGAACTCACCGTTTATAACTGATGACATCAGAACTCACCGTTTATAAGGATATAATTTACGAGATATTCATAGCTTTTGTGTATTATATGTATAGAAAGGTCCTTGTGTGGGACTGAAATGTTGGATTAATAAACTTTTATTATTTGTATCTCCAAGTTGTTTTTCTATGCAAATCCTGTGAGTGCCATCACCTCTTATCTTATATATATATATATATATATAAATAGCAGCGGTTGGTGGAACGCACAACCATAAGTCCAGAAAGATACCTGGGTGCCAGTCCTCAGTACACAACAAACATATCCCGGAATATTACAGCCAAATCAAAATAGTAATGCAAGAAGTAAGGTTTATTTTAATCCAATTATTATTTACATTACTATTTTATATACATATATTGAGTCGTAGCAGGTCCATGGCCCAAGGGTTCCCAGTGTGGGTACAAGTTTCAGTGGGTGCCAGCAGCTTCTCTACCCAAGCCTAAATGCATAATGGTGGGTAAATAAACTTCAATGGGTGCTGAGCGCAGAGTGGGTGATACATTAGAGTGTAAGCTCAGCTGCGGCAGAGAGGGGTGTGGCTGAACATTGTCAGCAATGTGATGTACAATTGGGTTCAATATAAGTGAAGGGCGGATAATTATTAGGTGTCCCACAAACACAATGATGCCCGGACACTGCCATTGAGTGCACACATGAGATCATGCCAACAGCACCAATTATGGACACCTTTCATCCTTGCTGTTCCCTACCCGGAACTATTTCCACTACGGCGCCCAACTGGATCATTATTCCTTCCTGATATATTTCTTATATAAAGCGGGGAGCCAGGGGGTTACCCAGCAGCGCCTGCAGACCGGTCTATTCCAGGATGACTTGATGGATTTCTCAGAGATCCCTTTGTCTTGCAGATTCCGTGCAGCCTCTTGACGGCTGGGTAGGACTGATGACCTCATCCCATGCAGCGGCAGCCAATCGCATTCCTCCGCTCCCGGAGCCAGAAGGGAGTTTAAAGCGTTGGGTCCAATAAGGAAATGTCTGTCTGCGTTGCCATGACAACGGGGATGTATATAAGAGTCTGTGTTGGACCATGTGTTGCAGGTTCTCTTACATCGACCCCCTTAGAGTCGCACTGTAAGAACGCACCCATCTTCTCCTTCCTCTTTCTCTCCTCTCTGCAGTCCCAAACCAACAAACATGGTAAGAGCTGGGGGCAGGCACTTGCTATGGGTTGGGGGGGGGGGAGGCACAGGGGTGCTTGGGTAATGCTGTATGATTAGATGATCAGATACCCCTGTTGCAATAGATCTATTGTTCTATACAGAATAAACCCAATGGAAATCTATATATTCTATTGTGTGTATTTGATATAGACATGTGATTGTGTTTGCTCCACATATAGACAGTGTGTATGTACATTTACAGTAATGACCCATAGCTTGCTCTAAACTACTACTCCCAGCATCCCTACATAGCTTTTGGGATTGGTAGTTTAAACCTAGCCTGGAAGATCCCGGTTTTGGATCCCTGATTTCATCTCTTTGTGTTTCAGCAGCAATGTCAGGTCAGTAAGGAAGGGGTTAATAGGGTGATGGCCAATGGGAGTCAGGCTGGAAGCAGATGCCTAACAATGGGCTTTGTTCTCTTGTGACACAGGACACACCGGCACAACATGGGTTTATTCCGCAATAAACGAGCAAGGTTAATCCTGCTAGACTTACCCATGTTGTGCCGGTGTGTCCTGTGTCTACGCTGTTTTTGAGGTTGTCCAATTCCTCTAACATCGAGCACCTGGGATTCGTTTGCCTTTGGACGGCCAGGGTGTGCGAGTGTAAGTTTTTCTGTTTTGTTCTCTTGTGAGACAGAGGCTTGCTTTCCTATGCACGCTTATTCTTTGGAGATTGCTTTAATCGGGAAGTAATTGCCACGGATATAGGAACTTGTGATGGGGAAGAAATGATTTAAGTGATTGCCACAGCAAGAGATGTTCTCTGAATCAACAATAAGTAACATAGACTGATTAACCCAGGGAGAAGCTTTGTTTATCCTCAATAACCCCCCCCCCCTAAAAAAAAACATTATCATTCCCTTTTGTACAGTAAAAGGGGTTAAATTCCTGGTGAGATTGTTGGGCTGTGTCAGTGCCTATTGGAAGGGTCGCAATACTACCAAGCCCTGTGCATGCGACTGCAAGTATGTCTCTGCTCATGTAACAGCACGGAGACACATTCATTCCAGCATTGTTGCACTCACATTTTCCTGGCAAAAGCAAATCATAATACTAGAGACACTCAGCAGTGAGGCGTTGGTTCACAGTCTCACGCAGACATGCCCATGCCCTTGTTTAAAGTAATAGCATATCTTATCAGTCGCTGGCATTCTATAGTAAAAAATATTTTAACATTTCATGTTCCTAAATTCTTCACTGCACAGTTTTAATGTATGCGTGTATCAATATCAGCATCAGCTTAGTATTTCTAAAATGATGCTACTGAAAGCAGCGTCTGCCTGTCCCTTTCTGCACTGCTGGTTCTGTTGGTTGAAGCAATGTAGCAGAAGTCATCCTTGCCTGGTCTGTTAATTCTGCTGCTTCTGTTACGTCATATCAAACCATTGTTTGAAACCAGTTCAGAGACTAGAACAGACAGACACTGACTTTAATAGCAATATGTTTACAAATAACACGGAAACCTTTGGAAATGTATAATTAAGGTGTACTGGAAAGTTGCAATAACATTTAATTAGACAAAATGTTATTTTGTGGTATACGCCTCCCAACTCCCTGTGATAGATGAGGGCAGGGGAAGCTGCCAATGAAATTATATGATTAGATTACCTTATATAAGAAGAAAAGGAAGGGGAGAGAAATGTCTAAATAATTTAGATGGGTGGCAACACCCACAGTGACTCCTGCTGACCTTGCTGCAATATGACAGAATGATACTGAATTATTTATCTGCTTTTAGGCTAGTCTGAATGCCAAGAGCTTAGTTAGATGGATGAAAAAAAAGCTGCAGAAAGGTTTAAAGGTTAATTCCTTTATTTCAAGGCGTACATCACTGCCTTGTCATTCCCAAGTTGCAGTCGGATTCTTTGTTCTGCAGTGAGTGGTGGGTGCGGCACTGCTAGGAGATCTAATGTGCCTTGTTTTATAAGCAATTATTATTAGGGTAAAGCAATGATTTGTGCTTTTGTAATTGAAGTTAGCTATGCATTTGAGGTTTAGTCTCTTTCATACTAAAAATAAAATTGTCTGTTCTTGCAGCGTGAGTGCATCTCTATCCACGTTGGTCAGGCTGGTGTGCAGATCGGCAATGCCTGCTGGGAACTCTATTGTCTGGAACATGGCATCCAACCTGATGGGCAGATGCCCAGTGATAAGACCATTGGAGGAGGGGACGACTCCTTCAACACCTTTTTCAGTGAAACTGGAGCAGGAAAGCATGTCCCCAGGGCTGTCTTTGTAGACTTGGAACCCACTGTCATTGGTGAGAAAACAATACAGTACTATGGGTCTTTGTTTTGATCACTGAATGGATGAAACATAGGAGTCTCATTTAATCCTATCATACCACCAATTACAGTATCACCACTGTTCATAGCATACAAACTGAGTGTATAATACAGAAGATAGCAAACATGTCTTTCTAAAATGTGGTTTATATTAATATAAGTCAAATTATATTCCTTTCCCACCATTTTGGATTTGATTTGCTTACCTATTCAGAATATGCTCTATCAAGAAGTGTTATTTGTAACCCTAAAGAAGTTTATTTACTAACTCTAGGAAAATTTGCACCTGGGTAGTAACCCACAGGAACCAATCAGTGATTAGCATTGTTCAACCAGTTGCAGGTAGAAACATCAAACATCTGATGAGTTGCCATGCGATACTACCAAGGAGCAAATCTGTGTTGATAAATGAGCCCTGTTTTATGCAAAGTCATGCAATAGTTTTTGACCTGTGGACTGTTACACAAAATCGGGCCCTTTGCTGTTGAGGGTAGATGGCAAAGATTTTTTTTTTTTAAATAGAAATAAATAAGAATTCCAATTTTAAGGCTATAATTGATTTTGACTAGCTAGCGTTAATCTGTGTTCTTTGCACAAAAAGACTTAATAATACTTGAATTAATTTTCTTTTACCCACAAGAAAGTGGTTTCATGATCAAAATGGTTGATTTTCTTAGATTTCTTGCTTGCAAGCTACTTAGCAATACACTCTGTTTTTCTAGATGAGGTGCGCTCTGGCACATACCGCCAACTGTTCCACCCAGAGCAGCTCATCACTGGAAAGGAAGATGCTGCCAATAATTATGCCCGTGGCCACTACACAATTGGCAAGGAGATCATTGACCTGGTGCTGGACAGGATCCGCAAACTGGTATGATTATTGTGACATTTCTTGGATAATGTTCTTAAACAAGTCATTTTAAAGTAGTTTACAACATCCTATATTAGCATGATGTTAACTTTTATTTTACAAGCGCAGATAGATTCTAGTTGATTGTTATATGCAGTTTTATTCAGCGAGGCCATGCAATGATTCCTGCTCAGTTCCAAAAGCTTGGGGAGTGCTCTTTGTATTGTCTGTCAAATGCAGGTCCTTCATTGATCATGATTCTGTACTACTTTGCTTTATTCGCAGGCTGACCAGTGCACAGGTCTACAGGGTTTCCTGGTGTTCCACAGCTTTGGTGGTGGCACTGGTTCTGGATTCACCTCCCTGCTGATGGAGCGTCTTTCTGTTGATTATGGAAAGAAGTCCAAGCTTGAGTTTTCTATCTATCCAGCTCCTCAAGTTTCCACAGCTGTTGTTGAGCCCTACAACTCTATCCTCACCACCCATACCACCCTGGAACACTCTGACTGTGCTTTCATGGTAGACAATGAGGCCATTTATGATATCTGCCGCAGAAACCTAGATATTGAACGCCCAACCTACACCAACCTAAACAGGCTTATAGGTCAGATTGTGTCTTCTATCACAGCCTCTTTAAGGTTTGATGGAGCCCTGAATGTAGATCTCACAGAGTTCCAGACCAACTTGGTGCCCTATCCCCGTATTCACTTCCCTCTTGCCACTTATGCCCCTGTCATCTCTGCAGAGAAAGCTTATCATGAGCAGCTTTCTGTTTCTGAGATTACAAATGCCTGCTTTGAGCCAGCTAACCAGATGGTGAAATGTGACCCTCGTCATGGTAAATATATGGCTTGTTGCCTGTTGTACCGTGGTGATGTGGTACCTAAAGATGTAAATGCAGCTATTGCCACCATCAAGACAAAACGTACCATCCAGTTTGTGGACTGGTGCCCAACTGGTTTCAAAGTTGGTATCAATTATCAGCCCCCAACTGTGGTTCCAGGAGGAGACCTGGCCAAGGTGCAGCGTGCTGTGTGTATGCTGAGCAATACCACTGCAATTGCTGAGGCCTGGGCTCGTCTGGACCACAAGTTTGATCTCATGTATGCCAAGCGTGCCTTTGTGCACTGGTATGTGGGTGAGGGTATGGAAGAGGGTGAGTTCTCTGAGGCCCGTGAAGACATGGCTGCCCTGGAGAAGGATTATGAGGAGGTTGGTGTAGACTCTGTGGAAGGAGAGGGTGAAGAGGAAGGAGAAGAATATTAAATGTCAAAACGGTGCTGTTTTTTACAGGGAACTTAAAACCATCCAAAAGAATACAAAATGTTTGGTCAATTTGTTTTTATGTAGCTAGTTTCTATGATATGTGTTTGCTACATTAAACTGATTTGGTCCAAAACACTTGAAACTCTTGAGACAGATCCAGTCAGTTATTTCTGCTGTGGGTTTGTTAATAAACACATTCCCTGTCATACAGAATTTACATCTTCGGTTTTCCATTGTGTTGGGGTTTTTTCTCTTTCATAGTGAGGTCTATTCAAAAGTCCTGTACCAAAGCATCTGATAAATAATCTCACTTCTACCGGCAACATAGCTCTGGTATTAAAGGACAAGGAAAGTTAAACTAAAGAAGTAGCTAGAAATGTTGTACAGGATGTTTTGTGCCTCTGTATCAGCCCAAGGCAACCACAGCCCTTTAGCAGTAAATATCTGTGTCTCCAAATATGCCTCAGTACTAGCTCCCCATCTTCTTTTCTGCTGATTCACTGCACATGCTCTGTGCTGCTGTCACTTACTGAGCTTAGGGACCCATTCACAATATACAGTACACATAGAATAGAAATGTCACAATATAAGGCTGATTAGTAATTAATAAAGATAATTACTACATGGCAGCACAGAAACCAGTGCAACTAGCATCAGAATTTAATAATCAGCCCTGTAGCATCAGTTTATATTACAGACAAACCTCATTTTCTGCTTCATAATTAGTGAAGACCCCTTAGCTTAGCTTCTCAACAGCTGCTCAGAGCCCACTGAGCATGTAAGTGTCGCAGACATTTTCCAAGATGGTGACCCCCTGTGACAAGTTTGAAGTCCTGGATCATTGCTGCTATTGACAAGCTGAAACTTTAGGCTGTTGCAATAAGTTCAGTATATAAAACATGGCATTTTAAGCCCTATTCGTTTTTAGGGTTTAGTTCTCCTTTAAATATACAGCTGTAGTTAATGGTCAATTTAGCATGGAGTGACTTTTGCTGCAATTTTTGGTAGCTCAGGGGGCGGTATTAAGAAGCCCAAAATATAGCAGTCCATGAATTTACTTATTTACACCAGCCACATTGGGAAACAATTTAAACCTACTCACACATCTCTACAGTTACTACAATACAGGTGACTGCTAATATCAATTGATTAATGGTCAGCCGGTCAGCCGGTCAGCCGGTCAAAAGAATTCTCAGTAGTTTACGGACATCAAAATCTTGGGCCACCTTTGGAACAGCAGGTTATACCACAACTCACAGAACTCATGACTTCTTCCTTGAATTAAAGCTCAACTCACTTTACATAAGATATATGTGATATTCCTAATAATCTCAACTTGCTACAATGTACTGCAGTTGGAACTATAGGGCACTACCTTATACAGGTATGGGATTCATTATCCAGAAAGTTGTTAATTACGGGATTCCTGTCTACCATAGACTCCATTTTATCCAAATAATTCACATTTGAAAAAATTATTTCCTTTTCTGTAATAAAACAGTACCTTGTACTTGGTCCATAAAAAGATATAATTAAAGGGATACTGTCATGGGAAAAAAAATTTTTTTTCAAAATGAACCAGTTAATAGTGCTGCTCAAGCAGAATTCTGCACTGAAATCCATTTCTCAAAAGAGCAAACAGATTTTTTTATATTCAATTTTGAAATCTGACATGGGGCTAGACATTAAGTGAATTTCCCAGCTGCCCCTGGTCATGTGACTTGTGCCTGCACTTTAGGAGAGAAATGCTTTCTGGCAGGCTGCTGTTTTTCCTTCTCAATGTAACTGAATGTGTCTCACTGGGACATGGGTTTTTACTATTGAGTGTTGTTCTTAGATCTGCCAGGCAGCTGTTATCATGTGTTAGGGAGCTGTTATCTGGTTACCTTCCAATTGTTCTTTTGTTTGGCTGCTGGGGGGGGGGAAGGGAGGGGGTGATATTACTCCAACTTGCAGTACAGCAGTAAAGAGTGATTTAAGTTTATCAGAGCACAAGTCACATGACTTGGGGCAGCTGGGAAACTGACAATATCTCTAGCCCCATGTCAGATTTCAAAATTGAATATAAAAAATTCTGTTTGCTCTTTTGAGAAATGGATTCCAGTGCCGAATTCTGCTGGAGCAGCACTATTAACTGATTCATTTTGAAAAATGTTTTTTTTTCCCATGACAGTATCCCTTTAATCAACAGTCAGAACTATGGGGCTCAAATCTTTATTGTGACAGTTCAGTGTTGCTTGATTCACCTTCTTCAAGACATTTCTCAAACATAGCAACAGCAAAGCCGGCTAAAGTTTAGTGTGAAGCAATTGAATGGAATTAACTGCAAATTAAGTAATACTAAACAAGAATGCCACTCATAAAAATAGCATGCAAATCTGGAGAAATGTTTGGTGGCTTACAGCAGAAATTCCAGATAAGATACCAATGAACTATTTAAGCTTACTAGCCCTGTCAGGGCAAATCACTTAAGTCCTAACTATTTGCAACATGTCACATGTAACTCTCTGACTCTGTCACGAATGGCACTTTAAATCCAGAACCCAAGCTTAAGCTCCCTGGTCCAATGGCCCGATGTGTTTTGTACCCCCCAGGGCATTTAATCATGGGCTCAGATAGTGGAGGAGAACAACCAATAGTTTTTTAACAGGGAAACAGAAAAGTTACTGTATTATAAAGCTTTATTTCTGGCTGCCAAACCAACCCCAGACTGGCAAGTTCTGGCAATGCCATAGGGGCTTCTGTAACCTACTATAGACCAGTGTTTTATATTGGACTGGGCGCAGATCTCTGAGTCTTGAAAAGCCTGGTCCCATTTTGACTCTCAGTCCAGGCATAAGCTCAGTACAAGACACAAGGTGGAAATGTGAGCGAGCCTGGTTTGTTATGACTTTGGTGCAGATAAGTGTTCAAACAACTTGGGTCCATGTATGACAAAGGTAATTTTCAGGGGCAATGCAGACTGTGACTGCATTGTCACAGCAGCTTTCAGTTTTTGGTCTGTAGCATATATGTTATAAGCTGTATAGTTTTAGACTAAAGCTGGCCATAGACGCAAAGATCTGATCGTACGAATCGAGGATTCGTATAATTTTCGGACCGTGTGTGGAGAGTCCCGACATTTTTCGTCCGGTGGAGATCGGTCGTTTGGTCGATCGGACAGGTTAGAAAATTTCTGTGGGCTGCCGATAATATCTCTGCGTATATTGCCGATCGTACGATTTTCAGTGGGAGACTGTCACTAGCTTTGGTTGGACATAGATATCGTACGATTGCTGTCAGGGGCAGAACATTGCTGATCTGTTCTTAACTAATCTGACTGGTAAGACTTTGATCTGAATGGTTAATGGCGGGTCGGGAGATGGGAAAGTCCGATCGTACGATGATTCGTACGATCGGATCTTTGCATCTATGGCCAGCTTAAGGGGCATTAAATATGGCAAAACTGTATGTTAAAGGAAAATAGTCACACAGAAGGAAAATACACTGAAATACATGCCGGTATCAGTGCATATACTGTATTTGCAGCAGATTGTTCTAATGTCAGAAGTGTAGTGATGGGTGAATCTGTCCTGTTTAGCTTTGCCGAAAAATTGGCGAAACAGCGAAAAAATTAGCGAAATGCATTGAGGTCAATGGACGTTATTTTGACGTGTGACAATGCCAATGGGCGTCCGAATAATTTTGACACAGCAATTTTTTCCATTTCCATTCCAGGAGGACCTGCCCGGGTATCATGTCAGTCATTATAATCCTTGGGTGTCCTAACCTTTTGAACTTTCAGTCTCCTTTAATGTTTCTTATTTCCATGAGACGGAGCTCATAGTTGCCCTTAAACTAAAGGGATTCTGTCATGATTTCTTTGATGTACTATTTATTTCTAAATTACACTGTTTACACTGCAAATAATTCACTGTACCATATAAAATTTCATTCCTGAACCAGCAAGTATATTTTTTTTAGTTGTAATATTGGTGTGCTTGCACCATCTCAAGTTATTTTGGCTGGTCATGTGCTTTCAGAAAGAGCCAGCACTTTGGGATGGAACTGCTTTCTGGCAGGCTGTTGTTTCTCCTACTCAATGTAACTGAATGTGTCTCAGTGGGAATTGGCATTTTACTATTGAGTGCTGTTCTTATATCTACCAGGGAGCTGTTATCTTTTGTTAGAGAGCAGCTTTCTGGTTACCTTCCCATTGTTTTGTTGTTATGCTGCTTGGGGAGGAGGGAAAGGGAGGGGGTGATATCACTCCAATTTGCAGTACAGCACATCACATGACTGGGGGCAGCTGGGAAACTGACAATATGTCTAGCCCCATGCCAGATTTCAAAAACATATTTAAAGGAGAAGGAAAGCTACGGAGGCATTTTATTGCCAATAGATTAGCTGCAATAGTGCAAGCTAGAATGCTATATTTATTCTGTAGAATATTTTACCATACCTGAGTAAAAAGCTCTATATACTCTGTTTGTTTAGGATAGGAGCTGCAGTATTAACATGGTGTGACATCACTTCCTGCCTGAGTCTTTCCCTGCTCTGGGCTCAGATTACAGTAGAGAAGGGAGGGGGCGGGGGAAGAGGAGCAAACTGAGCATGCTCTTGCCCAGGGCAATGAGGTTTAAGCTGAAGGCAGGAAGTCTGATACAGAAGCCCATGTGCACACAATAGAAGGAAAGAAATGCTGTGTTTCTTTTGACAGGGGACTCAGAGCAACATTACTTTGGGGGTTTACTGGTATATTAAGATGGACCTTTCTGATAAAGCTTACTTAGTTTTAACCTTTCCTTCTCCTTTAAAAAAATCTGTTTGCTCTTTTGAGAAATGGATTCAGTGCAGAATTCTGCTGGAGGAGCACTATTAACTGATGAGTTTTGAAAAAGAACATTTTGTCCCATGACAGCATCCCTTTAAAGGGGTGGTTCACCTTTGAGATAACGTTTAGTGTGATGTAGAGAGTGTGATTCTGAGACAATTTGCAATTGGTTTTCAGTTTATATTATTTAAGGTTTTTGAGTTATTTAGCTTTTTTATCCAGCAGCTCTTCAATTTGCATTTTAAGCAATCTGGTTGCTAGGGTGCAAATTCCCCTAACAACCATGCATTGATTGGAATACGAGCCTTGAATATTGACAGAAGAGGCCTGAATAGAAAGATGAGTAATAAAAAGTAGCAATAACTATACATTTGTGGCCTTACAGAACATTTGTTTTTTAGAAGGGGTCAGCGATGCCCATTTGAAAGCTGCAAAGAGTCAGAAGAAAAAGGCAAACAATTATAAAACTATGAAAAATAAATAATGAAAACCAATTGAAAAGTTGATTGTCCATTCTATAACATACTAAAAGTTACCTAAAAGGCAAACCACCCCTTTAAGCAAAGGATCAAGCCTTTTGTTATTTCAACACGAGTGCCATTTTTTTTTTATTATTCTAGGAACAGATATTCCATCTAGCAGAAGAAGTTCTGTTACCGTATAAATATTTTTTGTATCTTAGGATAAGAGGTCAGCATAGCTTCCTTGCTGGTTAGAAACAGAGCACTGGTGTATTAATTTAGGACAGAATGTCCAGCTAAGATTAGAGGAGATAAAAAAATAAGCCATCATTGGGGTGACCATGGAACTTCTTTGTGACTTATAAAATGCTTATCTTTTACAATAGGAGGGTACTTTATTCATTATATGTAATGTCTATGGGCTTGTCCATCCAACCATTTTAAAGTCACATAAAATAAGAAGTAAACACAATGTCCTACTTTCTGAAACAGCAAACAAAATTAATTCATACATATTGATTTGCTCTTTGATTCAGTACACTAAAGCCTGCAGAACAATATCCAAAAAATGCAAATGAAAATCCAATATTGCTGCATTACAAATAAGCACCACATCTGGCCAGAAATGAGCTGAGTCAGACCTATAGGAAATCTCACTGTAGCTGATTGATAGCATGCCATAATAGGACTGGACATTTCTCCCTGGGGCTTTTGCCCTTGAAATGCTTAGAAAATACAATTAACAAATTGTTAGGTTTGTACAAGTCGTGAGTAAAGGCATTATTGATGGCATCTTTTGACATGTAAATATTTCCATTGAAGAGTTGCTGTTAGGCACACTGAATACAGTCCAATAAAGAACAGCCTTTGAGATAAAGGGTAGGGTTGTTTCTAAAGTCTATTGTCCATAACCTTTTTTTCATTGCAGCTTGGAAATCTCCAGTGTCTCTGACAATATTATAGCTAAAAGAGGAGGTTAAAAGAAGATGCCAACCTAAAGAATCACAAAGTGAAGCTCTTTCAGTAGTCCCCCGGGCCGGTGCAAATTTCATTGCACCTGAGCACCAGTCTCAGCTAAGCAATTATAATTTCTGGGGGTTGCCTAACATATTGACATGCCCCCAGTGATTATACCATTCCTTCTTTAATAACATTGGCATCAAGCATCATTTTAATGGCCAGGCTTATACAATAGCAGCTAGTTTGTAAACCCTGTTTGTCCTGGTGAGGAGGAACCTCTTGCAGTTTGACATCTCCAGGCTGCCTGAAACATTGCTGTAGGTTTTCATTGGCATCTAAATAACAGTCCCCATGCTGACCCGACATGTTTTTTTTTTTAGATTTCTTGCAGGAGGTCTTATTTAGAGATCTAGTATTATTAGCAGTTTTGTAAATGGCGGTCTCATGAGTCTGCCTGTGCTAGATAAGTGACACTATCCAGACAGGGTCGGACTGCTCCCTGATCAGCTGGCTCGTCTTGTCTGTCGCGAGTTTGCGCAGGCACACGGCAGGGGCGAGAGTTTGGAAGTCAGGAGGGGGCCCCTGGTGATGCCAGGAGGGCCCTTTGCTTTGCAGCCTCGGTGGGCCCCCAGTGTGCCAGTCCAACCCTGTATCCAGAGAGGTATCATGCAGGCCTAGACTGGTAATCCAAGGATTCTGCCAGATACCAGAGGGGCTGTTGTGAGATGCCATAGCATTGACAGCAGGCCGGACTGGCAATCTGTGGGTTCTGGCAAATGCCAGAGGGGCTGCTATAAGGTCCCATAGAAAGTCAGTATTTAGTGGGCTCAAATTTTTATTAGGACTTTAGCAATTGGGTTTAGTGCACGGGGAATTTAAAAAAAGATCGTATCTCCTAGTGTTTCTGAACCGATGTGGGTGAGGTTGGGCAGCATGCCGCCCCCCTAAAATCCTGCCTGGCTTTGGAGGCCACTCCACAAATCCGGGCCAGATCATGCCAGGAATTCCCAACTGCTGTCACCATATAATTTGTTTCATTAAGTGCCCCCAGACATCATATGTTTCCTCTATTCATGCTCCATCCCTAATAGGGTTGCCACGTGTTCGGTTTTGACCCGAACAATTCGGTTTTTGTAAGGCCTGTTCAGGTCTGAACTTTCTGTTTGATTTTCAGCCTTATAAAACCGAGCAATAATCTGGCCAATACATGAAAAACATTTAAATACCAAGATACTCAGGCCCGTATTTGTGTTGAGGCCACAAAGGCCCTGGCCTAGGGCAGCAATATTTTAGGGGCGGCATGCCGCCCAGCTGCATCCTTAGTAGCACTGGGGACTTAATGCTCCCCAGTGCTTTTGTGCCGGAGAGCACTGCAACCGGTGCTAGGACCCTGCACCCATGGTAGGGCGGAGGTGGCGCGAGAGGAAGCGATGGTGCAGGGACCATGCGGCCTTGGGGCGCCGCTTTGTCAAATCCGGCCCTGTACTCACCTCAACATGGCTTAGTTACTATCAAGTGAAGTTAATATCTTATTATTACAAAAAAAGCAAATCAATCAAAATTAAGATTTTTTTTTTCTAAATTAGCATTGCTGTATTTCAGAGATTTCTAGATAACTTCTGTATAATAGATCTCATACCTTTAATTAAAGGACTAGGCTTTATTACTCATGAAGCAGAATAAAGCAAGAGATAGGGTTACCACCTGTGTGGTTTTGAACTGGGCATCAACACATTAAAACATTGTGAAAACTGGATAGAATCCAGCCAGTTTCATCTAAGTTATGCAATAGCCTCACACCGGTGTCAGAACTCCACCGACATAAATGTGCCCACCTCTGATGTCATCAAGTCTGTTCCTACATCACTGCCCCACCCCCAAAACTATCTGCCTGCTCCCCGTGTTCAGGTTTAGTCATCAGCAAAGGTGGCAACCCTAATCCCTAATGGGCACGTGCAGCCCTCAAATTCTTATGAACTGGAAGCCCTGCCAGTGCTAACTGCACTGGCAGGGCTTCCAGTTCATAAGAATTTGAGATTGCCAGTCTGGGCCTGTTGGCAGCACTGTGGGTTCTGTCAAAGGCCAGAGGGGCTGCTATAAGGTGCCATAGAAAGTCACTATTTAGTGGGCTAGTGGGGCTGATTGGGCCTCTGTGTACCTGAAATGCCAGGGCCTATTTTAATTCTCAGTCCGGACCTGCCTGCCAAAGGCTGTTGCTTAACGTGTTTTGTGTAGGGATGCACAGAATCCAGGATTCTGCCTTTTTCAGCAGGATTCGGATTCGGCAGAATCCTTCTGCCCGGCCGAACCAAATCCGAATTTGCATTAGCAAATTAGGGGCGTTTAGGGAAATTGTGTGACTTTTTGTCACAAAACAAGGAAGTAAAACATGTTTTCCCCTTCCCATTAGAATTCGGTTTTGTGAAGGGTTTGGGGGTTCGGCCAAATCCAAAATAGTGTATTCGGTGGATCCCTAGTTTTGTGAACGCCAAAGGTGCAGTTTGTAAGCTGTAAAGTAGCAGGAGTGGCATTTTTGCTGCCCCTGGTACCTAGTGGGGTGCTGCCGCCTGAGGCGACAGCCTCATTGGCGAAGCACCCCTGAGTGCCCAGCATTTGTATTTGCCAGTGTAAAGGACATTGGAGGGCCGCACCCTGGCGCATGACCGTTAAAGTGGGTTTTGTGTGTGTGTTAGACTGGGTCAGTGCCACTGCCAAGGTACCATTTAGAACTGCCGCATTTTCTATCTGTAAAATGGCAGTTCCTTGCCGCATTGCAGATTATATTTCCATAGGGACGAACCATGTCAGCAGGGGAGGGGAGAGAGAAGCAGAAATTATTAACCCTAGAGCTACGGTGACTCCACTGCAAACCCGCCTCCACCAGTTTGTAGCTACGGGGTCTGTGTAGCCCCTACTAGTGATTTTCGGTTCTAATTCCGTTTCTAATATGAAAACAATTGTCGCGTCCGATTCCGGTCCATCCCCTGACTGGAATGTAGCGCATCAATCAGCAGGGATAATGTAGCAAACACATAACACTGTGTGAGGAGAATGTCGGACTCTGCTTTCCCCATCCCCTACAGGCGCTACTTTCCAAAGCACTGCACGTTAGTAGTATAACACAGCCTTATTGACCATCCTATTTTTGACACAAGGATAGCTTTCCGTGTGGGATTAACTATAAATGTCCCCATCGTTTCTGCCGTATCGTTTTGTGCTACATAATTGCGTTTTCAAACACATTACAACAAGGTTGCTTTCCAACTGTTGTCCGTATATTATAATCCGACTGTAATACGGATTAGTAAGAATTACAGACGCTGAAAATAGCCGTGAGGGATGAATCAGCCATCTTGTGCGCTCATAAAACTAAAGATGAAGAGGACCAGCAGCAGCTGTCGCCTCCTCAGTTCGTACATGTAGCAGAGGCGCTTCAGCCAATCAGCTTGCAGCCGCAGTTCATTAGCATAATACAGACAGTACGTCACCGCCCACAGAATATAAAAATCACAGTCCGCTTGATTACTTCGCATTCTGTTACTTACATCCACTCTTCACTGTGGGAAAAAGTAACGTATTTTATTTAAACCATTTTAGCACTTGTTTTTGTTTCTCCGTTGACTTCGACTTTTAACCATGGTAAGTAAAGCTTTATCTTTTTCATCTCGATTACGGTTAGCTTGTTTGGCATTTTACTGTGGCAGTATTAATACAGCTGTATAAGAGGCGACATCAGAAACGCTGTGGAAGGGAATTATTGTAATTGACTAGATGCTGCCTGGATATAGTGCTGAACGCAACTGATTGCATAGAGAGAAAGCCCGGATGTGGCGGAGAGAGGCGCGCTTTGTTCTGTGTGACGTGTGTGTGTGCGGGAGCGGGAGCGCGCATGAGTCAGACCTCTGTTCTGTGAGGAGGGTAGTACTCATATTAACGCCTGTCTACGTAGTTGCCTTTCGTTGTGCTCCATAAAATGCAGTGCAGTTTGAAAGCATTCTGTTATAACTGTATTAGGATGGAGGTCACAAATCTTTAGGACATGAGCCGCACTTGTATAGAAGGTTTGGTTAAGTCAACTGGGAGCAATACAGGGTTGTCAGGTCAAAAGCAGCTAAGGTCGGATACAAAACCAGCCAAGAGGCGCTTCAAAAGTAGCCCAAAATAGCACAAAGAATAAATGAATTAGGGATGCACCGAATCCAGGATATGGTTCGGGAATTGGCTAGGATTCAGCCTTTTTCAGCAGGATTCGATTCGGCCGAATCCTTCTGCCCTGGACGAACCGAATCCTAATTTGATATGCAAATTAGGGGCGGGGAGCGAAATCGCGTGACTTTTCGTCACAAAACAAGGAAGTACTCCCACCCCCGTTCCCACCCCTAATTTGCATATGCAAATTAGGGTTAGGTATTTGGCAGAATCTTTCACAAAGGATTCGGGGGTTCGCCCAAATCCAAAATAGTGGATTCGGTGCATCCCTAAAACGAATTTATAGGAAAATATACCTTTTTCACATTTTTCCATGAAGCAAAATGGGACAGATTTGCCCGTCACCAGGGGCGTAAATACAGATGGGGGCCTAATACATATACGATTTCAATAAATATTGGTAAAACAGGTCGACCTCTGGACATTTTGGTGGCCAGCAGATTTTTGCCCCAGAATTGTCTGACATTGAGGAAAGTCACCAGAAAATGCGAGAATGCTTAAGAGTGACGAGAGAACGGGGTAGAGAGAGCCCAAAATCTGGTAACTCCCGACTACTACACAAGTCAGTCCCATTGCATACTGGGCATTGTAGCCTTAAGATGGCCATAGACGCAAAGACTTTCCCATCTCCCGACCAGCCACTAACCATTCAGATCAAAGTCTTACTATTCCGATCAAATAAAGTAGTAAAAGAACAGATTAGCTGATGTTCTGCCCCTGACAGCAATCGTACGATACTTATGTCTGACAACACTAGTGACAGTCTCCCACTGAAAATCGTATGATCGGCAATACACGCAGAGATATTATCGGCAGCCGACAGAAATTTTCTAACCTGTCCGATCGACCAAACGACCGATCTCCGCCGGATGAAAAATGTCGGGACTCTCCACACACCGTCTGAAAATCGTACGAATCCACGATTCGTACGATCGGATCGTTGCGTCTATGGCCAGCTTTACATTAAGCTTGGCAGTCTGCAAATTGGTAAACAAAAACATCATCACCCACTGGGAGACATGTTGGCAGATTAGGGCAAAAAAAACACTTTGGCTGGTTTCCAAAGTACAAACCAGCCAAAGGCTCAAAAAGTAGTCCAAATCTGTACCTTGGCTAGTTTGTACTTTCAAAAGCCGCCTGGGCTTTAAATTAGTAGCCCAATTTGTCTGGAAAACCGTCAACCAGGCAACAATATCAGAAGGGCGTGTCGAGGAACTTGTTAGAGAGTGAAAATAGCAGACTTTGATATAATCTTGCCTGCAATGTTAGTGGTGTGACGCATATGAAGGAAAGTGACAGCTACCACATTACTGTGTGTGTGTTAGATTAAAAAAAGGGAGTCTGTGCAGATTATCAAGAAGCTACTAAATTCACTTCAGACCTACCCAAAATGTGTTATTTCATAAGCATCCTTCCCTCAGACTGGAACAGCAGCAAATACCCAGCTCATGCTCAAGGATGCCTCCATGTTTGTGCATTGAATGGGTTTTATAGGCTCTTATGTTATTGCAGATTTATAGGAAACAAACTCTTAAATGAGCAGCTGAGAGTGCTAGCTACGTATTTTCAAGGGTTGAAATAATAAATGGTTAATTCACTTAGTTGACAGGTGGCTTCTGTGTTCTAAGCATCACATCTTTAGATGGCTTGGCAGCTGTTATAACAAATGTTTCATATATATGCATGCCACAAATTAATTTCTATACTATTTTGAGACGCTAGCAGTTAACGGTTTCTTTCATTTTTATTTTTTTGCATGGATAGAATGCCTGAAGGCATGCTCAGTTCATAATGTGAGTGGCTAGACAGCAGCTGCTGGGTGTGGAAATGGATTGCTTGGGAGGGGGGAGGATTTTGCAAGATAATCAGGATTCAGCTCTGAAAGCCTTGTGCAGATGTTCCTCTTTTATGGTGCACGGCCGACTCGTGGGGTGTGGAAACTGCCTGTAGGCTTTTGTCTGCTAATGTGGAAACAGTGTCCGCTTATGGCTAATGGGTGTGTAAGCTGCCGTGGTTGTAGCTTTGGTGTGCGATATCTGACAAATGGACGAGCAGGGCTATTGTGTTTGCACTTCCACATCTCAAACAGGCGGCTTTTGAGTGTTAAAAAAAGAGTCCGGTAAGAACTGTTTTGATTTTAAATATGTATGCCAAAGAGAGGTTCAAACTCTACCATCAGATCATGGCAGGTCAGCTTTGTTGCTCTCTGTGTATTGTAATTAAGTTATGTTTTCTATAGCATTGTAACGCATACAATGGCCATATCCTGATGTGATAATTCACTGAAAGTATATATCTGCATGGCAGTGCCATCCACTTTGAGGTGAGATGAGAAAAGTAAACATAATCTCATGCAAAAGTGTGTTGCAGAGCAGGTTGATTTCCAAAAAAAAATCGTAATTTTGTAACCAGCAATGGACACATGACCACTTTCTCTTGGCTCTGTATACTGGGTAACCTAGCTATCCCGGAAAGACTCCTTTTTCAGGCACTGAAGATTTTGGGGAAACCATCCACTAGGACAGGGATTGATGATCAATCTGTGGTCTCTGCCACATGGGTGCATGCACTTCAGGAGCAAATTATCCTCTATATTAGTGTAGGTGGAAACTCGAGCAAAGAACTTTCAAACACCTTGCAGTGTGATTCCAGCCAGGGTACTGAGGGCCCTAGTACTAGCAATTTGCATTGCTTTATTTCACCTTTTTTCCCCTCTCATTTTAGTGTAGTTTTAATAATCTTAAATTTAGCTATACACTTGGTTCTCTATGTAACTTAATCCTTTTTATTTACAGCGTGAGTGCATCTCTATCCACGTTGGTCAGGCTGGTGTGCAGATCGGCAACGCCTGCTGGGAACTCTATTGTCTGGAACATGGCATCCAACCTGATGGGCAGATGCCCAGTGATAAGACCATTGGAGGAGGGGACGACTCCTTCAACACCTTTTTCAGTGAAACTGGAGCAGGAAAGCATGTCCCCAGGGCTGTCTTTGTAGACTTGGAACCCACTGTCATTGGTGAGCGCAAACACACACGGAATATTGTACCACCTATTATAAAATATGACTATTATAAGTCACTGTGGAGTAAAAACTATAATAATGCACAAGTACTAGTCACAAAACTAACTCTGGCGTCTTATCTTATTTTGTTTAAACAATTAGATGAATAAGCACTGATTATAAATGATGTTACCAAGCACAGTCTGTAAGGATATATTTTTTTTCCCCTTCTTTTGCAGATGAGGTACGCACAGGAACATACCGCCAGCTGTTCCACCCAGAGCAGTTAATTACCGGAAAGGAGGATGCTGCCAATAACTATGCCCGTGGTCACTATACTATTGGTAAAGAAATTATTGATCTGGTTCTGGACAGAGTCCGCAAACTGGTAAGCATGTAAATTAAGTGAAGAGTCTCCACAGCCTGCAGGAGCAGATGGAATTGTTTTTAATGTGCCAGTACTAATACTCTGTGCTAGTACTAATACTCTTATTGTCATTTGCATTCATGGCATTTTAATTAAGTGGTTTGCAATGATGAAAGCAAAGAACATGTTTAGCATGCCTAAATTTGCCGAGACCCTGAAATAAACGGAACGGTATTTCTGATTTGTCAGTACTGTGACTTCAGATCACTGACATCTCCAGGATAGTACACACAGATGGACCATATTGAGCATAGTGAATGGTTTGTATTCTCAGAAGTTATGTGAATTCTGGTTATCACAAGGATGTTGGTTGCTGTCTTTGGTATGTTAAAAGGTTGCAGATATGAGGCTGTGGTGCCTATACAACTAATATAATCTTCTTAATTTTTGCAGGCTGACCAGTGCACAGGTCTACAGGGTTTCCTGGTCTTTCACAGCTTTGGTGGTGGCACTGGTTCTGGATTCACCTCCCTGCTGATGGAGCGTCTTTCTGTTGATTATGGAAAGAAGTCCAAGCTTGAGTTTTCTATCTATCCAGCTCCTCAAGTTTCCACAGCTGTAGTTGAGCCCTACAACTCTATCCTCACCACCCATACCACCCTGGAACACTCTGACTGTGCTTTCATGGTAGACAATGAGGCCATTTATGATATCTGCCGCAGAAATCTAGATATTGAACGTCCAACCTACACCAACCTGAACAGGCTCATTAGTCAGATAGTGTCTTCTATCACAGCCTCTCTAAGGTTTGATGGAGCCCTGAATGTAGATCTCACAGAGTTCCAGACCAACTTGGTGCCCTATCCCCGTATTCACTTCCCTCTTGCTACTTATGCCCCTGTCATCTCTGCAGAGAAAGCTTATCATGAGCAGCTTTCCGTTTCTGAGATTACAAATGCCTGCTTTGAGCCAGCTAACCAGATGGTGAAATGTGACCCTCGCCATGGTAAATATATGGCTTGTTGCCTGTTGTACCGTGGTGATGTGGTACCTAAAGATGTAAATGCAGCTATTGCCACTATTAAAACAAAGCGTAGCATCCAGTTTGTGGACTGGTGCCCAACTGGTTTCAAAGTTGGTATCAATTATCAGCCCCCAACTGTGGTTCCAGGAGGAGACCTGGCCAAGGTGCAGCGTGCTGTGTGTATGCTGAGCAATACCACTGCAATTGCTGAGGCCTGGGCTCGTCTGGACCACAAGTTTGATCTCATGTATGCCAAGCGTGCCTTTGTGCACTGGTATGTGGGTGAGGGTATGGAAGAGGGTGAGTTCTCTGAGGCCCGTGAAGACATGGCTGCCCTGGAGAAGGATTATGAGGAGGTTGGTGTAGACTCTGTGGAAGGAGATGGTGAGGAGGAGGGTGAAGAATATTAAGCCAGACCTTGAAACTCTAAGAGGCATGTATTCGACCATCAGCAGAACCTGTGCTGATAAGTGGAAGCAAAGTTTGACAATCCATATTTTAGTTAACGTAATGACATGTCGTTATACCATCAATGTGCTGTCAAGCCTGGAATAAAATATATTTTAAAAACTCAGGTTTTTTTTAATGCAATTTTATGGGATTAACTGATGACCATTCATCTACTATTTTTTTTCCCCTTATGTATGCAGTCTAAAGTACAAGTGTATGCAAATGTTATCTCTTCAATACAGCTGGATCAACGGCAGTAGCTTATGTAGCCTAATTAAACTACATTATTTAAATAACAGGTATAAAAAGACCAGTGACGTCTCTGAACACAGTCTTTATAGATTTCTCATGTATTTATAAACAGCACATTTACTTGAACAGCAACAGTCACTACAAAGGCCCGCCTCTCGCATATAAAGGTGTCTATGTCATTGTCATGTGGACAGATGCCTGACTATATTTTATGTCTTGTTAATCAAATGACTGCAAAAAATAAAACCCTGCTGGGGCCTAGGCATGATCCTGTCAACAGCCAATTAGAAAACCTAAATATGTATTCTGGAGAATATAGACTGGGTGCCATAGGTTGATTACATTCATAAAAAAGTAAAAATGATTTTACTAGAGTGAGTGTAAGTATGATATGTACTTACATGTACAAGCCCGTTATCTTTGCATATAAATAAACAGATTCAAGGGTACCTTTAAGGCAACTTTTGATATGTTGTAGACCAGAGGTCCCCAACCTTTTTTTTTTTACCCGTGAGCCACATTCAAATGTAAAAAGAGTTGGGCAGCAACCCAAGCATTAAAAAAAAGTCCATCGGGATGTCAAATGAGTGCTGACATTGGCTATTTAGTAGCCCTATGTGGACTGACAGCCTACAGGTTTTTACAAATCCAAACACTAAAACAACGCTTCTCAAGGAAGCTCAGGAGAAGACCTCAAGAAAAATGTTCCAAAATATAGTGTAGTATTTTAATCTATTCACCACCTCTCTCTGTGAACACTATAATATTTAATCTCGCATGAAGCCCACTCCATTCAGTGGATCAAGGTCACACTCTTCCTCAACTTTTAGTGATCCAACACCAAGGGAAGATGGGTACAGTTGCCCAGTTCGCTGTATTCAGAGTCCAATTACTTAAATTGGCATATGTCTCCTCACAGTGCGTTCCTTCCCGGGCACACGCTGGCTGACGTCGCTAAGCCCCGCCTGGTGCGTTTTGTCATTACAATGAGATGAAGTTCAAGAAGAATTTTCTAAACGCAAAAGTGCTGTCCGAGTTTGTGAATTGTGTTATTCCAATGCTGCCGATGAAGGGGGGATGAAAAAAATAATTGTAGTGAGGAAACGCGTCAGGTGGGGCTTAGTCATGTCAGCCAGGGTACACCTGGAAAGAAACACGCTGTGAGATATAATTACATAGTTAAATCGGGTTGAAAAAGTCCATCAAGTTCAACCCCTCCAAATGAAAACCCAACATCCATACACACACACCTACATACTTTCACATAAATTCTATATACCCATACCTATACTAACTATAGAGCTTAGTATCACAATAGCCTTTGATATTATGTCTGTCCATGAAATCATCCAAGCCATTCTTAAAGGCATTAACTGAATCAGCCATCACAACATCACCCGGCAGTGCATTCCACAACCTCACTGTCCTGACTGTGAAGAACCACCTACGTTGCTTAGAATGAAAGTTCTTTTCTTCTAGTCTGAAGGGGTGTCCTCTGGTGCTGTGATCCTCTTTATGGGTCCCCTGCTATTTGTCTATAATGTCCTCTAATGTACTTGTAAAGTGTAATTATGTCCCCTCCCAAGCGCCTTTTTTGAAGAGAAAACAATGCCAACCTTAACAGTCTACCCTCATGATTTAAGTCTTCCATCCCTCTAACCAATTTAGTTGCACGCCCTCACTCTCTCCAGCTCATTTATATCCCTCTTAAAGGGGAAGGAAACCTAGTCGGCGCAAACCCCCCCCCCACCCGTTTGTTGCCCACCCTCCCTCCTCCCCCCTGGCCTACCCGTCCCGCTGGGCAAATGCCCCTAACTTGTTACTTACCCTTCTGCGCAGGTCCAGTCCAGGGAGTTCACAGACGACATCTTCTTCCACGCGATCTTCTTCCTGCTGTGAACAGCGTTTTGGCACATGCGCAGTAGCATAATTTCGCCGGTACGGATCTACTGCGTATGCGCCAAAAGTCACGCGCATGCGCAGTAGATCGTACCGGCGAAATGATCCTACTGCGCATGCGCCGTTCAAAGCAGGAAGAAGATCGCGTGGAAGAAGATGTCGTCTGTGAACTCCCTGGACTGGACCTGCGCATGAACTTCATCTCATGCTTTATTTTATGTGAGTGTAATTTTAAACCTATTTGATATTTATTAAAGTTTTTTTACACTAAATGAAGCGTATTTTTCCTAGCACAACCTGAGCTGAATCTCAATACATGCATTGAATGAATTATCTGACAGGCACATAACCATTTAAAATGTTTTTAAGTACCCATCTTCCCTTGGTTTTGGATCACTAAGGGGCAGATTTATCAAGGGTCCAAGTGAGTTTTAGAAGTTAAAAACTTTGAATTTCGAGCTATTTTTTGTGTACGTCGACTAGAGAATAGTCCAACTTCGATTCAAATTTGAAAAAAACTTTGAAATTCGAATATCGAAATTTATCATGTACTGTCTGTTTAAGACTTCAACCATTCGCCATGTAAAACCTGCCGAAGTGCTGTTTTAGCCTATGGGGGACCTCCTAGAACCTATATGGAGTCAATTGGTGGACTTTGAGAAATCAAAGTTTTTTGGGGGAAAAACTTTGAATCGAATTCGATCGAATGCGCTATTCCTTCAAACGTACAATTAGAATTCGGCCGAATACGGACCTCTTCGACCCAAAAAAAACTTCGACTTCACTTCGGTTGGTCTTTTTGATGTTTTTTCAATTCGAAACTCAACCCATGATAAATATTCCCCTAAAAGTTAAGGAAGAGTGTGACCTTGGTCCGCTGAATGGTGTGGGTTTCATACGAGATTGAATATTATAGAGCAGGGGTCAGCAACCTTTACTATCAAAAGAGCCATTTTGCCCCCTCTTCCACTAAAGAAATTTAGTCTGGAGCCGCAAAACATAACACAGTATATAAACTTTTAAAAGTTTTTTTAATTTTAACTGTTTAACAACAACAGAATACAACAAACAAATATGCAGTGTGCATGTGTAGGCCTACTTTGAAATAAATTAAACACTGACTAGCACTATTAAATACTAATGTTCTCATCTGTTTAAAGGCGAGGGCTATAGACGTCATTAAAATATGCGTCACATCCACGTCTATAGCCCTCGCACCTGCTGCAGCTGGACTCTGGAGGCTTCTCTCTTGTTTTGAATGTGCGATCGCAGTAAGGACCATGATGAATCATCTTGCTGCGGCACTGTCTTGCCTGGGATTTCTATACAGACCTCGCACCTGCTGACGGCATCTTGAGTGTGCAACATTTTTTAATTTTTCTCGCTGTCTTCTCCTGAGCTTCCTTGAGAAGTGTTATTTCACAGTGAATTTGTATGATTTATACCAGTTGGAGAAAGGAAAAGAAATGGCTACAGGATTGAACTTTCAGAATCCTTTTCCTTTGTAGCCTACAGGTTTTGTTTAGCATTACACCTGCTTCTATGCAACCAAAACTTGATTACAAGCCAGAAATTAAAAAATAAGCACCTGCTTTGAGGCCACTGGGAGCAACATGTTCCTTGAGAGCCACTAGCCACTGGTTGGGGATCACTCTATAACAGTGATCCCCAACCAGTGATCCCCACTGGTTGGGGATCACTGTTATAGAGTGTCCTTTTCTAAGCAACGTTTCAATTAATCTTATTATTTATTGATATTTTTATATATTGTTTTATTTGCCTTTTTCTTTTTTCCTGCTTTGAAATTGGGGTCACTGACCCCACCTAAAATGCCCAACAAATGCTCTTTAAAGGGATACTGTAATGGAAAAACATGTTTTTTCCCCAAAACACATCAGTTAATAGTGCTGCTCCAGCAGAATTCTGCACTGAAATCCATTTCTCAAAAAAGCAAACAGATTTTTTTATATTCAATTTTGAAATCTGACATGGAGCTAGACATTTTGTCAGTTTCCCAGCTGCCCCATGACAGTATCCCTTTAAGGTTACAAATTTATTTTTATTGCTGCTTCTAATTATTCTTTTTATTTAAGTACTCCCCTATTCACATTCCAGTCTCTTATTTATTTTTCATAGGATAATTTAAAGCCTAGCAACCAGATTGCTAAAACTGCAAACTGGAGAGTTGCTGAATAAAAAGCTAAATAGCAAAAACCACACATAATCATAATAAATAAAAAACAATTGCAACTTGTCTCAGAATATCACTCTCTACATCATACTAACTCCCTCAACCTACATTCTGCACAAAACTTGCTGGCCTGTGCAAGTTGATAGTCTGAAACCTTCTCCATGTGTAGACAGCGGAATGATTGATTTCCAGTTGTTTGGCAATCTTTTTAAATCCTTTCTGGACTCATTGGTATCTATAACATTTCTAAGGGCTTTTTTACATGGGCGTTTTGCCCTGTGTTCCCCTGCGGTCAGTTTTAATGCGTTTCACCACGGGATTGCACAATGAAATGCAATCTAATCTTTTAAATTGGGCTGTACTTACAAGGACACTGGCAAGCACCAAATGAAGGTGGAATGCAACATGCTGCGTTCCAACCTGCGTTTGGCGCTTTTTGTGTGAAATGCATTAAAACAGACCACAGGGGAATGTAGGGCAAAACGCCCATGTGAAAGAGCCCTCAAAGGAACAGTTCAGTGTGAAAATAAAAACTGGGTAACTAGATAGGCTGTGCAAAATAAAAAATATTTCTAATATTAGTTATCCAAAAATGTCATCTATAAAGGCTGGAGTGAGTGGATGTATCACAGAAACAATACTTCCTGCTTTGCATCTCTCTAACTCTAAGTTAGTCTGTGACTTTAAGGGGGGGGCACACGGGACATAACTGGTCAGTGAGTTTGCAATTGATCCTTAGCATTCAGCTCAGATTCAAAAGCAGTTATGTCCCATGTGCCCCCCCCCCTTACAGTCACTGACTAACTCAGAGTTAGAGAGCTGAAAAGCAGGAAGTAGTGTTCTGGCTATTATGTTAGACATCCAGCCACTCCAGCCTTTATACATTCCATTTTTGGCTAACTATATTAGAAACATTTTTTATTTTGCACAGCCTATCTATTTACCCAGTTTTTATTTTTACACTGAACTGTTCCTTTAAAGCCTCCGAGAGCTCTTTCACTCTAGACATGGTGACTCTGCACATGTCAAACATAAAATCAAATCAAACAAAATGTCTGTTTAAATAAGAAAATAGCTTCCAGCAGGCCCGGACTGAGAATTAAAATAGGCCCTGACATTTCAGGTACACAGAGGCCCAATCAGCCCACACAGAGGCCCAAACAGCCCCCTACAAGCCCACTAAATACTGACTTTCTATGGGACCTTATAGCAGCCCCTCTGGCATTTGCCAGAACCCACAGATTGCCAGTCCGGGCCTGGCTTCCAGATCCTCTCTAACAATGTCTAATCATTTGCACCTGATGCTCATTCTAGATACTTAAGTTAGTGACAAATGTAAGGGTTTGCCTACTTTATTTAAATTATTATTTACTATATACACAAACAAGAGTTTTCATCAGATTGTATGGGTCAGATTTTATCTAATCTTTCATGCAACAACACAAAATTTTCTAGGATGCTACAAAATCTCATCCAACAGTTGTCGAGTCGGATGAAAGCTTTTACATGTAGTTTATGTATCAGATTTTTCTATTAGTCCCATTATATTTTGACCCATGCAACACCATCCAACTTGTTGAATGCATTTTGTCAATCTATCCTACAAAAGTGCTTGTGGAGTTTAGCCCTATTAGAAAACAGATTGTACAGTATTGTATAGAAAAAAGAACAGCAGCCACTTCTGAATAATGGGGAATAATAGTAATAATAGGTGATCTAATGCAACTGTTTCTGGACAGTGCTGACATGTTTGGATCTAATGGTAGATCATGATCTATCTGGTCTTTAGAACTGAATATAGTAATTTTAATTACAGTAGAACCCCAATTTTACATATCCCAGCGGACGACATCAAAATGGCATAAATTCCAGCAAAATGTAAAATCCAGGGGGAAAAAAAGATGCCACTTGTCTGTATGGGGCTGTGAAAATAAACAGTGTTAATTCCGGGGAAAACATAAATTCTGGATACATAAAATACTGTATACAGGATGTAGATGTTTGCAATAATCATGGTGCTGATTGGTAGCAATGACTGGATTAATTATAATTATTTGTTATAATATAGTAAAACTTTGTATTTTTGCAACTTCTGTCTATGTTGAGATTCAGATGCCAGATATACCTTGGCTAAAGTAGCTTTATAAGTGGAGAGTCCTAAATGGGAATTTGTCATTTTAGAAATAACATTCCATTTGGGGTAAGTGGAAGTTACTTTTTTTCTTCAGCAAAAGAAACATCTACATGGCCACTGGGTGGTGCTATTGTCTGTACAGTCAGGCTAGGGAGAATACTGTACATATAAAGAGGCTAGAAGACTGACAACTCTAACTTATTTAAAGGGATTCTGTTGAGTCCTTTTTATGGTGTTGTTTTTTTTTTTAAAATTACACTGTTTACACTGCAAAAAATTCACTCTACCATGTAAAATTTCATTCCTGAACCAGCAAGTGTATTTTTTTAAATTTATAATATTGGTGTTTAGGCAGTAGGGTTGCCACTTTTTCTGGAAAAAAAATACCGGTCTTCCTATATTCTTGGCGTTTTTTTCCTATTAATGACATTGGCATCAAGCATAATTTTTACCAGCCAGGCAGGAAAAATACCGGCCAGATGGCAACCCTAGTAGGCAGCCATCTCAGGTCATTTTGCCTGGTCATGTGCTTTCAAAAAAAGACAAAGATTCCTCCTTCCCCAACCTCTCCAATTTCTCTGCCCGGTGTTTGGAAGAGAGGTTGGCACCTCTCCAGTAGTCATGAAGCAAAAGAATCACCAAACACATGATAGCAGGTGTAGCGGGGCGAACACACAATTAAAACAATCAGAACATTTAAGACATAACTGCTAATACCATACTTATCGTAATTACCATGACATTCTGTTTCTTAAAGGGATACTGTCATGGAAAAACATGTTTTTTCCAAAACACATCAGTTAATAATGCTGCTCCAGCAGAATTCTGCACTGAAATCCATTTCTCAAAAGAGCAAACAGATTTTTTTATATTCAATTTTGAAATCTGACATGGAGCTAGACATATTGTCAGTTTCCCAGCTGCCCCAGTCATGTGACTTGTGCCTGCACTTTAGGATGGAATTACTTTCTGGCAGGCTGTTATTTCTTCTACTTAATGTAACTGAATCAGTCTCAGTGGGACTTGGCTTTTACTATTAAGTGTTGTTCTTCCAGGGAGCTTTTATCTTGTGTTAGGGAGCTGCTATCTGGTTACCTTCCCATTGTTCTGTTGTTAGGCTGCTGGGGGGGAGGAAGGGAGGGGGTGATATCACTCCAACTTGCAGTACAGCAGTAAAGAGTGATTGATGTTTATCAGAACACAAGTCACATGACTGGAGGCAGCTGGGAAATTGACAATATGTCTGGCCCCATGTCAGATTTCAAAATTGAATATAACAAAATCTGTTTGCTCTTTTGAGAAATGGATTTCATGGAGAATTCTGCTGGAGCAGCACTATTAACTGATGCGTTTTGAAAACAACATGTTTTCCCATGACAGGATCCCTTTAAGTTGTTATGATTGCTTTTTCTCTGTTGTGAAATAAATATTAAATAAAAATTGTGGATAAAAAGCTGTGAATAAAAAACATCCTGTGTTCCACAACATGTAAAAGTGTCCAATTGTTGCTTTTTCTTTTTTTCTTTTTCCATTATTCCAACGTTATTATATCAAGACATAATAGTACCTAAAACCATTGATAAATGACTTATTAAATACAATTACACATATTGAAAAAGAGTACAAAGTTTAAGAACAACATTATTCAGGATTAGGAAGGATAATCTTGGCCAACCAACCGTTACACTGTGAGTGTGTGTGTCACTCCTGTCTCGGCCAATCAACTGCAGCTCCAAGGCGCACTGAACCAATGACGCGCACGCCGCTGTTTGATTTGCCATTGGGAGGGGCGGGGCGTTGGGCGCGTTTGGGATACGAGGTAACCTGAAGCTGCTCTGGTTATCTGATCGCTGCGGCTTCTTCACCAGAAACGATTCTCTTGGTCGGTGTGGAACGTGCACGGAGGCGCCATGATACCAGAACATGGAAGTGAACCAGGATGTGTCTGTTAGAGAGCGGATTTTCCACGACTGGGTCCGGGAATGCATCGTGAGTGCCGGGCTAGTTTGGTTCCGTGGGGGATGGGTGTATTAACATTTACGATGCCAGTTTAGCCCGTGGCACTAGCCTGGGGCATATCAGCTGACATAAATTTCCTCCAGTGCAACTGGCGCCTACAGGACTAACAGGGGAATCAGGAGCCACATCCAGAGTTACAGCTGCCGGGGCTCATCTCTAGCTTTCAGCAGTGCAACTTGCATAGGGCTCTGTGTGGGGCTTTGCCCAGTGCTGATTTGTCACTGGCCACTTTCCTCTTCTTATTGGCCTTTTATTTGCTCTCTTAATCTGTCATTCATGATCATTGTGCTCATGGTCCCAAAACATCTAACCCCCTATCCTTCCACACCCCCATTTATCTGTGTATGAGAGCTAATACCAGATTCCATGGCTGATACAGGCCCAAAACCACTAGCCCCCTAATCCTTCCACATCCCCATTTATCTGTGTATAGTATCTAATACCAGATTCCATTGCTGGTACTGTTCCAACACCAATAACCCCCTGTCCTTTAATATGTCCATCTATTTGTGTATGCATGTCCAAAGTGCGGCCCGTTTTCAAATTTATACCGGCCCTCAGCCTCCATCATGAAATTATTAATAATAATGAGGCCCCCCAGTGCGATCAGGAATCCCATAGCTGTAATATTAAGGCACATTAGTGAAATGATCTGGCACATAGAGACGCGCCATTTTCGCATACTTCTTTAGGGCTGATAATGACATAATGACGTGCCAGTACAGTAAACCAAAGAAGTATTGCGTCAGTATGTGCCAGTACGTGTCTATTGCTAACACCTTCAGCACACAGGCAGCAGTATAGACCAAGTGGCAGATCATTTCACTAATGTGCCCAAATATTACTGCTACGATTACTCGATTCCTGTAATTTAATGTTAATGGTTTCAAGGAATGTCAGGCTGAATGGTCGGTCTCCACACATTTTCACCTCACCAAATCTGGCCCTCGTTGCAAAAAGTTTGGGCACCCCCTGGTCTAACACAAGGTCCCAAAAAGAGCTATTTCCTTCAGTTCTCAAATATTCACATTGCACTACTAATTCAGGTTATTTCTATAGCAGGCAATGGGGGTTATTTGGCATTGTTTTTTAACCTTAACCTGGGACTTGTCCACTGCACTGTTATTTTGGCCAGCCTCTGTTTACTGTAGCAGTGAACCCTTTTTCTGTTTATGTGAATTGTCAGTCAAATTTGCTAAAAAGTCATGTGCGCCAATAATCACTCAATGTGTTATTAAAGGGGTTGTTAACCTTCCAAACACTTTTTTTCAATTCAGTTGTTTTTAGATTGTTCCCTAGAAATAAAGACTTTTTTCAATTACTTTCCATTATTTATTTTTTTTACTATTTTTCCAAAATCTAAGTTTAAATCTGAATATTCCTGTCTCTGGAGTTTGAGTCGGGCAGCTCAGTAATTCAGGTGCAGATTCTGAACTGTTCCAATTTTGCAACATTTAGTTGATACAATTAGTTGATAACTTTCTCAGCAGCATCTCTGGAGTATTCGCAACTATTGTATCAATTCTAACTTCTGCCTGTAATGAAACCCAGAGATTCTGCTCAGCAGGAACAAAGATAAGAAATGTATCAACTAAATGTATCCATTTAGAACAGTTTACAGGGTTGGCGAGCCCCTCTTCCACAGCTGCTTCTGAAGATGAAAAATGACACTTTACACTTACATTTTCGAAAAACCGTCACACATAGAAAACAGAAAGTCATTGGAAAAAGTTATTATTTCTGGTAATCTATCTGAAAACAACTAGTTGTTTGAAGGTGAACCACCCCTTTAACTTAAAAAATGATATTTCCAAGTGTTGGGTTTATCAAATTGAGTGTGAGTAAGGGCTGCATACTGTACCGATACATTTCTGAAGATTTGTGCCTTTTAATGTCTGTTAGTTGTGAGCTTGGTATGAGCCCTTTTAAATTGTTCTGCACTTTCCACTGTTTGTCCCTGCGTGCTTGACTGACTTGTTTTGTTAAATAAAGTGTCATTGCACAACTAGTGACGCTGTGGTGGAAAACCTAATGCAGTGACTGCTGTAAATGTGTGAGGCTACTGCTTTTTTGTGTGTATGAAGCAGCTGTAATTTATGTGTGGACTATATGCAACACTTCAGAATTAAGATTATATTATTTCATGGTGTAGTTTGTGAGTGCAGCCTTATAACTGTTTCTTTATACAATATAGATCACAGGTTCTCAGTTTTGTTTTCACTGATTGCAGTTAGTCAACATCAGACTACATTGCAACAGTTGGCAGTTGAGATCCATGAGATGACAGTCTAACTTCTATTAGTTATGTTGTGTGAATTTCAATCCGCATGCACTCACCCTCTTACATCCACGGGTCCTATTCCACCAGTGCTACAACATATAAAGCGTCCCCGGATCCAGACGTATTGTACATTAGTTATGTTGTGCCAAGTCCACTGGGTGGGGGGGGGACTTCTATGCATAGGGTGGGAGAATCAAATCAGGGTGAGTGTTGGTTAAATCAGTCTGGTCAGCCTGTTGCGATGTATTGACTTGCAGTTCTTCTAGTACTGATCACTGTGCTTTACTGTCTCCTACTAGCTGTTCACTGACTACACTCTGATACCAGTAGGCCATTTAAAAGGTGTCATCTTGCTTCATTTCAGTATGTAGGGAATGTTCCTAGTGCGTCATCAGTTTTAGAGATTTAAGTAACGGGACACTTCAGTTAGCTCTTTATTTTATCCGTATAATTGTTTCTGAACTAGTCCAGCCGTCATTCTAGAATGAATGCTTTTAAATTAGCTTGCTCTTAAAATATAAACGTTAAATATAGATAGATATGTTGACAGTTAAAAAAAAAATATTCTTAACATGGGTAACATGTAGAATATATTCACTTTGCCAAAAGATGGATTGGCCAACCTTTTTGTTGGATTATAAATTAGGTTGATCCAATCATTTAGACCCCAGGCCGACACTTGGACCTGCAGAGGACTTGTTTAGATGGGCTCAGTCTATGCTTGATGAGATACACAAGTCAATAAATTGCTGAGTCAGTTGGCAGCCAGTATAATGTGTATGGTCCCACCATGTGTTTTGTTATTTTCCGAAATAGTAATACCGAGAACATGTAATTCTAAAGTAAATCACCCTGGCATTTGCTTCTGGAATTCCAATAATATTTAATAATATATGATAATACTGTTAATGCAATAACTGTTTTAATTGTACCTGTGTACATATTATGTATAGTGTGTTTATATAGATAGATATCTTTTTGCTTATATATATATATATATATATATATATATATATATATATATATATACGTATATATATACACACACACACACACACACACACACACACACACACTATTTTTTTTATTCAACATTCATCTGTAATTGCTGTAACAGACCTGCATGGACTAGCTTAATCTGATTAAACTGAGAGTTTTTAATGTGTAATTGGAATGGATCAGACTTGTGCTCGGATTTCATTCAGTGCAGTTAGTCTGTGTTTACTAGCTGATACATTCCCTTACTGCTATAAGGGCAGTGGTTTCCAAGCAATGATAATACAGGCAGTCCCTGGGATACGTACGAGATAGGGTCTGTAGGTTTGTTCTTAAAGGAATTGTTCAGTGTAAAAATAAAAACTGGGTAAATAGGCTGTGCAAAATAAAAAGTGTTTCTAATGTAGTTAGTTAGCCAAAAATGTAATATATAAAGGCTGGAGTGACTGGATGTGTAACATAATAGCCAGAACACTACTTTCTGCTTTTCAACTCTTTTGGTTTACATTGACTTGTTACCAGGCAGTAACCAATCAGAGACTTGAGGGGGGGGGGCAACATGGATCATATCTGTTGCTTTTGAATCTGAGCTGAATGCTGAGGATCAATAACAAAATCACTGAACAGTTATGTCCCATGTGGCCCCCCTTCAAGTCGCTGACTAACTCTGCTGAAAAGCAGGAAGTAGTGTTCTGGCTATTAAGTTAGACACCCAGTCACTCCAGCCTTTATACGTTACATTTTTGCCTGAATAACTATATTAGAAACATATTTTTATTTTGCACAGCCTATCTATTTACCCAGTTGTTATTTTCACATTGAACTTTTCCTTTATGTTGAATATGTATGTAGGTTGACATATATACATTTACTTATTAAATGCTTGTCTTAACATAGTATGTATGTTTACCTTTCTGTGCTCTGCAGTAGACAACTCATGCAGGGGATGAGGGCAGATGGTTTATTAAAATTAAATGCTAATAAAGGCCAAGCAAATTACAATACATTACTATAATAGCCTCTGTATGTAAATATAAGTTGTTTTTAAGTTGGGGGTATGTAACTCGAGGACTCTCTGTACTTGGTTTTATTTTTAAATAAAGAAAAAAAGCAACATAAAATGTAGAAGGAAATATACTCTGTTTAATACAGACTTTACATTCACTTTATATGAAAGCTCAGTGGAATATTTGGATATTCTTCTACACCAAGCTTATCACTTATGTTTGTGTTTATTTTTGTAAGTGGGAGCATGCTGACCTGTTTAAAGTTCATGGAAAAATAGATAAATGCCAATATCTCCTTTAAAGCTGCCTATTTCTGACCAGATGTGGTCAGGCAGTTTTGCCAGTTGGGACAATATTAGTTGACTACCATTGCATATATGCCTAGTTGGGTATGGGGCATCTGACCAAATACAGGATAAATTTGACCTGAAGCCTCCTGCAATCAGAAGGTATTTACACGCCTCATGCTACGCGCATAGCACTACTTAAATACCAAAATTTCTCCCATAAGGCATCATGGGTGGAGACATGCAAATCACTCCTATATGTCCCTTTGGCCAACTATGCATGCAGAACTGCAGATACAGCCTAATAGTTCAGAACCATTTATCCAAACTTGCAGAGAGCCTGTTTTGATCTTGTTAGATCTCATCAGTGCAAGATATTGGAACATGACTTGGAGAGTAGCAAAATAGAAAGCCGAACCTGGTTAGGGGTGAGATGGCCTAACCAGGTTCGGTTTTCTATACAACACTGCATAATAAATGGTATATACATTGAACATGCAGATTTACATGCAAAATAACTGATAAAAGCGTTTAGAGGGCCCTGCACAAATGACCTTGCAATTAACTCTGTGTCTGTCCCTCTGGCCCCTGGGCCAATTGGTTGGACAGCACATACTCCATGTAGACCTGTGTAACATGTGCAGCTGAGTTTTTAGGCCAGAACACAAGGAAATTTGTAAGTAGGACTTTCTATGTTTAGTGAATAAATGCAGTTCCTGAACAACTGCCCTGCAAACTGTTAGGGGCACATTTACTATTGGTCGAATATCGAGGGTTAATTAACCCTCGATATTCGACCATCGAAGGAAAATACTTCGAAGTAGAAGGATTTACCGCATTTAGTTCGATCGAACAATCAAAGGAAACGATTCGAAGGATTTTAATCCATCGAACGAACGATTTTCCTTCGATCAAAAAAATGCTTAGAAAGCTTATGGGGAAGGTCCCCATAGGCTAACATTAATGCTCGGTAGGTTTTAGTTGGCGACGTAGGTAGTCAAAGTTTTTTTTTAAAGAGTCAGTCGAATAGTCAAACAATTTTTAGATCGAATCGTTCGATTCAAAGTCATAGATTTTTTTTAATATATTCTTTGTTTTGCATTTTTCTGATTACAAAGATGCACGACAAAAAGTCAAGTTAAAGCATTATGTATCAAAGAGGTTGTTTGCCTTCCAACACTTTTTTTCAGTTCCCTTGTTTTCAGATAGTTTGGCAGACTAATTGTTTTAAATAGATACATATAGTTGATATATTTCTTATCTTTGGCCCTGAGCAGAATCCCTGAGTTTCATTAAAGGCAGCTGTTAGAATTGATACAATAGTTGCTAATATTCCACATATCTGGTGAGAAATCAACTCATTGTACCAATTCAGAATGCTCCTGCATCACTGAGCTGCCAGGCTGAAACACTAGAGACAGGAACATTAAAATGTAAACTTTAATTTGGGAAAAACTAAAAGATGGAAAGAAATTGAAAAAAAATTCTGATGAAGAATCTGAAAACAACTGAACTGAAAAGTGTTTGGAAGGTGAACAATCCCTTTAAAAGTGTCCATAATAACCTCATTACTGGCTGTGAACAGAGTTGATACTAAATTATTGTATGATGCTTTGCTGAGATATTTGCTAAATTATCTCAAACTTCCTTCTCTGGAATGTAAATGGAAGTGTTTGTGTTGGCCTATGCTGACCTGTAACTTTAACCCACCCATACATTAGAATTGTAGCTGCCAACATTTTTAAGGAATGACGAGTCTCTCAGAGCAGTAGTTGCAATGCTGAAAATGAGGCTTAAAAATGTGAAAATGCTAGTTTTAATGTAATTTGTGACTCTTACAAAGGTTTTCACTGCATTTCTGCACACTAGGAAGGGTATGTATAGTAAAAGTTGTTCAAATTTGCCTTTTTCTGCCTCTAAATTTCACCTTTTTTATCTGGTAAGGTAAAACATGAGGAAAAAAGTGCTTACCCTTTTGCATAATAAAATGTAATTCTAGCCAGTCTCTCTTTGCCAATCTTTCTCCCCCTATTTCTCTCTGCTATTCTCAGTCTTTTTTTCCTTCTCTTTTCTCCGTGCGTTATCATATCTGATTCATGTATATGACATAGATGCACCACAGCTACTACTACTGTTATGTGTATTAATTTTAATTATTTTTTTTTTCTTTAATTTCTATTTTAAGGAAACCGAAATTTTAAATACAAATTTATTTTTTAAAAAAAGTCATTCTAAGCAACTTTCAAATATACATTTAGCATTGTCAATGGTTTTAAAGTCATTTGTAAATGTTATTGAAAACCGTGTTTGTTTACCCCTTTTATTGTTCTAATTCTCTACTATCAATGCGTACTACCTTGTTTCATGAGTCCCAGCAAGTAGTGCAGAGATTAGTAGATCGCCAGACAGATTCTGCTTTCAGTTGCAATGACATTTACATATAACCACTGAACATTTTCAATTAATTAGGTTGCTTAGAGGTAAAGGCACTTTCCAGCGGTCACACCTGATGAGCTAAATTGGAATCTCCGTTGTCTTGTTTACATATTTGAGATTTGGTTGGCTGATTGGAGTCTCTGAAAAGAGTCCTATTATTTCACTTTTGGCAAGAGAGACAAATTTGAGATTTAAAAATTGCATCAATTGCCATGTTGGCACCCATACCTGCACCATGAATTTTGAGATGTATTTACCAGTTGTCCTGAGCACTTGTTATGTGGAACTATCTCTATGTGTGAGCACGTCTGAGTTATCATAAGAGCTTCCCAGCAGCACATGCCTGTAAGTGAAAGCAAGCAAAGAGCACACTCGGCAAAACATCATCAGGAAGGCATATGGCAGAGGGGCAAGCAGCAATTCCCCTTAGGGTCAGGCTAGGGTTTCCAAAAAAATATCAGCCTTCCTATATAGTTAGATTTTTTCCCTATAAATAAAATTGTGGTCAAGCATCATTTTTACCAGGCCAGGTGGCAACCCTAGTC
Organism: Xenopus laevis; assembly: GCF_017654675.1. Classification (NCBI taxonomy): domain Eukaryota; kingdom Metazoa; phylum Chordata; class Amphibia; order Anura; family Pipidae; genus Xenopus; species Xenopus laevis. The sequence goes on along the minus strand of NC_054374.1, from coordinate 128,126,234 downwards.
AGGGCACACAGGCAGAATCGGGGAGATTAGTCTCCTGGTGACAAATCTCTTCTTCGGGGTGACTTATCTCCCCAAACTGCCTTCCCGCTGGCTAAAATGTAAATCGCCGGCGGGATGGCACTCGGAGCGATCAGTTTTCTGAAGTCGCCTGACGAGTAAACTTCGGGTGACTTCGGAAAATGAATCGATCCGAGTGCCATCCTGCCAGCGATTTACAGTTTAGCCGACGGGAAGGCAGAGGAGGCAGTTTGGGGAGATTAGTCGTCTCAAAGACTTGTCGCTGGGAGACTAATCTCCCCAACTATGCCTGTGTGCCCTGACCCTTAAGCCTACTTGTGATATCTTGTCTTCTAACCTCTTGCCATATGTCTCCCTACATCTGCTCATTTAGCAGAACCAAAGTAAAATTTGATAATGTTGTACAGGGCCTGTGTGAACTTAGCCTTTAAAGCAGATCGGTTTGATAAGAATTGTTTGAACCCGTAGTGTTATCTTTTCCATTCTGATCCTCTACTGTTGGCTGCTAAAAATGTGTAAGCCTTGCAACAGTAATGATATAAAAAGAAGGCAATTCCAGGAAGTACTCTTCTGTATGCAAGCGAGTGACGCAAGTGACCAGAATCCCAATAAGTAAACTTTTGCTGTATACACCAGCCTAAAGTTTCAGCTTCTCAATAGCAGCAACGATCCAAAGCTTCAAACTTGTCACAGGGGGTCACCATCTTGGAAAATGACACTCGCATGCTCAGTGGGCTCTGAGCAGCTGATGAGAAGCTAAACTTAGGGGTTGTTGCAAATGAACAGGTATAAAACGAAGTTGACCTATAATATAAGCTGATGCAACAAGGCTGATTATTAAGTTCTGATGCTAGTTGCACTGGTTTCTGTTCTGCCATGTAGTAACTATTTCTATTAAGTACTAATCAGCCTTATATTAGAACATTTATATTCTATATATTGTGAATGAGTCCCTAAGCTCAGTAAATGACAGCAGCACAGAGCATGTGCAGTGAATCAGCAGAAAAGAAGATGGGGGGCTACTGGGGCATCTTTGGAGACACAGATCTTCCCTGCTAAACGGCTGTGGTTGCCTTTGGCTAGTACAGAAGCACAACACATACTGTACAACATTTCTAGCCTACTTCTTTAGGTAGGCTTTAGTTTTCCTTTAAAAGGATGAGTGGAAGAGAAAGTAGTTGTGAGTGTGTAGGATACGCAAAGGAATATATTGCGTGTAGCCTTACACAGAGTGATATGCTGTTCCATTCAGTGTGTTATTGTGTTTATTAGGAATCATTTTCCATCTCCCAGCTTAGAACTGCGTGTTTTGGGTGTTTAGACATGTGTCTATATCTGGGGTGTAGAATGTCACTCGTTATCCTTTTTTGAGCAACACTTTGATATATTTGGGAAGGCCGTTGTTTTGACCTTATTACATGGGACACAAAAAAATACAGAGTTGGTCAGGATTGGTAAAGAATAGTAAATATTGTAGGCAATTTTAATAAGGTATTTTTTAAAAAAAATCAACTTTGTCTTAACTTTTATTTTATCTGTTCCTTTGCAGATCTGCACCCTGCTTTTTTGTACACTGTATCTTCTCTCATACATAGTTATCACCAAGTTTAAAAAGCATGCTGACTTTGCAACAGGTGAGTCCCAGTAATAACATGTATGTTAAGTGGATTTTAAGTCTAGGGCCACGCTGGGGGCAGAAAACCACTATCCAAATTCCGCTGGCTGATTTCTGCCCTAATACAGGCAGTAGCCTCCTCTCTCTTCTGCACTGAATTGGCTCGGCTCGAACAGACTTCATCGGGTTTTGGCTCAAAATGCAGAGACTCTCGGTTCTTCCCCGAAAACCTATTGAGTCAATGCAAAAGAGAAAGGAGGCTACTGCCCGTGGTAGGACGGAAATCAGCCAGTGGTTTTTGCCTAGCCATTTTTTGCCCTGTGTGGCTCTACTTTAAATGTTTTAAACCACATTAATATATGGTGTATGTTTTATATGCATGGGTAATATACAATCTTCACTTCACTAAACTTGCTTGCTCTCTCCTTTGTTAGAGGTCCTCCACCCAAAAAACAGATGTTTTGTATAATGAAAGGATGTGAAATGTGATTTTAGCAACTTCCCACTATATACTAAATAAACATTTTAAATTTTTTAGCTTTGCATTTACAGAGACTCTAAAAAGAAATCATGCCTGTAGCTGTGTAAAATATATTATAGAAGTCAGAGCTTAAGGGAAGGGACCTGCAGCCAACCAAATGTATACATTCTATCCTGCAGTTCTCTAACTGCTGTTAATTTTAAAACTATGCATCCTTTGGGGACTGGTGTTTCAACAATTTATGGAGTGGCTGGATGTATTTGGTCAGCCATTATTCAAATACCAAGAATTGCTCTTTTACAAAATGTTGGTAACATTTATAATGACAACAGAGGCTGAACCCACTAATGGACAATTTTGTAGCAGTTTAGACTACTAATTCCCTGTTTATTGTAATCTTGCAAATTGCTGTTTTCTAAAATCTAGTCAAAAGGCAACATCAAAAACACACCTTCCTTCCTTCCTTCCTTCCATAAACTTGATGAAAAGCAAGCTCTGGCAAACTACTTGGTTCCCACAGTTCTGTAATGTAATGCTCCAGTGCATGATCCTTTGAGCAATGTTTTCTAAGTCTCAATGCTTGCACCTACTCAACACATCTATTTATAGGTTAAAGTGAGCCTGCATCTATTAGGCTAGCTTCAATGCCACGTATGAAAGTGTTGTTCCAGACTAGTGTCTTTGATATAGCCAGGGTTGTCCAAATGATAGCCTTCAAGATGTTGAACTACAGCTTTTACGATTAATTCAAGCAAAGAGACTGATTCAATTTAAGGTCAAAACACCCAGAGGGCTGCACTTTGGACATTCTGATTCAGGACCATTGGTACTGCCCTGCTGTATTGTCCCTGCAGGAAAATTATGGGGCATATTTATTGTCATTGGAGAAAAAAAAATCACTGGTGATGTTGCCTAGAGCAAGCAGATCTTTGTTTTTGTTTTCTAACTTGTAACTGTTCAAATCTAATCACTGCTTGGTTGCTGTAGGCAACATCACTGGTTATGTTTGTCTCCATTGCTAATAAATATGCCCCTAATTGTTTTAGTGGCATTTTAAGGTGCAAGCTGGCTTTCTCTCCGCTATACTGTAGCCTATTTGTATGTAAAATATCTAATAAACTGTTCTTTCTTTCTTTGCAGTTGATGTTGAAGATGCTGCTGTTAACAGAATTGCGTAAGTGCCCTTTATTTTAGGTTGTTTAATGGTTGAAGGACAAAAAGCCCAGTGGTGGTGCCCTTATCAGCAACAGCTAGTGCACTGAATAACATTTGAAGGGAGTAAAAAGTGTCACAACCTTGCTTATAAAAGCTTGACTGCAGTATAACCTTTACTGTTTTATATTCCTAGCCTGTAAAACAAATATTCCTGATTTACACAGAAACCACTATTTAAACCTGTGCAGACAGAGTGCAGAATTAACTATTGACTAATTCAACTTAAAAGGATGTTATACTGTATCTTTTTAAATACTAGCCTGATGAACGCTATTAATGATGGCATTCCTTTAATGTTTTTAATGAATACATCCGGCATGGCTACCTGTATCTCTAGAATCCTAGATGATGATGATGATGATGACTGGGGGACTGCACATACAAAGGACAGTGAACCCAATAACCTAGATAATCTAGGCTAGGGGCCAATAACCTAGATAAAGAATATATTACAATAGAACAATTATACTGAGACTATTTTGCACAATATTTATTGTAACCCAATCTGCCGGTTATGCTTATAAGTACCAATATAATTGCAATCTTTTGTCTTCTATTTGATGGAATAGGTAAATACTAGTTTAAAAAAAACAAAAAAAAAAACACAAGATCATTCTCTTACAATAAGCGACACGTTGCCTGAACACACAGATTACCAGTCCAGGTCTGCCTTGGCCCAGTGGTTTTTATTTTCAGCAGAGAGCTGGCCAGTAAGTGTTTGTACCTTGCGCTTAGGGTGCAACCACAGGACATACCATGGCACTATGTTGTTGGAAGATTGTTTATTCTACATTGCTGGAAGGGAAATGAACACACATGTTGGGGAAAGGATCATCTTATGTTTATGCATCTTTTACTACTTCCTATTATTATGTTCTTAATATTACAAGATGTTTGCCCTGGTTCCTCTTGTTTTGGCTGCATTGGCTTAAATGCTTGTGTGAGTCGGCATACTGTATTGACCTGGCATGGCCACTTTGCATAACACATTGTACATTGTTTTGTTTGTGTGTTTGTTTTTTAAATACTGTTTGTGACCAGTTGACTCTCTTTAACACCAATTTTCCATGTTGCTGATTTTATTTTAGTCTAATCTCTTTTTAAATTTCATTAGGGATGTTCTGTTGCAAGTGTCCTCATTTGTCTCTTTCTTGGCTTGTTGATCCTGTAGATCTGCGCACATCAGTCATTCACGCTGCATTTCCCTGTGTCTGGCCTTTACTCCTCTATCTGAGGACTGCGTGGCAGAGCAGAGTTCTCCTTTCTTAGACTTTAACCTTGCAGTGTTCTTGCAGCCAGGCTTCAGCCTCCCTTTCTCAGTCTCTGATAGTATTGCTGAATGCTGTTTATGGTGCAAAGTTTTAAATCACTGTGTTATGTCGCTTATCTTTGCAGCTCACCATGGACTCCCGTTTTATTGTCTTAGTTGTCAGCTGATTATTTCCTTGTTCAGCGTATTTTTTGGCTGTGAGTAGCAACTGACATAATGCTTTCCTTGGCTGATTCAACATTAATAAACTGGGTCAAAAGTCAACAACCGGGTACTAGGGTTATAGCCAGTTATAAGTTTGCCTCTAGCCTGGCAGTGAATTTTGCAGGAGCCAACTATGAGGAGGTTGCTGCAGTAAAATGTCTTTTATATTAACATTCTTTTCACCATTGTTGTTTGTGGTCCCACCTATATATTATGCATAATACATTTTCCTGGATTTTATATCATTATTTTCTGGTCCCCTGAAAAACGTAAAATGGGGGTTCTACTGTAATCTCATCTGCATTTCCCATGCTGCATATATTCTGGTGTTCCACTGTACAGCAAGGTATGCCTTCATTTTATACAATTCAGTTGTGGGTCTTTACTAGCAACAGTGAACACCAGTGCTAAATGCAGAAACAATTGATCTTGAGTTAAAAAAAAAAGTAAGCTGTCTGGTACAATAAAAGTAATTAATTCGCTGCATTACTGTGAAATGAAGGACTAATGTTTATGGTGAACACCCCCTTTAAAAGGTCTGTACCCACAAACAAAGACTTTTTTCAATGCTTTCCATCTTGTATTTTGTACCCTTTTCCCAAAATTTTGGTTGAAATTTAATGGTCGTGTCTCTGGTGTCAGTCTGGCAGCTCAGTGATCCAGGAGCAGATTCTGAACTGTTACAATTTGCTACATTTAGTTGATACATTTAGTTGATCCATTTCTCAGCAGTATGTGGAATATTAGCAACTATTGTATCATTTCTAACAGCTGCCTTTGGAATTCTGCTCAGCAGGGACAAAGATAATAAATGTATCAACTAAATGTATCAATCTAGAACAGTTTAGAGGGTCAGCGACCCCCCCCTCCCAGAGCTGCTTTAGAAGGTGAAAAAAGAGACTTTACACTCCAATATTAAAAAAATGGTGACACATAGAAAATATAAATAATTGGCAAAAGTAATTATTTCTGGTGATCTATCGGAAAACAACTACGGTAGTTGTTTGAAGGTGAACAACCCCTTTAGAAACAGTCACAAATAGAAAATAGAAAGTAATTGGAAAAAGTTTTTTTTTTTCCTGGTGAACAGTCTGAAACCAACTGAACTGAAAAAAAAAAGTGTTTGAAGGTGAACAACCCTTTAAGGAAAGTACACAATACAGGTAGATGGTCTTAAGATATGTAGATACAACTAGAGAGGAAGGCAATTCTGCTTTGTATGGCTGAAACTACAAAAATGGATTGGATTGAAGGTTGTTGGTATTTTTTCTTTTCTTTTCCCCCCAACAGTGTAAAAAAGGCAAGTGTGACATTATCCTTAGGCTGACTGTACACTGTACAAAGTGCTGAAAACATTCCCAGCCTGTCTTTAAATGAAATATGTCTGACTAGTGTAGATGTAGATTCCTAAAGTATTTGGCCTATAACACACTCTTCTTAACGGAATAGTAACATCTAAAAATTAAAGTGTTTTAAAGAAATGGCAGCACAGTTACCATGCACTAAAATGGGTGTGTTTTATATATAAAACGAGTTGCTGTGTAGCCATAGAGGAAGCCATCCAAGCACAGGATACACAGCAGATAACAGATAAGCTTTTATAGTATACAATGGGATTCTTCAGAATTTATCTAAGATCTTATCCGTTATCTGCTGTGTATCCTGTGCCTCCTGAATGGCTGCCCCCATGGCTACACAGCAGCCTGTTTCTATAAACTATAGTAGTTGGAACACAACAGAACATTTTATTTAAATTGCTTCCTTTTTTTGGCGTTACTGTTCCTTTAAGTTTCAGCAATATAAAAGGCTGACTTCTTCGTGGATTTGTTACTCATCTGACATAGCCATTCTATATTGTGATATTTCTGTCGGACAAAGGGTCCTTAGTGTCAGGTGCAAAGACAAGTAGCAGAAAAGCATAACAATTAAATATAACTTGTACTTTGTCCATGGGAATCCATATTCTCTGCATTTAAATCCTAATGATTCCATTTCCCCAATACTTAGCTGTTACTAACCATAGGGTTATCTATTTAATGAGATCTTGTCCACACATTCTTACTGGCATTTAGAATAAATTGGCTCTGGCCGTGACCCCAGCAACCAGTAATAATGTAAGTAATTCTTTCCGAAGTGGCGAGGGAGCAGTGTTTTTTGGTTTTTCAGATACATATTTTTGAGAAAGATGTAGAGAGGAGCCTGCATACGTAGTGAGGCCATTGCATGAGCTTATATTGCCACAATGATCAGACAGTCCATCTGGAAATACATATCACTTGCCCCATCACATGTAGGCACCATTGTGTGACCAGGGAGACAAATGGAATTATCTAAAATAAGAGTAGTGAATGTAATTGTACATAGGTCTCATTAGTGGCTTAATATTGGGCGTTTTCTCTGAATTTCACTCCAGTATTTGGTATCACTACATTGAGAGATAATAGCTGATGCATTTATCCATGATCTGCACTTTCAGGCCTAACAAGTTAATTGCTTATATGTGGGATAATTCCAGGAGCCTGGTGGCTTAGCTCACTATTTACTTTGTGCTTGGTATGCTTTTTATTGTTCCACCTCGTTATTTTCGCATACGTTGGATATTGCCATCAATTAGAAAATGGTGCTTTGCTAAATGTGTCAACAGGTTTATTTTCCATGTTAAAGGAACAGTAACACCAAAAAACTACTACATTATATTTTATTACTTTAAAACAAATTTATTTTTTGATGTTACTGTTCCTTTAAGGTCAGATGTTCCTGCTATAAAGAATTCTTATGAGCCGCTGATTGTCACTGTTTTCCCCCCAATTCAAATGGGAATTGGAGCAGAACTGAGAGAATGCTGCAGCCACTCCCTGACTGCCAGAATACATTCCATATTCCGTCGGCTGAAAAGTGGCATTCTTGTCTCTTGTTGTTTTTTTTTTTTGTTTGTTTTTTTTATTTGTACAGCTCTCTGTTCAGCGGTCCTAAATAATGTTTATTATTATATGTCCTGACTGATTTTTATGGTGAACTATTTTCCCCATATCATGGTGCATGATCTAGCGCTCTAGTTTTGTTTAAACATCTGGTGTGTGAGATTAGACTGGCTTGTAGATATAGAAATGGGGATGTGGGTCTCTTCCTGTGTAGGTAAATGAATGCTGCTGTTCCTGTTTTTAATTGAGATTTCCTTGCCGTCGTACATGAATGACACCTTGTGGCCTTTTTGGGCATTACATCATTTTACTGCTTAGAGGAGAACTAAAGTCTAATTAAAGAACTAGACTAGAAACTTTGTACATAATGTTTTAGGCATCTGTATCAGCCCAAGCTCTTTTAGGGGAAAAAAGCTGAAGTTTAGTCTGTTGTCTGTCTGCTGCCGTAATTAGCTGTTTCTGTTCCTTGATTATATGTGCCAGGGCAGCACCCAGCTACCTTTTATCTTTACTCTTAAGCTTTGTTTTAATTCCCTTCTGCCCCTTTCGCCACCAGCCTGGAAACCATAAGGGGTTTAAGCACATGGGCAGATTCGGGGAGATTTAGTCGCCTGGCGACTAATCGCCTCTTCTTCGGGGCGACAATCTTCCCCGAACTGCCTTCCCCTTGCCTTCCATCTGCTAAAATGAAAAAACAGCTGCGGCAATGCACTCGTGGTTCTCAGTTGTCTTAAGTTCTAAGTTTATTTTTTTGCTTTGTTAAGTGGTGGGGATGATGTACCCTTAACCCTCAGTGAGCACTAGTTCCTACCCAAATCCTGAACTTAAGCAACTTCCAGGGTTCACCCTGCAGCCCCAAATTGATGTTGAACTACACCTCTCAATATCCTTCGATAGAAGACAATATGTTGTTGTTGCCTAAGCATAATGGCAGTTAAAAGGCGAAATTGAAGCTACTCCATGTCTGATCCTTGCACAGTAGATAATTAGATTCCCAGATTCCCCTTTGTTTTCACTGTTCTCAAAGCCACAGTCTATTGGGCAGTAGGAATAAGTACTACATGTACCTATCCTTCCACTAGTGAGAGGCAAACAAATGTCTTGGCATTTTGTTTATTTATTACTGGGGTACGAACAGAGGGTCATTCTAAAAACTGCTTCTTTTACTCCAGAGATATTAAATCCTAGAGCATTCGCTATCATAGTCTTAACACAGTACAGCACAGTAATTGCTCTTTCTTCTTTGTTGTGCCCTGTGTTTACAGGACATAAGCAGAGCGGTAAAATCAAAACATCCTGGCAAGGAATGATTTTAAGGAGTGGTTCACCTTTAAGTAAACGTTTAATATGTAATAGAATGGCCAATTCGAAGCAACTTTTACATTTGTTTTCATTTATTTTTTATAGTTTTATAATTATTTGCCTTTTCCCTTTGGCTCTTTCCAGCTTTCAAATGGGCATCGTTGACCCAATCTAAAAAGCAAATGCTCTGTAAGGCTACAAATGTAGTGTCCTTGCTCATTTGTATTTCTCATCTTTCTAGTAAGGTCCTCTCCTGTTCATCTTATAGTCTCTAATTCAAATCAATGCATGGTTGCTAGGGTAATTTGGACCCTAGCAAATGGATTTTTTATTGTGCAAATTGAAGAGCTGCTGAATAAAAAGCTAAATAACTCAAAAACCTTAAATAATAAAAAATGAAAACCAATTCCAAATTGTTTCATAAAATTATTCTCTACATCAGGGATGTCCAAACTTTTGGCTTTGCCGGGCCACATTGGAAAAAGAAAAATTGTCTGGGGCCACACATGAAATACACAAACAAACATGTTTGATTTGTAGAAATAAAGAAAATACACAGAAAAGAACTACAATACCAGTTGGATAACCAGATGAAGCTATACATTGGAATATGGGACACCTGGATATTAAACAGACTTATTATTATATTATTATTACTAACTGGGCATTTGGCAGAGTCCCCCCTCCTCCTAAATCCTTTGTGACATGACGTTTTCTCGGGAACCTCAAGCTGGGCCTCATTCATATGCATCCTGGGCCGCAGTTTGGACACCCCTGCTCTACATCATACTATAAGTTAACTCAAAGGTGAACAACCTCTTTAGCTTCACAAGGGGGGGACCGCTCCAAGTTCACTCTCCCTATTCGCTGCTCCAATCGGGTGCTCAGTCCGCAGCGTCCCCACTGCTAGAATTCACTTAGACATCAAATATTTTGCCTATGATTAAGGGAGTGATTCCCGAAACGCGTAGGGCGTTGGATCCTTGTATGAACCTGGAATAAAAGCATATTCCATGTACCGGAGTGCCATCCTTCTTTCTTTATGTCTAAGTGAACAACCTCTTTAGCCTCTACAAGCACAAAAATCACCCTCCACATATGTAACATTACATTTATAAATGATAACGCAGATTTTCATCCACTTCAATATATCCCAAAGGCAGAAATCCAATTAAAAAGGAAAACAATTTTTTTGTTGTTATTCTAATGGAATGATTGCAGTATATGGTAAAGCACAGGGCTGTAAACTGAAGCAGTTTTGCATGTTTGTTTCCATCAATGTAGATTGTACAGGTTATATGATGGAGGCAGTAGTGTAGCTGCTTTGGTCCGTCTGTATATATATTATTACTGAACGCTGTAAGCTTGTTTGCATGGCAGCTCCGTCATCTCTCCTCACACCGATGACCCAAGAACCCCACTGCCTTGATATGTCTGAACAAGTAGATACATCAGCATAATGTGGAAGGAATATTATATTGCTATGTGAGTTTTAAATATGCATTAAGTTTCTCTGTTGGTGGTTCTCTCCTTAGGCTGTGGATGTGCACCTTCACACTGGCAGTGGCCATGGGTGCAGTACTTCTGCTTCCCTTCTCTATCATCAGTAACGAGGTGCTACTCTCCGTGCCCCATAATTATTACATCCAGTGGCTCAACGGCTCCCTCATCCATGGTGAGTAATTAGTGGTGTTGTCTGTTAATGCTTTACATTCCTCCTTGTTTTTTCCTTCGCAAAATAAATCTCATTTATAAGTGGCCTATTAATCCCATTGATTCCCCTAAAGCAGGGATCCCCAACCTTTAGAACCAGTGAGCAACATTCAGAAGTAAAAGGAGTTGGGGAGCAACACTAGCATGAAAAATGTTCCTGGTGACTCAAATAAGGGCTGTGATTGGCGATTTAGTAGCCCCTATGTGGATTGTCAACCTATATTGAGGCTCTGTTTGGCAGTGCATCTGGTTTTTATGCAATTAAAAGTTGCCTCCAAGCCTGGAATTCAAAAATAGGCACCTGCTTTGAAGCCATTGGGAGCAACATCCAAGGGGTTGGAGAGCAACATGTTGCTCACGAGCTACTGGTTGGGGATCACTGCCCTAAAGCATTGATTCCCAACCAGTGACTCATGAGCAATATGTTACCCACCAACTCCTTGGATGTTGCTCCCAGTGGCCTCAAAGCAGCTGCTTTATTTTTGAATTCCAGGCTTGGAGGCAAGTTTTGGTTCTATAAAAAACCATGTGTACTGCCAAACAGAACCTCCTGTAGGCTGCCAGTCCACATAGGGGCTACCAAATAGCCAATCACAGTCCATATTTAGTACCCCATGAACATTTTTCATCCTTGTGTTGCTCTCCAACTGTTTTTACATCTGAATGATGTTTACGGGTAAAAAAGTTTGGGGATCTCTGCCCGAAGGCTAAAGTCACACGTGGAGTAGAAAATGCCAGTCCACTGCAATCCAAGATCTACCCTGTTTGAGCGCTGATTAATCCTGTGCCTGCTAGTGATGCTGTATTGCATGTCTGTGCCTGTATTCCATGTCTGTATTCCTTGGTTACTCTGAACTGCACTCAGTCTAATTTTGCTTTCAAAGTTTATTTTTTCCTTGCTTTTTTCCCCCCTCACTGATCAGTAATTGTACCCATACCGAGTAGTTTCCCTGCTCATTCAGTTAGATCGCCCCTACTTTTCTCCTACAATTTATTTTCTTTATTTTAGGACTGTGGAACTTGGTCTTCCTTTTCTCCAACCTGTCATTAGTGTTTCTGATGCCTTTTGCCTATCTCTTCATGGAGGCTGAAGGATTTGCTGGATCAAAAAAGGTATGGCTGGGGGAGGGGTGATGTTAAAGGGTAACCATCGCTATTATTAAAAAATCCACTAACCAGTAGAGGATAATTATTTTTCTTGTAATTTTTGAGCTATAAAATGGTTTATTAGAGTATCTCCTCAAACCCACCAACCATGTGATAGCAGTGTGTTGCAAATGGCTGACTCGTGCTGAAATCAGATTTCCTCTTCTCTAACTGGCAGCTGTCAGTTGGAAGCATGAGTGTGCCGGCTGCAGGTTGAAGAACTGACTAATCATTAATGGGGTCGTTTTCTTGTAGTATTTTAGAACCTCCTATTCTTAGCAACTTTTTTGGCACCTTTTTTGGCCTCTTTCCAGCTTTTATAAGGGAGTCACTGGCCCTCCGAACTGGAGAGCTGCTGAGCAAAAAGATAACACTCCAATGAGGACCCATTGCAAATTCTCAGGATATCCCGTCTTATTGTTTTATTGCTTAATATATACAGTTATTCATTTTGTTCCTTGAATGTTAGTTTGCCATTTATTACTCTTAATACTCTAAAGTGGTGTACGACTGTTTTACTTCCTAATAATGGTCATTGCTTGCTTTGCAGGGAGTCATGTCTCGTGTATATGAGACCTCAGTGGTACTGCTGCTCCTCACACTCCTCGTATTTGGCATTGTTTGGGTTGCATCGGCAATCTTTGATGATGACTCAGCTGGCCGCGAATCTCTGTACGGTAGGTGATCTGGCTGTAAAGCCCTCTTAGGTCTGAGAAGAATAGCTTGTCACAAAATGGATTCCTTAGCATCCCTTGTACAAACTGATTGCTCTTCCACACAACTACATTTTTTTGTGTTTCTTATTCTTTTTAGAAACGGGTGAAACCCTGTCCAGTCATAGTAACAAGTTTGTTCTTTTCTCTGCAGACCTCTGGGAATACTATTTGCCATACCTCTACTCTGGCATCTCATTATTTGGGGTTCTTCTGCTTTTGTGTAAGTGCAGATATGATTGACGCATTTCCAGTGCATGGATATTTTAGATTCCTGATGATTAACTTGCACCTAACTGTAACCAGTCACTCTGGAGTAATGAGACATGCCCTTTAATACTACCTCATTAAATTTGTCTTTATTTGTGACTTAACGATTCATATTTGTTTCCTTATCTGCAGTGTGCACTCCCTTTGGCCTCTCTCGGATGTTCTCTGTAACTGGAAAGCTGCTGGTCAAACCTCGGGTATGATAGCCGTTGTCCCTTCTAACCTAGACCAATTATTTAACTGTAAATACAAAAGTGCATCTTATAATATCCTTAGTTGTTTATATGCATTTATATTCAGTAACTACATAATCTGCGCAATGTTGCCTATATTCATTTGCACTAAAACAACAAACCAGATCTCTCATTGTTTGTAATATCAAGCCCATGACTTGAGTAGAACATAGACTCACTGGTGTCTTTCTGTTTGCAGTTGCTGGAAAACCTAGAGGAGCAACTGAGCTGTACAGCCTTTGAGGAAGCTGCCATCTCCCGCAAAATATCCAGTAAGTGAAAGTCCTAAAAGCTGTTGTGCTGTTTCTTAATAACTGCCCTGACATTCTCTGTATTTCACTTTTAGCTAAAGCATCCTGCTGGCTGAACCTTAACATGGAAGCCTTACAGAAACGGCTGCTGGCCATCCAAAGCCACAGAATAACTCTAGGTAAGATGCAACAAGTGATGAATAAAAATAGTTGTAAAATGTATATACTCCCTCAAGTGCTCAGTTAGGTTGACTTTTATAAAAATTGACCTTCTAGCTGACCAGTTCTTAATAATACCAGTAAATAATAATAAAACTCAGGGGCTGCTACAATCTCAGTAAATCTAGGAGTGTGTACAATAAAATCGGCTTGTAATGAGAGAGTTAGGAATGCATGGGTGCCATCTTCCAGCTATTCTGTATTCTTTGGGAAGTGAACGTATTATTGGCGCATGCGCAGTTGGCACAGTCTTCCTTGGGAAGGACGAGGACCCAAAAAATACAGAAGAGCCAGAAGATGGTCCCCATGAGTTCCTGATTTCTCTGCGCTTAGTCTGCACCTATGCGTGAGTAATGAATTCGGTACACTATCACCTATGTGGGAGGGGGGGAAGCAGGGAGGGTAGGCTATGTAGGGTAGTGGGTAGGGGTTTTTATTATTGGGGGGTTTAGTTCTCCTTTAATTAGTATTGCAAAAACATTAAAGCAGAACCCTAATATGAAATGTGTAGCTGTAGTATATTCTGTGTTTAACTCTCCTGTTGCTTTACATTGATGCGTCTGCCAGTTTATTGCTGCCTTCAGCCTGTTTCCTTGTAAAACATTTCTCTCCCTTTTATTATATCAGAGATGAGGAGGAGAGCATCTCCCTGGCAGCGTAACCTGGTGTATCCCCTCGCCATGCTGCTCCTTTTGGCTCTCACAGTAAGTGCCCATAGTCAGGGTGTCTGTTGATGGCATTTATGCTGGAGTCTGTTCTCTAATGAATATTACATTTATTTTTTATTTTTAAGGGGATTACTGTGCTGATTGTATGTGTGAATGTCCTAGAACTTCTCATTGATGAAGCTGCTATGCCAAAGGGAATACAGGTACCAATCTTTCCTTAGTCCCCTCAGAATAATTAATTTGTGGTTCAAGGCTTGTAAGATCACTGCCAATATACTTAATTGCCATTTTCTGTCTCCTGTGCAGGGTTCTCAACTTGGGAAGGTTTCCTTCTCTGTTTTTGGTTCTTTTGGAGCAGCTGTGCAAGTCATCCTTATATTGTATCCTTCATGGTTAAGTAAAGTGTTTAACTCTGCTGAATGAAGACACAAATGCAAGTCTGCTACCTAACCAACTATCCATGGCCATTTTTGTTCATGGGAATGTTATAAAGGTCTATTTTTTGTGGTGAACAAAACACCTTGTGCTATGGCATGTAAAGTAGGATTGTGCAGGAGTATGTGCAGGAGTATGTGCAGGAGTATGTGCAGGAGTATGTGCAGGAGTATGTGCAGGAGTATGTGCAGGAGTATGTGCAGGAGCCTTCTCACAGTGGTGATCTCTGTCTGTAAATTTGGCACAGAAACGTCATATTTTAGCCTGTCTGGCCCTGTGCTGAGGATGTACAACATATGCTGATTTAGAACAAACAGCAGGCCAGCATTCTCTGGAGTGGCATGAATCTTCACTACTGTAGGACTCCTGTACAAGAAAGTTCACTATGGGGGGAATTCACAAAAGTGTCGGGAACGAAAAAATGTCTTTAAAATGTCTTAGAAAGTGTCGTAGCAACAGCCGACAAATTCACAGAGCATTTCTCCGCCAATTTTCCGACATGTGCGACACTTTTGAATTAGTGTCGTTAAAAGTGGGCGTGGTTTTTTCGGCGCCACTTTTCCCGAGATTTTTATGAATTACTCGTAAACTCATTTTTTTTACCGACAATTTTTCAGACACTTTAGGCTCTCCAAAATGAAAATGTCAGACAAATTGTCGTTTAAAAAGTCTTGGTAAATGGCGTTTGTACGATGAAAAGATATACGTCATTTTAGAAAATTGTCAGACTTACGAGACATTCAGAGATGGTAACATCTGCCTTTGTGAATTTGCCGTTCGTACGACATTTTACAAATTTGTCGACCGCCACTTCTGGGTTACTTATTTTACCAACACTTTTGTGAATTCCCCCCTATACATTGTGAAAATGTGTGAACCAAAATACCCTTGGCTCTCATGCTGTACGTAAAAAGCATCCTTTATGTTTATAGAGTGCAGTGGAACAGGACCATAATTTTTAGCATTCTTTTGAGGGCGCTGAGTTATCTTTTCTTTTTTTTCGCAGCCCCCAGGCCCCTCTATCTCTCTCCTCCCCCTCCCCCCCGGGCATCTCCCTCTCAGTAACATGCATGTGTTGTAAGCAGCAATACCGTATATACCCGAGTATAAGCCGAGTTTTTCAGCATCCAAAATGTGCTGAAAAAGTCTACCTCTAATCATTCCTATACAAACAGTTCACTTGGGGAGAGACTGCAATATCCCACAATGCCCTCTGTTGGTTATATGAAAGAATAACAGTGACTGCAATATCACACAGCGCCATCTGTTGGTTATATGGAAGAATAACAGTGACTGCAATATCACACAGTGCCCTCTGTTGGTTATACGAAAGATTAACAGTGACTGCAATATCACACAGCAAACTCTGTTGGTTATATGAAAGAATAACAGTGACTGCAATGTCACACAGCGCCATCTGTTGGTTATATGGAAGAATAACAGTGACTGCAATATCACACAGTGCCCTCTGTTGGTTATATGAAAGAATAACAGTGACTGCAATATCACACAGCGCCCTCTGTTGGTTATACGAAAGATTAACAGTGATGGCGATATCAAACAGCACCCTCTGCACATGGTAGTGGGACAGTGGGACAATGCACACAGTAATCCGTTTGGCAATTCTCTGTCACCATCAACTTTGCAAAGAAGTCTGGTTGATCGCTGGGGGGGTCGCTTTGGCAGAATGTGCGCTGCTGGGAGACAGGGCTGTAGTTGTGTCTAGGCTTATACTAGAGTCAATAAGTTTTCCCAGTTTTCGTAGGTAAAATTAGGTACCTCGGCTTATACTCGTGTCGGCTTATACTCGAGTATATACGGTAATGGAAGATGTGTATGTAATAGAAACTGTTCTCTTTAGTAGGTAAAACAACTAGGTCTGTGACAATTTTAACAGAGACCTAGATCAGGTGTAGCAACGGTTTGTACGGATACGTTCTGTAGCTGCCCAATCTTGTTGGTTATGTTTGCGGTGTGTGCACCAGTTTTATGAAGTTCTGCTGCTTTTAATGCTCCTTTGTGATTGGATCCTTAACCAAACCCAGCTATCTAATGGCCTCCTCTGTAGTGGGGTTTTACAGCTCTCCTCTTTTCATTCAACTCCTGCCTCAGAAGCAGAACACAACAATGACCAAAGTAAGAATACTGTAATATTTTCCCTACTGCCTGCACATGTCACTGCAAATTATTTACATAGTTCTGCATTTAGAATAACTACCTGCCTGCCAGCAAGCTGTAACTGTTTTATTTATTTTTTTTCCTGTTAGATCATCGGGAACTGTGTGTCCCTCCTTATTCTCAGCTCTGCTCTCCCTGTGTTTTCCCGGACTTTAGGTAAGTGTGCATGTATTCCTAGGCAGCCATGGGGCTCAAAGTAGAACATTAGATCTCTGCCTCTCTGAGGGCCAGAATGTAGATGGTGTGTTTGCATTATGTGAGTGGGGGATTGTGCAATGTAAGGATTTGTTAGTAGAAAATTAGTACAACCTCATAGCAGCCCATAGTAAATACTAAGGAATTCCTGAAAGTTTTTCCAATGGCTTGCATTTAACGGGGCAGTTAGTTTGATAAGCATGTACAGCAGTCTGCAGTTCAACTGGGACGGTCTACCTGAATTTGCTGCTGTAGCCATGGGAAAAATGTATAAGCTGTAATGCCTGATAAGGCCTACTCCAAACTTGTATTAGGGTGAAGACACAGATCTACTAGTGGCTGCTACTTGCACAGCTACAAATATAGACAATAATTTATTGGTAATTGTATCTATGTGTGTTTTAGCAGAGGCAATTATAACTATACTAGTGTTTTGTAGCTCCATGTGTCTTTACCCTTACGGTAAATGCACACCTAGAGATTCTGGGAGATTTAGTTGCCTGGCGACTAATCGCCTCTTCTTTGGGGCGACTAATCTTCCCGAACTGCTTCCCCGTGTCTTTCGCCTGCGCTAATGCACTCGCGGTGCTTCAATTTCCAAAGTTTACTCGTGAGGAGTGCATTGGCGCAGGCGTTTCTTTTCGTTGAAGCAGGTGATAGATGGGGAAGCAGTTCGGGAAGATTAGTCGCCAGGCGACTAAATCTCCCCGAATCTAAAGGGGTGCCCTTGCCCTTAGACTTCAGTGGATGTAAGTTATGCAGCCCTGATGCGTACAGTCTCATCTGCTTGTAGTTGGACCAATTGTCAGTCAATTCGATAACTGATAGCTGAGGGACACTATGACTATACATCATCATCATCATCCAGCAAAGGCTGGTACAATGTAAAGTTAAAGGGATCCTGTCATCGGAAAATATGTTTGTTTTTTTTTCAAAACACATCAGTTAATGGTGCTACTCCAGCAGAATTCTGCACTGAAATCCATTTCTCAAAGAGCAAACTGATTTTTTGAAATCTGACATGGGGCTAGACATTTTGTCAATTTCCCAGCTGCCCCTGGTCAAGTGACTTGTGACATGTGTACCTGCATTTTAGGAGAGAAATGCTTTCTGGCAGGCTGCTGTTTTTCCTTCTCAATGTAACTGAATGTGTCTCAGTGAGACATGGGTTTTTACTATTGAGTGTTGTTCTTAGATCTACCAGGCAGCTGTTATCTTGTGTTAGGGATGCTATCTGGTTACCTTCCCATTGTTCTTTTGTTTGGCTGCTGGGGGGAAAAAGGGAGGGGGTGATATCACTCCAACTTGCAGTACAGCAGTAAAGAGTGATTGAAGTTTATTAGAGCACAAGTCACATGACTGGGGGCAGCTGGGAAATTGACAATATGTCTAGCCCCATGTCAGATTTCAAAATTGAATATAAAAAAATCTGCTCTTTTGAGAAATGTATTTTAGTGCAGAATTCTGCTGGAGCAGCACTAACTGATTCATTTTGAAAAATTTTTTCCCCATGACAGTATCCCTTTAAATGGCTGCACTCCTCATAGTACTTATGACAGGTGGGTTTGGTTTAATTAAAACACAAATATTTTAAACTATTAAAACGATTTTCCATATGAAGGTATCACCAGATTTGATCTTCTTGGGGACTTTGGGCGCTTCAACTGGTTGGGAAACTTTTACCTCATCCTCCTGTACAACATGATGTTTGCTGGTCTCGCCACGCTTTGTCTGGTGAAGAAGTTTACCTGGGCAGTACAAGCCGAACTAATCCGCGCATTCGGTAAGACTTTCTCATGTCAGTTCGTATGTTCTTAAGGGAAGCTGAGTAGCTTCTCTATTTATTCTTCACAGGAGGGTTTGGTGGTATGAACAGCCAGATAATAATAGGAACAGGGCTTAATTGCACTATACAAGGGTGACCTTCAGCGATTGGTGGCATATTCCCAGCATTTCTTCTCCCACATGTGTTAGATGTGGACCCACTTGCAGTTCTGTCAGTAGTTATCTAATGAGCAAACTGAACATGGGTTCTTTAACAGGTCATGTATACTGTACAGTTATATAGCAGATTAGAGCTGTATTAAGAGTATTAATTATACCATTGCACAAAGAAAACTAGCCTTTTGCCTCTCCTTCAGCCATCCCCATGATCCTGCTAGGTTAAGAAAGGCCTTTTCAATTAAAGGGAAAAATTTTCTTTTCTTTTTTTGTTTTTTTTCAAAACCCATCAGTTAATAGTGCTGCCCCAGCTGAATTCTGCTCTGAAATCCATTTCTCAAAAGAGCACATTTTTATTTTATTTAATTTTGAAATCTGACATGGGGCTAGACATATTGTCCGTTTCCCATGTGACTTGTGCTCTGATAAACTTCAGTCACGCTTTACTGCTGTACTGCAAGTTGGAGTGATCAGCCCCCCCCCCCAGCAGCCTAACAACAGAACAATGGGAAGGTAACCAGATAGCAGCTCCCTAACACAAGATAACAGCTCCCTGGTAGTTCTAAGAACAACACTCAATAGTAAAATCCAGGTCCCACTGAGACACATTCAGTTACATTGAGTAGGAGAAACAACAGCCTGCCAGAAAGCAGTTCCATCCTAAAGTGCTGGCTCTTTCTGAAAGCACATGACCAGGCAAAATGACCTGAGATGGCTATCTACATACCAATATTACAACTTAAATAAAATACACTTGCTGGTTCATGAATGAAATTTTATATGATAGAGTGAATTATTTGCAGTGCAAACAGTGTAACTTGCACTGTTAAAACTACATCATAAAAATCTTAACCGAATCCCTTTAATAATTTGTGACACCTCTTCTCTGTACAGATATGGATCCCCCATCACATTTCCAACATACTTAGTAGGGATGCACCGAATCCAGGATTCAGCCTTTCAGCAGGATTTGGATTCGGCCGAATCCTTGTACCTGTCTGAAATGAATCCAAGAGGCAGGAAGGGAAATCATGTGACTTTTGTCACAAAGTAAGGAAGTAAAAAAAGTTCCCACTTTTTCGTTTCCTGACCCTAATTTGCATATTCAAATTAGGATTTGGATTCCGTTCGGTATTTGGCCTATCCTTTCACAAAGGATTTGGAGATTTGGCCGAATCCTAAATAGTGGATCCAGTGCATCCCCTAGTGTCTGGCCACACAAGCAGATTAGGGGAGATTAGTAGCCCCAGCGACAAACCTCTTCTTCAGGGTGACAATCTCCCCAAACTGCCTTCCCCTGCCCTCTGCCGTCTAAAATGAAAATCCTCTGGGGGAAGGCACACGCGCCGATTAATTATCTGAATTTACAAGGAAACTTCGGGCGACTTGGGATAAGTCGCTGGGGCGACTAATCTCCCCGAATCTGCTTGTGTGGCCAGACTCTAATAGTTAGCAAAGCTCTGATTGTATCATAGGTCTGTCAAAGCTGAGCCAAAGGTGGCCATACAGGCAGGTTTAAGAGTGGTAAGACAGGGCAGCCTACCTGACTGAACCTCTGCGTGTATATTCACATTATTGACCACAATCAAAGGTGGTAGCACCTTCCAGCAATTTAGAGAACAAAGCAGAACAATTAAATGTGAAGTCATTTATTTATTTATTTATTTTAAAAGGTATAGCGGCTCTTTAAATGATCATTATTTTTAATATTTGATTCATCACAGCAGCTTAGTGGTATTTTTTTTTTATTTTTAAGGTCTGCATCGCTTACCCCTCTCAGTCAAAAAAAATCGCAGTCAAGGCAAAGCTTGAGTGATCTATGAATTCATAAATGAGACCATCTCTGGATCCATGAAGGATGGAAAAAAATTCCAAGGGATCTGATGTGCTTGTCGGGTCAAACGGATTAGAGTTGCCATCCCATATGTCTTGTGATGGATACTTCTGGCCTGAGAGCTGCTTGCCATGTGTCCATCTAATGATGAGTTTTGGCAGGGCGTTCTCAGCCAGATAAAGATCTTGGACACAGAGAAACTGTACTCCATCATTAAAACCAACTAAACCTGCTCAGGGGTAAATAGACTCCCTTCCCTGACCATTGTTTTAATGAAGAGTCTGCTGCTAAAGAGGGGAAGTTCTTGAAGAGTGAGATGATATCAATGTGCCCATCATATTGGTTGAAATCACAATATCACATTTTATGGTGGATTATATTCTGATATCCCCTTGAGGTTCCATCTCTGCTTGTTTACATAGACTTCACTCCACGCTTTGGGACCTTCTGTTCTCATCTTATTGAAAACTGTGCAAAGACTCACCAGCACCCTTGCACATCCCACGCTTCCCTCTTTTTATAGAGGGCTTCACGAGCCTTGGACTTGTGGGATGTTAACTTGATTTTTTTTATATAAAAGTTGCGTGGTGCTTCCAACATAATGTTGGTGTCTGTTGTGTTGTTCTAAATGTGTCTGTGAGCGAGTGATTCATGGAAAGAATGTTGTACCCTACAGCGGGCTTGAGAGTGGATGCCATGTCATTTTATTTGCGACACTGTCATTGCTGCTTTATTTGTTTTATGTGAATTGCAGTTGGTCTAAGCAAACAGTATTTCATAACGTAATTTATTTTGTGTTCTGCCTGTGGCTGAGACAGAGGGAGAAGTTTGCATATACATTGTATAAAAAGGCATGCAGCATGATAACCAAATTCCATTTTCTTTAGTTACTGTCACTGCCTTATCCTGTGAATTTGGTTACTAACTGTCATG
This sequence comes from Xenopus laevis, assembly GCF_017654675.1. Classification (NCBI taxonomy): domain Eukaryota; kingdom Metazoa; phylum Chordata; class Amphibia; order Anura; family Pipidae; genus Xenopus; species Xenopus laevis. The sequence continues at coordinate 128,104,479 of NC_054374.1, read as the reverse complement.
GCTTCTGTTATTCAGGAAGCTGGGAAGTAGAAGGAATCCTAGGAGTTCTGTAGGCACCACCCATACTGTAGGCTGCCCTGTTCTTGTTCTGAACCCTTCCACAATTGTGCAAAAGCAATAAGTGTTACTGACTGCGGCAGGATTGTCCGGCCATTAGCTTCACAGTTGTTATATTGTGTGATCAGCCAATATGTCACATGGTATGTAGCGGTTCTCCATATACTAATCCTAACCTGTAAGTGGTGGCGGAATGCCTCACTCATAAAACCAATGCATTAACCAACGACTATTTTAGGCTTGGCCTATTCTTATGATATTCTGACAGCAGAGGATCGGTGAGCGATGGTAATCTGTTGATACACAAGTCTAGGATAAGGTTCAATTTAACATAATTACATAATAGATCACATTAGCACAGCACAATCGTGATGGTTTCCTTTTTTAGCAAACTTTTGGTTTAGCATTAAGTTTGAGAAGTTTTTAAAATGAATGTATTAAACGGCGCACACTTTTGTCCCGGGTCTTGCAACCCATTGAAATCAGTTGCAAGTTTTGCTTTTTAAAAAGCTACCTGCTTATTGGTTGCTGTGTGTTTCTAGAACTATAGTAAACATTGCGCCTGATCTTTCTCTACCCCCCACCCCAATCATTTTATGAGCCATTTTATCTTAAAATTTCAAACTCATCAAGTGCCGGCTGCGTGAAATGTTAAAACATGCAATAAACGACTGCTTGCAGAGTAGAGACAGACTTCATGCACCACTGTCCACTGTACTGACTCACGTGTATATAAAGACGTTTTAACTGAAAAAAGAGCATAGTGACGACGTTCTCTGTATTTATTATAACAATCATTACACTATATTTTTAATTAAGTTAAAACATTGCTAATTATTTTTATACGGAATTTCTAATTGTGTTACCAAATTGCATCTAAAGAAAAATGTTGTGGTAAATGTTTTTGTGTTTACACATCTTGCCTTGTCTCTTGCAAATGCTGGATTAAACATGGTCCATGTGCTGCTTTAGAATGTTTGTTTTGGTATGAAAAAAATGAAATTCTGAGCTATGAAGCAGTCTTTTTTGTTAGTTTTTTTTTTTGTTTGTTTTTTTTTATTATTTTGGTGTGAAACAAATTGACATAATTTTATTGTGGCGGGGCAAGAGGAATTCTAGAAAAGTAATATAAAAAAAAGTCTTATGAGTAGAATTTATATCAAGAGCGGATATGGTATGGTAACACCTTCTTTCAGGGACTTCTAACAAGGAAAGTATTCTGTTGTTTGTGGGTCATAGGTTTACAGTAAAAAAAAATATATATATATACCGTATATATATTCCACTTTCTGTAATGACTTTGTTTTGTCAAAGCATGTAGTCATATTGTAACTGGCATTTCAGGTGATTAATGCTTATGTCACAATATCATGATTAGCTCATGTTTTATCAGGTTAAAGTCATAGCCACAAAACCCCTGGCATTTTTATCCATCACATAAAGACATGCGTTTATTTATGGTCAGGCCACATGAGCAGATTCGGGGAGATTAGTCGCCCCAGTCACAAATCTTCTTCGGTGCGACAATCTTCCCTAACTGCCTTCCCCCTGCCCTCCGCCAGCTAAAATGAAAATCGCCTGGGGGAAAGCACACGCGACACTTCGTTTTCCAAAGTAGTCCCGAAGTTTCCTCGTGAGGCAGCTTCGGAAAATGAAGCGTCGTGTGTGCTTTCCCCCAGGCGATTTTCATTTTAGCCAGGGGAAGGCAGTTTGGGGAGATTAGTCGCCCCGAAGAAGAGGAGATTTGTCGCTAGGGCAACTAATCTCCCCGAATCTGCTCGTGTGGCCTGACCCTTAGTTGAGGGTCCATGCAGAGCCATTGGCTGTGGAACAGACCTTTTGTCAAGAGAAATTCCCCACTGCCCATTGTATATCTGAGTGAGCCATAATCAGTTATTGATGGGTAAGAGGATGACGTGCTGCCAAGTTGGCTGTCAATATCTTCCATAGAAGGGCTCTAAACATGAGTGAGGCAGCTTTAAGGTAAACACCTCATTATGTATTTTTTGTCCTGGCAAATAATGGCTGACAAACCTCCATGTGACATGAGCTTAATCTTCTGATCTAGACTGAAATATCATGGCCCACGCAGAAGCAATACATGACTAATAACTGCCAAAAAATATTGTTTCTTTACTATAAACCAATGATCAGTGGTGGGATTGCTGTGAAAGGGGTTTAGACTATAAAAAACTTGACACGTATTCAATGTATGTTTGTTTGGAGAGAAAAGAAAAGCCAGAATATTGTTTTCCTGTCATTAAAGACTCCTCTTATTTTTATCTGTGTGGTTTCATTTTTGAAAAGTGTGAGAAAGCTTTATAGTGATCTGTCAAATTCTGTTCCACAACCCTGTAAAGTGGGTGCTCTCTCTGCTCTTCTGTTTTCAACCAGTTTTTGTTAGCCATGCCTCTAACTACAGATGTTCCCATAGATCCCCAACCAGTGGCTCATGAGTAACGTTGCTCAATAACCACTTGGATGTTGCTCCCAGTGGCCTCAAAGTAGGTTTTTTGTTTTTAATTCCTGGTTTGGAGGCAAGTTTTTGGCCAAACGGATCCTCCTGTAGGCTGCCAGTCCACATAGGGGCTACAAAATAAGCAAATGACAGTCCCTTTTTGGCACCACTTTGGACATCTTTCATGTACATGTTGTTCCACATTTTTTTTACATTTCAATGTGGCTCATGGGTAAAAAAAGATTGGGCCCCATGCCATTGATAATGCCTATAAGAATCCTCAAACCTGGCTATATATAAAGTGTATATATAGGACAGGACTTCTCATGTATTAGTTAAATGTTTTGGCCGATTGAAGACTGTACTATTGAAAGATTTCAAAGATAAATTGTTGCTCCGTTCAGTCACTGGCCAAATTAAATTGCATTGGCCAACCACATAAATAGATGCTAGGTCCATCTCAAAATTATTACATAGGCTTTTGTCAATAATGAGGATTATGGGGCAAAGTTACTGTAGACAAGTTAGATCTAGGGTTGCCAAATCTAAGTGCCTGGCCAAACCAAATCCTAAAATTCATGTGATTTTTCGTTACACAAGCAAGGAAGTCAATTTTTTTTTTTTGTTTTTTTTTTTTTACACGGGCCCTATTTGCATACACATCATAGGATTCGGTATCTTTGATGAAGGATTCTGGATTTGTTCGAATCCCAAAATTGTGAATCCAGTGCATCCCTAGTTAGATTTCAAGCAGAGTTTGGCTAATTAGATGTTGTTACCCAACTTTTTTTATATTTACATATGGCTTATGGGTAAAAATAGGTTGGGGGCCCTTGCTCTAGTGGTTTTAAAAAACCATAGTAGCACTATAGCTACATAGCTATGAAAAAGTTTGCAAGATGAATGATATAATGGCCATGCATATTTTGAAAAAATGAGACTACAATGATTTCAGTTTATCCATGTAACAGGTCCATAAATCACAAATCTTTAAGCAAAAGCAGGCCTTTCCTTTACCTGTATAACACTTCTAAGAGTAAATGGGAATAAGCAGTGCCTCCACAATGCTCGAGTTAGCGAGAGGAAACATTGAAATGTACATTAGTGTGTTTTCTACGTATTTGTAAGTATACATTTGAGAAGGGCTTGTACAATTGTGTTCAGAATAATAGCAGTGTGTTTAAAAAAAGTGAATAAAAATCCTTATAATAGCTTTTATTTCCATACACGTAAATGCATTGGGAACACTGCACATTTTATTCCAAATCAAATTTTTTTTTTTTTTTTTTTTATCAAACTTGTGTTATTCGTTTACAGAAAGTGAAGAAAAGAGAATATTAGGCTGTTCAATTTTGAAGCTTTTGAGACTATCTTTAATGAGAAGCCTATCATTTTCTGCACTTCTTTATGTTTTTCCCTCTCCAATTAACTTTTTAATCAAAGTACTTAGTTCTGAACACAACTGTACATGGTGACTTATACAGCAGCAACGTAAATGAACTGCGTGGGCTGCAGAATGACTCTAATAAGGGAATCATTGTAAAGCTCCCAGTCCAATGCACAGAGAAATTAATCTGTGTGTGACTGTAACATAAAAAAAAAAGATCTTTGCAAGGTTATGTATTTATAATGCACCAAATCATGATAGTAGGCTATATGCATGAAATGCACAGATTCTGTACAAAGGCTGAGGTTTGAAAATTAATTCATACTTACTGGAATTTTCTTTTCCTGGCCACCCCCCTGGTCAACATGAAAAAATCTAACTGATGGGTTAATCTCCTGCTGGTTCCAAGCCTGGACAGAAGAAATGGTTACATTTTCAACCTCTAAATCCCACCTCCTATGATAACGTATCGTTTAGATACGAAACGCTTCAGGATGTAATGGTTTTAACTAGTTGAAATAAAAGTTGAATTTTACCAAAAGAGAGTTCTCCGGAGTGCTTGCCGATCTTCTTCATATCCTATAAATCCCTCCTCCTAATTACCAACAGTCTAGTATAAAGCTTCAGAATAGGGTGGGCATGTTGACCAGGGGGATGGGAAAATTCAAGATCATATGAATTAATTTTCTCTTGGCCATCCCCCGTCAACATGAAAATTCTAACTGATGGGTAGTACCCAAGCAATCAATCAGGGAGGGAAATAAAACACAACCCAATGCTTAACTGTTTAATTTACAGACATGGCTGAAGAAATAATAGATTGCCCAAACTGGGCCTGAGACCTAGACAAAACATCTAGTTTGTAATAATTTTATTTGAAAGATTTTCTTTATTGAAATGTTACAACCAGATTATATTAAGAGAAGAAAAGTTAAAGGGAGAAAGGGATAAAGATTGAAGCTAGAGAAAGGAAGAAGAAAGAAGATTGCACAGAGAGGGGGATGGGCTCCCCTGTAAGGAGCGTTGATCAAAGCCTATGGCATTAATGTCCTGTTATCCAACCTGTTGGGATGTAAAAAAAAAAGGATTAAAAGAGGAAAAAAAAGGGGAGGGTGGGTTAGTTCCTAGTTACGGGCTCGCCAAGTGTGACTATGTCACTCTATCTTCCAGCCCTGCGAGGAGGTGAGCACCTAGGCATCCAGGTCTCTTTCTAGCCAGCCACCCCATATCTTCCCGAATTTGTCTGGGCAGCCTCTAGTCATGTAGGTGAGTTTTTGGCTAGGGAGAACTTCATTAATAAGCTTTTTCCAGAAGCCTATTGTGGGGGTTGCTGTTGCTTTCCATGTCATCAGGATGGCTTTCTTGGTAACAGTTGCAACAGACTCATCCGTTCATAAGGGGTCAGTGATAGTCCTTTGGTAATACCCAACAAACAGAGCTCAGGGGAGCGAACATAGGGAATCCAAGATTAAGTGCACCATACGCCAAAACCTCTGCCCAGAATCTCTGAATATGAGGACAGTCCCAGAATACATGCATGTAGTTTCCATGCTCAAGATTACATTTGGGGCATACATCTGGATGTCCAGGGAAGATCCGGGCCAGTCTGTGAGGTGTCAGGTACACCCGATTGAGAAACTTGGTGTGAATGTACTATCTCTGCTGGAAATATTGACCTAGAGTATTTGGCTGAGAATATCATTCCAAGAGCCTTCATCTAGTTGGGGGAAGTCAGGCTGCCATTTCTGGCAAAAGTGCTTAAGTGGGTCATAGGCATCTTGTAAAAGAATGGTATAAAACCAACTAAGCGGCTTCTGAAGCTCAGGGCGTCTCAGATACCTCAAGCGAGGTCTTAGTTTGTAATGTTTAATAAACGTATTCGGGGTAACCCATGTTGCTGCCTTACAGATCATCTCTGAAGACAACCCTGCCTCTGCTGCCCAAAAGGCCGCAATACCTCTTGAAGAGTGTGCCTTCACTCCCTTAGGTAGTGTACTGCACTGTTTTTCATAAGCCTTGGATATAGCTTTGATAATCCATGAATTTAAGGTAGACTTTGAAGCCGCTTCTCCCTTCCTCTTCCCTGCTGGAATAACAAATAACTTCTTGGTCTTCCTTATTTGCTCTGTTCTGTTTGGAGACATCCTCTTATAGCTAGAGGTGATGACTGGTCTTGACAGGATGTTGGAGGGTTAAATGAAGGTAACACGATTGGCTCATTAATATGGAATTTTGAAATGACCTTTGGTAAAAATTCTAGAACTGGTCTTAGAACTACCTTTTCCTGATGAAATATTGTGTATGGAGGATCTACAGAAAGAGTCTGAAGTTCACTAATTCCTCGAGCTGATGTAAGAGCTACTAAAAAGAAAACCTTCGGGGTCAAAAACCAAAGTGAAATCTTTTCTACAGGGTCAAATGGAGAAGACAGAGCTTTTAGAACAAGAGGAAGATCCCATGCTGGAGATATAGGTCTTGATGGAGGCCGAATTCTTGTTACTGCCTGAAAAAATCTTTCTATCAATGGTTCTCTAGACCATCTCCTTTCCAGGATAGCTGATAAAGCAAAAACTTGGCATTTTATGGTACTGAGACTCAATCATTTATTGAGGCCTGCTTCAAGAAATTCTAAAATCACCGTCACAGAAGGAGCTAACGGGTCGAGAGACCTCTCCCAGGCCCATGAACAAAAGAAGTCCCAGACTTTATGGTATTTCGCCATAGTATTGCTCTTCCTTGCTCTCAATAATGTATCAATTACTGACTCTGAGTAACCCCGCTCTCTCAAGATCCTCCTCAACCTCCAAACCTTTAATCTGAGACTCATTGGATCCAGTTGTTCCCACTTGCCCTGGACTAAAAGATCCTTCATCTGTGGCAGCGACAACGGTTGAGATATTGAAAGACTCCTCAGCAACCACGGTCTCCTCGGCCAGTACGGGAGAATTGCAATGGCTTCCATTCTGGTTAAGCGGATCCTCTGAAGGACCTTCAAAATTATCGGGATTGGAGGAAAGATGTATGCAAACAGGCCTTCCCAATTCTGAGAGAACGCATCTACTGCTGCTGCTCCTGGACAGAGTGCAAATGGAGGTTCTCCAGCTGAAGACCCTCAAGTTCAAACTCCACTCCCCCTTCAATAGGAGATACCGACTGAGTTTTCTTCTGTATTTTGCACTCCCGGAATGTATTGAGCTCACTGTGCCCACTCTATGATTGGGGGAACTTCCCGGAATAATGACCGGCTCCTTGTTCCTCCCTGTTCTCTCATGTAAGCCGCAGCCGCCACATTGTCCGTTCTGATCTTCACCGCCCTGAAGTTTGTCTTTGAAAGAAATCAGAGCTTGGAAAACAGCCTTGAGTTCCAGGATGTTGGAAGGGACTTGGCAAAGATTCTCCAACCATCTCCCCTGAGCTGAGAAATTCAGAAGATTTGCTCCCCACCCTCTGCCTGAGGCATTGGTAAACACCTCTATCCAGGCTGGCTCCTCGAGAGGAAACCCTCTTCAGAGATTGCTGGACACTCTCCACCAGCCGAGATGTCTCCTGCAACTCTTTGTAATCTGGATAGTCTGGGACCAATTCTTCTGCTCTATGAAATTCCACTGGTCGAGAAAGGAAAGCGGAATCAGTCTCATCTTCCATTTGGCCCATCTGACAAGGCCTATTGTTGATGTTAGAAGACCTAATAGACCTCCTAAACACCGTCGGCTGTTGTCGAAAATGTGTTATTTGAAGAATTATTCGGTCGATCCTCTCTCGAGGAATATAAACAAGCCCCAGTAAGGTGTCTGTCTGGGCTCCCAGATAAATCATTCTTTGAGTTGGAATCAATTTATAAGGAAATGAGGAGAGCATTCTGCAAGAAAATTAATGCTGCGGTTATCCTTTTATTAGTCGACTACTGTGATAAAGGGCATATAGGCCCGAAACATGTCATGTACAAGTAGTCGACTAATAAAAGGATAACCACAGCATTAATTTGCTTGCAGAGTGCTCTCCTCATTTCCTTATAAATCGAGTTATAGACATCAGGATATCGGTGACCTGATTGAGGAAAGTTGCACGTTTTTTCAGGTGAATAGGACGTTTTCATTCGAATTCGAATCGTACGAATCCAAGTAACATCGTATTCAATCAAATTCGATTCATTTTTTTCTAAAAAAAAACTTCGATTCAATTGACTCCAAATAGGTTCTAGGAGGTCCCTCATAGGCTAAAACAGCAATTTGGCAGGTTTTAGATGGGGATGGTCAAAGTCAAATTTTTAAACAGACAGTACATGATAAATTTAGATTTTTGTTTTTTTTTATCTTTATTATTTCTTTTTTTAAATTCAAATAGAATTTGGACTATTCCCAAGTCGAAGTACACAAAATAAATAGTTCAGAATTCTAATATTTTTCATTCAAATTTTCATATCGACCCTTGATAAATCTGCCCCTAAATGTATCAATTTAAAATAGTTAAAGAGTCAGTGCCCCTTCTCCCAGAGCTGCTTTAGAAGGTGAGAAATTAAACTTCACACTTCAATATTAGAAAAACGATCACAAATAGAAAATAGAAAGTAATTGGAAAAAGTATTTATTTATGCTGAACCACCTAAAAACAACTGAACTGAAAAAAGTGTTTGAAGTTGAACAACCCATTTAAAGGGCCATGGCTGATGAAATACTGGTCAATCATAGCAGCTACATCCTAGCTTTTATTGCAGCCTCATTTGACATACAGACAGAGGTTATTCTGTTTTATACAGAGACTGGTCCACTGTGTCCCGAAATTGGTAGTGGCAAAGCTAATGGGAAAGCAGACACCACTGTGGTGGCAATTCTCTGCTCCCACCAACACTTTTATATGGATTGCTGGTGTGGCAGGGGGCTCATGGACCCTTTAGTAACACCCCTCTCCAACATAATAATTTTATTATGGCTCCTGCAACCCAGAGCATGCCAGAGAGGCTTGCAGCAGGAACATTGCTAGGTTGAATGAGCTTACTAATAATACCTATATGGAAAAATTTATGAAAATATTTAATTGAAACCACCCATTAAAAAAAAAAAGTCACATGCATTTAAATTTGTGTCCAGAAATTATTTAGAAATGGTTTCTCTGTTAATGGTGCCTTTGAATTTCCATGATAGGCAGCTGTGGGAGACTACACAACTTGTGTAGGTTTCCTGCCTTTGATCAAATATTGTCTGGATAGGGTGCGGCTTTCTGCACTGACAACTGTGTCCATCCGGCAGGCACGAGGCAGGATAATCGGACGGAGTGTAGGACAACTCATCACCTTGTCATCTACAGACGGAGGCCATAGTGACAGCAGCAACAGCCTTACAATAGGCCTTGTAGCATTATATTCCTCTATAAAAGACGATTCCATTGCTAGTTCATTACAATGGTTTATGGTAGAACATGCTGAAGGAATGGCAGACCTCTTGTACCCCACTCTCATTGCCAGATTCCGATAACTACAGTGCAGCCACCCTTTCCACTTACGTGTGTAATAAAGCAAACATTGATGCCACATTTGTATCTTTATTTTCTATAACTAGTTTTTATGCGCGTTATATTTCAGGACATTTTCAGGCACAGTGTTTGGTAGCAATAGTGCATTAAATGCAATATATTAGGTTGTTCACCTTTAAAGTCATTTTTAGTATGACATAGAAATGAATATTGTGAGACTATTTGCAACTGGTTTTCCATTTTTATTTTTTGTGGTTTTTCAGTTATTTAGTTTTTTGTTCAGGAGCTCTCCAGTTTGAATTTGAATCTGGTTGCTAGGGTATTGTTTACCTTTGCAAATAGGCAGTGTTTTAAATGAGAGACTGGAATATGAACAGGAGAGCAATAGCTTTTTGGCTGTTGGGAAAAGTGACCCTCATTTGAAAGCTGGAAATATGTAGAAGAAAAAGGCAATTAATTCAAAAAATATTAAAAAATAAATGAAGACCATTTACAAAGTTGCTAGGAACAGAACAATCTATAACATACTAAAAGTTAACTTAAAGGTGAACAATCCTTTTAATGTGGGCATGTAATTCTTCTTATACCATTGGACTACTAAGTCACAAACAGTAGCGATCCTAGAGGGGGGGCGGGTCCTGGTGCGTGACGCGCAGCCGGGCCCCGTCCCCCTCCATACGGCCACATTTGGCCGCATTTTCAGCGGTGAACGGACTGCCGGGGGGCCCTGAGGGGGTGCGGGCTCTGGCTAGCTCGCACCCCCTGCTCCCCCGGTAGTTCCGCCACTGGTCACAAAGGTGTCTGGCATAAATCAATAATAGCCATCCACCTTTTGAAAGATGTCAGAACATTTCTGCTACTAGCCATATATCCCAGTGTGGCCATACAAAGCTTGAATCCAGTTTTTAATCTGTTTGACTCTTATTCTGGTTCCTGAAACAAAAAAAGACCATTTCCCAGGTAGGTTTTGGGGAAGACAATCTGTTTATCTATATACAGTATAAATATATGAAATTGAATGTTCATGTATTTCTTTGCAGCTTTTTGGGGGTACTAAAAGCAGAGCATGAGTGTCATAATGGACCTGTTTCCAAATTATTATTTTTTTGTCAAGTCAGAAGGCAGGAAATCTAAAGCATCACAGGGGGTATGCACTGGGTCTCTGCCTATTCTGTGTTACCTCCCCATCCCACTAAACTAATAAAACATTTTTAACGCCCAAGCACTTCTCTCTGTTTGCCTCCTGTAATCATGAAAAGCAGGAAACTCAGCTATATGCAAGGAAATAGCTGCCCAGTGGATGCACTTTTCCGAATACAAGCGGAAACACAAAACAGACAGCAAAGTAAAAAATGCCATTTCAAATGTTGCCTTACACTCACCCTAGAGTTCAGTTAGAGGTCTTGTGTGAGAAGCCTACTTTCCTGCTTTAAACATTCATTTAGTAGCAAGACATACCAGCAGGGGTAGGATACCCATTGGTACAGCGGGTACTTTGAATAAATGCCCAACCCTTTCACCATACCGAAAATCATCATGGCCAAATGAGCCAACCACAATCCTAGATCAGCATTTAGGTCCTTCTTGATTCTTTTCACTTGGTGCTCAAGGATGGAACATTCATTTAGATTTTAAATGATCCTCACCAAACCTTCACTCCTTTTGCATTCATGCAATCTCAGACGGGGGTCACCAGATCTGCTAATTCTACCCCCTGCCTCATGAGGCTATATTCCACTTAGGTTTTTTTGCTGAAAATATTTGATTGCCACTTAGATCAGCAGGATCACATCACTGTTAAACCTTCCAGCACAACTGACCACAAAGCAAACACCAGGGAACAATAGTCTTCCACCTGGCAAGGGGCAGTGTCTGGACAGGAAGATGTAAAAATGAATACAATGGGCAGAAGGTGGTCCAATGGGAGTGTTAAAATGCATGAATGCCTCTTACTGCTATATACTCACAAAAAAACCCTGTGTTAGTGAAAGAGTTCCATTAACTGGACAGTAGCATGTTTAGCTTAATTCACGCACTTTGATTTCAAAAGTTTACATACAAACAATCACTTAACTTTATATCTTTATCTTGTATCTGCTAGCTGTGAAATCTAACTGATATCTAACAGTCATACAGGGTTGATATCCCACTTCCCAAAGTGAGTTACAGTTGAATGAGAAAACGCCAGCGCAATGCACTCACAGCGTTTCGATTTCCGAGTTTCCTACCCTTAATCTAGAAATAAAACAGCTCCAAATATCAAGCTCATTTCAAGAAAGGGTGCCAAGAGATTCGTTAGCAATTGAGAGAATAAAATATTACTGATACAGGTATGGTATCTGTTATCTGGAAAGCTTGTTTTCCCTCCAGTAAAGATATATCTTAGTTGGGATTAAGTAGGGATGCACCAAATCCACTATTTTGGATTTGGCCAAACCCCTGAATCCTTCTTGAAAGATTTGGCCGAATACCGAACCGAATTCAAATCCTAATTTGCATATACAGGTTATTTAAATGAGTTATCCAGAATTATCAGGAAAACTATAGCACATCCAGACATACATAGTGATAATAGTGTGGAATGGTTCCTGTGCAGTGGGAAGTACATTGTATTGGGTTATATTATTCTATGTCAAATTTTCATAGACGTTGTGTTGCTAATTTTATCTATATAATATTCATCACAGTCCTATATTTTTACATTCAGAATTTTTCTGATTTCTGATTTTTTTCCTCTAAATATTTATTCAGCTCTGTAGCTTTCACATTTTCAATCTTCATTCCATCTTCTTTGTACTTAATTGGACTTTCTGTTGTTTTTTTGTTCTGGTGGCTAGCTCTATCCAATTATTATTATTATCAGAGATCAATCCATTTGGTCCTAACGCATCTAGGGAAAAATCTGGCCCTGTAGAACTCATCTCCACATTGTGTATATGTATTGTATATGTATTTATTTATATATTTATATATATAGTACATGTATATAGTACATGTTGATCAAATCAGATGTACATGAACTCATGAAAAGAGCAAAACACCTTCAGTTTGTCTGTGCTTGAGTTGTTGTGTAACCAAAATCTTCTCAAATGCATTTTTGTAGCTTGTATTTGTCAAATTACAGTTTCCCTTAATTAATATTAGGATTTAATTGGCCTCTGCAGCAACTGTCTAGCACAGTCTAGCACAGTCATATACTAAACATTTTTTATTTGATATTCTTACATTATTTCCATTTCTGATTTCCCCTAGTTGATACAAATCCATCAAAGCTTTAGCAAAATGGGAATCCCACATTACCTGCTCATACCGTTTATAAGTTATCTCCTAACAGAAGCAAATCAATTTGTCTGCAGAAATGGTCCATCGTCTGCTATAAAAACTCTCTGTGCAATGTTTTCCTAATGTTCTCCAGAATAGTGTCTCCTGAATACACTTCCCTGGGTCTAGAATGCCTTTTCTACTTTTAAATACTTGCACCGCAATAATTAAATGTTATTTTAAGATATTAACCCAAATTCTATACATATTACCAGAACCAGAAGTTTGCAGAAGAGGCACTTGCCTATGGAGCAATGGTGGAGGGTGCTAGACACATACCTCTTTCTCCTGCCTATTCCTTGTTCTGGCCCTTATGTGCCTTCTGAAACAGCCGGTTGGGGAAGCAAGAGAACTATCTCACTCCCTAATCATAGGGGTGGAGGTTTGAAGTAAGTTTCATGTCTTATTTGATGCAAGCTACTGTGGGAACCCTGGAGCTACTGTACTGCCACCTTGAAGCAGGTGAAAGCTCTACTCTAGTGTTTCCACATTTGCCTGAATAAATTTCTGAAGAGCATTTGCACCAAAAAAATTGGGCACACACATCACTCTCATGCGGAGCACCGTAAATAATGCCAACCAGAATTAGAATATTTTTGGCATAATTGCATCCTACTTGTATCAAAGCAAAAGCACCACAGCATCAATATTAACACACAGGCCACAATTGCAGCTAGGGTTGCCACCTGTTCGGATTTGACCTGAACAGTTTTTCCTAAGGCCTGTTCGGGTCTCAACTTTAAAGTGGCCAATAATAAAAAAAAACATTTAAATACTCACCTCAACATAGCTTAGTTTCTTATCAAAAATAAAAAAATATAAATAAGCATTGCTATTTCAAAGCTGGATATATATTTTTGCAGTTTTTTCCTATTAACATCAACATCAAACATCATTTTTACCAGCCAGGCCGGTGGCAACCCTAATCCCATACCTAATCCCATACCTGAAATGAAAGGATTTCATCTGGCTCAAAACATTGAGAAAACTGGACACAAATCCAGCCAGTTGTATCGACATAGTAACATAGTAAATTAGGTTGAAAAAAGACACACGTCCATCAAGTTCAACCTTTTAACTCTTTTTTTAATCTGCCTATCTGCCAGTTGATCCAGAGGAAGGCAAAAAACCCCCATCAGAATCCTCTCCAATTTGCCTCAGAGGAGGAAAAAATTTCTTCCTGACTCCAAAGGTGTCAGTCCCTGGATCAACTTGTACTATGAACTATCTCCCATAACCTTGTATTCCCTCACTTGCTAAAAAGCCATCCAACCCCTTCTTAAAGCTATCTAATGTATCAGCCTGTACAACTGATTCAGGGAGACAATTCCACATCTTCACAGCTCTCACTGTAAGAATATTTAGACGGAACCTCTTTTCTTCTAATCAGAATGGGTGAACTCACATCAGCTGGAAAGACCTACTGGTAAATAAAGCATTAGAGAGATTATTATATGATCCCCTTATATATTTAGGAACAAAAGATACAGGTACCGGCACACAGGGCGAATTTAAGCAGGGGACTGGCCCCTTACGTAGTTTATTAGTCAGCACAACGTTTCAGGGGCAGTTCCCCCTTCATCAGGTATCACCTACGCCTACACAACTAATCTCATCAATAAATGCTAATTACCCCCAGGCTAACTAATCCCAGGGGAAATACCCCAGACTCCATACTCACCCCTCGGCGCAGATTCTTCCAGCGGAGTTCCACGCATCCATCTTCCGCGTCCTTGGTAAACTGACTGGGAGATTGGCAATTTCCAGGTAATTCCGCGCATGTGCAGTTGTCGCAAACCAGCAAACTGCTCCAACTGCGCATGCACAGAAATACCAATCTCCCAGTTTACAGAGGACGCGGAAGATGGATGCGTGGAACTAGGCTGGAAGAATCTGCGCCGAGGGGCAAGTATGGAGTATGGGGCATAAGTGCTGGCCCTCTTTTATAATGGTATCTCCCGGCATTGTGTAAGTGCCCCGTGGCATCTACCAAGCAGGCCCGCACTGGCAATCTGTTGGTTCTGGCAAATGCCAGAGGGGCTGCTATAAGGTCCCATAGAAAGTCAGTATTTAGTGGGCTGGTGGGAGCTGTTTGGGCCTCTTTTTGGTCTGATTGGGCCTCTGTGTACCTGAAATGCCAGGGACTATTTTAATTCTCAGTTCGGACCTGCTACCAAGTCAGGAATGGGTACAGCTCCCTCACAAGCGCAGCCATTAGGCCTCACCCAGCTTCCCTATAGCAACTGTGTGCAGATAGCGCATTTCACCGAGATACATGATGGACTAGAAAACATTTTAATAGGAAAACTGAGGAAACAGGTGATATTAGAATCCCTTGAAGTAAACTTGGCAGCAAACTCTTCCAGTGGCACAGCCGGTTAGTAAGTCCGACAGTAAAAGAGGAATATAGTTTTAGGCTTCGCTTGCGCCTGACAAGTTTTGCCCCTCAGAGGCGGGCACGAGCAGGGCGCGAGAACGCGGTTTTCAGGCAGGAGGGGCGTGACGGGGGTGTGAGCTGGGGACGCGCACTGTCCTTGTCCCTATATGAGGGCTCAGGATGGCGGGGGAGCGGCACACAGCCGGTGCTGGGATACATTATGGGACGTGCTATAGAAGTGTTCAAGAGTCACGTGGAAGGGGCTCGATAGGGATCATTGAAACGTACAGAGGCCGTTCCAGGAGACGGAAAGTGGTCCGCCTGTGTGTGACAGGTGTTGGGAGAAGGCACCTGCCTGGGACTGACCTGCTGCCTCCTATACCCTATGGAAAGACCTGACTGACACTGCCCTCAGCTTCCAAAGGACTGTCTCTCCATTACTGTCATTAAGTGCCTATACCGCCTCCCTGACTTTATCTCTGCCCCGGGCTCTTCCGTGCGCAACATCAGACCAGCAACTGGGCCCGACTAACCCTCTACTGACAGACACCCTGACCTATCACTGACTCTCACTTCTGCACAGCCAGTGTCTGTCCTATTCCTCTGCATTCAGCGCAGACACTCACCTTCACTCCTGCATTCCCCTTAGTTTTGCACAGCGAGTGCCTCAGCTGGGTCCTGTCCAGCCATTTCTTCAGTTGTTCAATTGTTCACCAGTCTATGTGCAGCCAGTTCAGTTGTACTCCTGGGAGTGACACACCTGTACCCCTGGCTTCCACACAGGCCTTTGCTCTGTAGTTAGAGCCACCTGCCAAAGAAGTGGACGCCTATTTATAAGCCATTGGCTACCTTGGTCAGTGTGCCATTAGCGGGATGCCCGGCTACCAGTGACCAGAGGGGACATGCCAGCAGTCCGGATTCTGATACTAGCTGCCTGCTGCTGCTGGCTTCTCCTGCTCCCAGTTCGCTGTTGTGGTCCTGGCCGGGGGCCGGTTGGCGGCCGGCGCCGTTACATGAGGAGACTGGTCCCACTGCTTTACAAGCAGTTTGTGCCTAATGTGCCAGAGAAGACTCTAGGGGCCAGTGGCAAGTCAGAGGGCAAGATCCGACGGGGTTCGGAAAGGTTCATCAAGTTGGTCCCCAACTACAACCCAGACATCATCTTCAAGGATGAAGAGAACACAGGAGCTGACCGACTCATGACTGAGGTATGCCAAGCTAGGAATATATATCCATATTGGGGCTCATTTACTAAAGGGCTGCAACTGCTGTTTTATTTGTCTACAGTACTTCTAAGCTGGCCATTAAATTAGTGGGAAATGTCATGTTTAGGAACAGTGTGTGCACAGTATCCCCATTGCTGTCCATATACAAGAGCAGCCCACAGTGCACCTAAGCCCTATTACTACACCTGGGACTATATTTTGTGGCCATGATGCGCATGTACACAGAGCAGATTTAACAGACAAATATGCACACACAGTATACTGGCGAAAAATGTACAATTGTGTTTGGGGGGGAATCATGGGACTTGCAGCGGAACCCCTATAGCAAATCAGACCCATGATTACTCTGTGATGATAGCAGGGACTTACAGTGGTAGCAACAAAGGTCCAACTTGTTGGAAGGCGTAATGAAAAGGTAGGTTTACTTAACGCAGCATTGTTTTGAAATCCATGTTTAACCTACGCCTACACAACTAATCTCATCAATGAATGCTCATTAGCGGCAACTTCTAACAAAGGTTTCTCATTGAAAACCCCATTCACAATGTGCTCATTTGTGTTTATCTGTTGGACAGTTCCATTCCAAGGCCACAGAGAACTGAAATAGACATTTCTTATAATCATTCATATGTAACAGCTGAATCAAGGAAGGAAGACTACCCAAAGGCTAGAAATTAACACAATATTGATGGGCTGTGTATTTGCTGGGGCCACTGGCTTTCCTTGGGAAAATGAAATGCCGATACATTATACAGGACATTTCTTTCTGATGAGTTAGGAGATATCAGTGTTTTTGCATGGAAGAGTTACTGCTAAATGCTAGTTGTGAGCAAGTCATTATATATGGACTGTTTCAGAAAAATAATATTTTTTTTAATTACAGTGGAAATGTTATTTGAAGAATTTCTTCGTAACAAGGCCAGATTTATATGCAGCATTTGGCAGTTGTGGAGCCTTAGCAGAAAGTAGAACCTATGAAATGCAGCTTTGCATGAGCTGGAAGGAAATCATTAACTTCTGTATTAACTTAGTTTTATCTTTGAGAAATCCCTACCTCTAGTAAGATTCAGAGAGAACTATACCCATTCAACCTGGAAAACATAAAGAGATGTAAAACTCAAAATAAGGCTTTGCCTACTAAACAACCTTCCACTTTGAGTTTTGGTCGGTGGTGAATGTAACTGCAGTTCAAAGCAGTCCCTTTCTGCACTGCTGTGTCTGTCTTTTGAAATAATATCACAGAAGCTGCTTTCCCAACATCCATGGCTGTTAATCTGCTGGTTTCAGCTATATTATTTCAAGAGACAGAAACAGCAGTGCAGAAGGAGATGACTACTCCTCTTAACTGCTATTTCATTTACAAGTAACTTTAAAACCATAGAAAGTTAGTAATTTATTTATATGGGAGAGTTGCTTAGAATGATATTTCTCAATTCATTTGGGTTTCATTTGGAGGGGTTGAACTTGATGAACTTTGGTCTTTTTTCAACCCAAGGTGTTGGTGTAAAATATACTCCGGTACATAATGGCAGCATAAAGGGGAAGTTTCTGCTAACTATTATATGTTAAGCATGGCAATGGTAGGGAGTAAATAAAAAATACACATAAATACAAAAAGTAGAGAGGCAACTAGGCTTATGAGAGTCCTTAATGAGGTTTTGCAGAAGATACCTCAATTAAAAAATTAACACTTCTGGATAAAAGAACAATATCCTTTACTTAGCAACAAGCCTGGGACAAGGGATCTAACGTATTTCAGGTGCTTCACTCTTTGGGATCCCCAACCTTTTGAAGCCGTTAGCAACATTCAGAAGTAAAAGGCATTGGGGAGCAACACTAGCATGAGAAATGTTCTTAGGCTGCCAAATAAGTGCTGTGATTGCCCATTTGGTAGCCCCTATGTGGATTATCAACCTACATTGAGGCTCTGTTTGGCAGTACATCTGCTTTTTATGCAGCCAAAACTTTCCTCCAAACCTAGAATTCAAAAAAAAGCTCCTGCTTTGAGGCCACTGGGAGCAACATCCAAGGAGTTGGAGAGCAACATGTTATTCACGAGCTACTGGTTGGGGATCACTGCCTTAGAGAAATCTGTATTAGCATTATATAAAGCTGCCGCTTGTAGAGTGTACCTAATGGGACCTCATATTAGATGGAATGCTTGCCCGCTGCAAGAATGTCCTAACACACCAGAATCAGCAGCAATCCTTTAGCTTTGACGTGCTACAATGTTTTATACCAGTGTCATGCCACAGAAATAATTCAACATTTCACTTTAAGTTTCTTTTTTACCTTCACCTTCTGAACTTTGACCACAGTCTTTAAGGAATAGCTGAACTTCTAGGGAACAATAGCTAAACAGCTTATCTGTTGTTTTAATTCCTAAAAAGTTTGCATTTAGATTGGTATCACATTGTAGGGAGCCATGTTAGTTACAATTTAATAGGCGTACGAGCAATTCTTTATCTTTTGCAAATACATGGTGTGTGCTGAGGATGGCTAGGAGGTTGCATCCATCCACAAAGTCAGGAAGGGTCAGCATTCAGCTAATTCTAGAGAGGAAGGGAAAGACCCAGATAATGTGACAAGAGACAGAGACATCAATACTTTCATTTAGTATTATAATGAAAAAGCTTATCAAAAATCAGAATGTTTCAGTGGTTTAGCAGCCACTTCATTAGACTCATTTGGTTATGTACTGACAATATCTCTCTCCCCTTAACTCCCAGTTTAGTTCAAGCCGGCAGTTTGTTTCCATTTAGTATGTCTGTGGTAAGCTCATTGTTCTACAGAGACCCAAAGCTGAAGTCAGATGCTGAGAAACTTATCGCTTGCATGGCCTTGGCTCCATGTAACTCCGAACATCGCTACTTACATAGATCCAGCCAGTGCATTCTTGGCATCAGCATAGCTGCAACATGCTCTGCCGTCCTGTTCATAGGGACATTATGTAGTGAAACTGTATATATGGTAACAAATAATGCAATACTGATGGAATGTTCTATTAACCTGCTGCTGAAGGAATCTCAGCACACATTGTTTATCACATCTTTATCATCCAAGGCATTCTGCTGAGCTGTTAGGTTGGAGACAGATTGTGTACATTTGGTGACTGGTCATAGAGCTCCCATTTCATTCCTCACTGATTATTTTGGGCTTTAATGAGTATTTGGTTTTAATCAATTTATTTCCATCTGTTTTTAAATCAAAAAAAGTCCCTGTAGTGTGTGTGTTTTGCTGGTAGTTCACTATTACATATTAAGTGCATCTACTTCATCTACCTTCTAGCTGTCTATTCCATCTGCTTATATTTTCCCATCTCTGTACTATATTACCCAACCTTCACCTTACATGCTTGTGCTTCACTTAGGGGCCGATTCACTAACTTCGAGTGAAGGATTCGAAGTAAAAAAACTTCGAATTTCGAAGTGTTTTTTGGGCTACTTCGACCTCGAATCAAAGGATTCAAACGAAAAATCGTTCGACTATTCGATAGTCGAAGTACTGTCTCTTTAAGAAAAAACTTCGACCCCCTAGTTCTCCATCTAAAAGCTACCGAAGTCAATGTTAGCCTATGGGGAAGGTCCCCATAGGCTTTCCTAAGTTTTTTTGGTCGAAGGATAATCCTTCGATCGTTGGATTAAAATCCTTCGAATCGTTCTATTCGAATTATTTAATCGCTCGATCGAAGGATTATTCCTTCGATCCTTCGATCGAACTATTTTCGCTAAAATCCTTCGACTTCGATATTCAAAGTCGAAGGATTTTAATTCCCAGTCGAATATCGAGGGTTAATTAACCCTCGATATTCGACCCTTGGTGAATCAGCCCCCAAGTCTTATTTCTTTTAGTCTTTTTTTAACCCACTCATGCTCCTAAGGTCTGCATTGCATACATCGCCCCATTACGTATCAAAATGTGATCCTAATATTATCCTTTATTTGCTGATTTCTTGAACTGGGTATTTATAGATCTGGTCATCCAACCTTGTCATTATTTAGCCACATTCACCACGTCATAGAGGCACATTTATCAAGGGTCGGCATTTCTAATTCAGGTTAGTTTTTAAAACTCCCATAAATTAGAAATTCGACTTGCCAAAAAAAACTCGAATGTCAGGAAGGCTGCAAACATCTCCAAATTGATCCCTGGACCTCTCCCATTGACTTAAACAGTAATTCAGTAGGTGGCGAATAGCCGAATTTGAATTCTTACAGGGCCAGAGTATGATGAATCTTGAAGAATCTAATTTTAAAGAAACTCGAATCGAGTTTGTATAACTCTCTAGTCGAATTTGACAGTTTTGACCATAAAAAAATTTAAAAAATTGAATTTTCAATTCGAAACTTTAATAAATCTGCCCCATAGTGTTATGCTTATCTTGCTATCAATATTGGAATGAAAAGCTTGGTTATTACCATTTCCCTTTCTCAGGTATAGGTTTTAGACATGCTTGGAACTGGAAACTTCATGCATAAGAATGAAATCCAGTAATCCAGCTAATTTTTTAGTAGCTGTATGCACACAATATCTCAAATATATTGATAATGGGTTGAGTGCAGAGGACTCTTGTATTTGACTATATGTATTTTGTGGTCACAGCCTCATTGCACCCCCGCCTAATGGTTTTAAAAATTAGCACAACTTTCCCTTGTTTGTTATAGATATTTGGATATTCACACTTCCAATCAGGTTCATGTTCTGCAAGTAACTGCATTAGAAACATGGTACAGTGCCGAAAAAAATTGAATTGAAAGCCAGGTTCTGTGTATAGCTGAATGCATTGTCCTGTTGCAAACCCTGAAAAAGAACATGGGTGGGACTTGAACTTTGGCTTTGCTGTTGACGGATATGAATGGTGCGTAATCATGCACTAAATATAAATCAGAAAGGTCTGAAGCTGTAAACTCCCAATGCACCTGGAACTGTAAATATAGACATACTAAACATGCATAGAGTGGCATAACAACCAACATATATTCCCCATGTGTGTGTAGCTGCTTGTTACTAGTTATGCCTAATAAGCAGACATAACAGTTGGACACACACTTGCTTTACTAGTTTAGCCAGCCATTTTTCTGTGTCACCGATCACTGATCAATTACCAAAGGCAACTTTAAATCTTATACAGTAGAATAAAAAAATCCAAAAGCCATTTCAGTTCACCTTGATTGGTGCTTATGTAAGTCATGATCTGACCTCAGAATTCCATGGCTGCCCTAATCTTGTAACTTGTGTGACCTCCATTTCTTGTGGGAGTGGCCATATTGTACTATATTCAAGTCTTGAGGCTTTGAGCTAAACAATTCAAACGGTTAGTCATTATGGATGATGGTGCAAGCTGTACACACACACACGAATGGCCAAAGTACCCTGATCTATGCAATTGCAATCATTTTGTGATTGGCCTATGACTATTTAGCATAATCTACTGCACAAAGGCACCATATATGTACAGATGATTATGCAGTTTGATTGAAACTTAATCAGACAATAATCTAGATTTATTGTTAAACGCTACAATGAAATATTTGGATAGTTCTGTATATAAATGTAAATAGATGATGCGAATTGTCAGCTTCTTTCCTGTTGTGCAGTTTATAGCAACCCCCTCTAACTGTACCTCCTAATTCTGGGTTTAAATAGGATCAATGTTTCTGGTGATCCCCTTGGGAATGTGTGAGTCACGTCAGCAGTGAGCTGTGCAGGGTGGTGTGTGTAATCTTTAGCCCCACTGTAAGTAGGAAATCCGCTCAGCACACGAGTTGCAAGACGCAATGCATTGGATTTGTTTGCCCTGGAGTGTGGCAGAAGTAGTTTACAAAGTCCCACACTTCCAGGTCTATATGCATTCAAGAAACATAGTTCATAAGTATATTGTTAGAAAAAAAAAAAACAGGAATGGATGGAATGCTTTTCTAAAATAATCCCCTTACCAGAACAGGAATAGAAAGTGTAAGATGGAAAGCTGTGGGGAATTATACAGACAATAGTTGTTCTGTGGGAGTAGAAATAAAAAGAAAAAACTTACAGGGGGAACAAGTTGCTGATACTGTGGAAGGAAGTAAAAATCTTAGAATGACATGGTGGCTGGGGTTTGGAATACAGGTATAGGATCCCTTATCCGGAAACCCGATAACCAGAAAACTCCGAATTACGGAATGGCTGTCTCCCATAGACTCCATTTTACCCAAATAATCAAAATTTTTAAAAATGATTTCCTTTTTCTCTGTATTAATAAAACAGCAGCTTGTACTTGATCCCAACAAAGATATAATTAATCCTTATTGGAAGCAAAACCAGCCTATTGGGTTAATTTAATGTTTAAATGAATTTCTAGTAGACTTAAGGCATTAAGACCCAAATTACAGAAAGATCCGTTATCCAGAAAACCCCAGGTCCCGAGCATTCTGGATAACAGGTCCCATACCTGTACTTGATATAGCATAGGGGCATATTTTTGATCAGGTCGATATCAAATTGCTGTTGTTATTGGTGAACATGTCATCATACCTATGGATATATATATATATATTTATTACACAAACGCCATGAATATCCTGTAAAATATATAATTTTTCCTACACAACTCACTAAAACATGTGTATTATAATACATAAAATACCCCTTGTTGGAAAATATGAAGATATTAGAAGTAACCTCAGAGTTCCATGACCTGTATAAAAGCATTATAATATATTTATATTTTACAATAAGTGGTACTTTATTCTTATTATATAAGATCCTAATATGGTTAGAGAAACAAAGCCTTGTGCAGGAGTTGCTTTCACAAAGGCTGCTCAGCTTGCTCCTTTTGCACAAGGCACAGAGCTTTATACTGATATGGAAGTGTGAGGGAACTGGGGACAACTGTAGGCGAAACTGCTTTCTCGTGACTGCAACGTCTGTATGTTTGTTTGACATGCAAGGCACAATAGACGAGCTACTCTCAATCAACCGACTACAAATATCAGTCCTGTGTTGCAGGCAACATTATTTGGGACGTACTGTTAAAAAGCTAACAGACCAAGATTCTTTGCAGTTCTTTTAATTTGGCAGCTAAAAGTAAAATGGTACTTTTCTCACTGCAAGCTAAAGGGAAACCTACATGCCCTAAAATATTGAGAATTTGTTTATAGTTAACTAGACTAGACTTAGTTGAATCAATACTATTTCGTACACACAAAATTATTTGCAGTCATATTCACTGCCTCAGCTGAGAAAGTCTCCATTTTATTTGGTATAACAGCACAACCTGTCTCAAATAAATATGCTACAGAGAATGTCTCAGCTGAGATATGCAACAGGACATCTCCCGCTTGTACTAACATTCATTTTGGCGTGGAGACATTTAGTGCCAATATATGGTACTGTCACACTGATTTATGTATGATATTACAGGTATGGGACCTGTTATCCAGAATGCTCGGGACCTGGGGGTATATTTAGAAGTTAGAGATCACCACAGTCCTCTAGAGTGAAAGTCTGTCATTCTCCATTCATTACTATGAGATTTTAAAAGGTGTATTTATCAAAGGATGAACTTTCACCCATTGATAAATACTCTTTAAAAATCCCATAGAAATGAATGGAGAGTGGCGGAATTTCAGTCTAGAGGACTGTGGTAATCTCTAACTTCACTCTTTGATAAATATACCCCCTGGGGTTTTACGGATAACAGATATTTCTGTAATTTGGATCATCATACCTTAAGAGGCCCATTTACTAAGTTCGAGTGAAGGAATAGAGGAAAAATAGTTAGATTTTCGAATGGTTTTTTTGGCTACTTCGACCTTCGACTACGACCTTCGAATTGAACGATTCGAACTAAAAATCATTTGATTATTCATCCATTCGATAGTCGAAGTACTGTCTCTTTAAGAAAAAACTTCAACCCCCTAGTTCGCCACCTAAAAGCTACCGAAGTCAATGTTAGCCTATGGGGAAGGTCCCCATAGGCTTTCCAAGTTTTTTCTGATCGAAGGATAATCCTTCGATCGATGGATTAAAATCGTTCGATTCGAAGGATTTAATCGTTCGATCGAAGGATTATTCCTTCGATCGATCGAACGAATTGCGCAAAATCCTTCGACTTCGATATTCGAAGTCGAAGTATTTTAATTCGGCAGTCGAATATCGAGGGTTAATTAACCCTCGATATTCGACCCTTGATACATCTGCCCCTAAGTCTACTAGAAAATCTTGTAAACATCAAATAAACCCAATAGGCTAGTTTTGCTTCCAAAAAGGATTAATTATATCATAGATCAAGTTAATTATATCTTGGATTAAGTACAAGGTACTGTTATATTATTACAGAGAAATAATTTTGATTATTTTATTATTATGGAGTCTATGGGAGACAGCCTTTCCGTAATTCAGAGCTTTCTGGATAACTGGGTTGCTGGATAACAGATCCCATACCTGTACCATATACAGCTTAGAGTGTCTACAACCTAGGCAACCTTGATACCTGTGCTTGAAAAACACTGCTACATACCAAGGTTCTCAAATTGTCATTAGATTGGTTAAAGCACAGGGCTAGTGATACATGGGTTGGGTCAACCAGTTGCGCTTAGATAGGGGTCATGGGCAGAACCAAGTACAGCCGAAACATTGTGACTTAATAAATTGCTGCTTTATTTACCCAGTACAGAGAGTGCACCAGTGAATATATATATTACATTTTATAGACTTCCTTTGCACCAGGAGATGTGCACTGTGTAAGGAATTAGCTTTACTTATTTATACCACGTACATGTCAATTTTGCGGTTAGGATAATAGCACTGCATTGTGAGATAAATAAAACATTTAAAAAGACCTGGTATTTGCTGATCTAGTTACATGACAGAATGGTGGCCCAGTAGTTACCATACAGTATATGCTACGCAGCACTGGCTTCTTGGGTTCATTTCTAGCCACAGTTTTCGGTCTGTGTGGGTTTCTTCTCACCTTTTTGTTCACAATGTAAATTTCTAGGTTAACTGGTTTCTGATGGAATTGTCCCTAGTTCATTTTTGGGACTGGAATGGAAATTAGACTGATAGGAACATGACAGTGTCATGTAAATAAAGCAGCAAATAGCAATTGGCTTCTGATAACTTGGTGTATAGGGACAGGCGTCCTGGGCCTATTTTCATTGCAGAGACAGAAACAAGCGCAGTACTTTAGTCATGCCATAGCCCATGTCCCTTCTCTTTACGCAGCCCTACCATACATTCCTCTGAGCCCAATGGAATGGCAGACATTTCAAGGATTCTGAAGTGTTATTTATTTTTTTATGGGTGATAAACTCTAGGTGACCCAGCAACACTCCTTGAACTCACAATGTGCCACCCCTTCAGAAAACACTGACCCCCCTTCTATTCTTTTACTCTAGGTACGCACCTTGATCTCTCTCTCCACCCCTTCCAGCTATCTGCACAGTCCATGGTGGCTGGAGAGACCTGGGGGGTTGGGAAGATTCCTGCAGATATTGTACAGTCCCTATACCGACACCAATTCTTTCCCAGCATTGTGCATTCTTCATGAACTCTACTCAGTGATACAATTGCTCTTCTAAACAAGTCATTGTCAATATATACATAAGAACAATAGATGTGGTAGTAAGAATGCTAAAAGAATTACCATAAATCGGGGGTTTTTCACATGAACCAGAATTGGTCCCAATGTTCTTTGGTGTCGGCTCCTGTGATTCCCTTTAAAACACTTAAAGGGGAACTCCACACAAAAACAACTTAAGCTTTTTGAAAAGTAAACATAATTTCAAGCAACTTTGCAATGTACATCAATTAAAAAATATGCAGACTTTTCGTGATTTTTAATGGTTTGGAACAGTTCCCTAAGCCTAGCCCCCTGCTCTCCTGCTGATCTGTTCGACTACTTTCCTGAGCTGGCTGACTACTGTTACTTTTTATTAGCAGCCATCTGTCTTTAGCCTGCATCCTCCAATCCCCACAATTCCCTGCACAAGTGATTTCAATAAGGAATGGAACATCGCAGTGCAATGCATTGTGGGTTATGTAGTTCCTGCATGCTGTCTGTAAACTCTGGAGAAGTTGTTACAATTTGTAACATCAGTGTTTAGTCCCTTCTTCCCTGCCAGGATTTCAAATGATGCAGAAAGAGAAGAACTGTTCATCATCTGGATTTCAGCATAGAAAATGGCATTTGATGTATTCATACTTTTTAAATTAACCCGATAACTGTGATGGGTATATTAGGGGGTTCTGTGTTATGTGGGCCTCTTTCGGAGTTCCCCTTTAAATACTGTACAATTTTTGCAATGGTACTAATTAAAACAATGTAGCAGAAATCATTCATCTGCATATGGGGCGGGTGCCAAGTGCAAAAAAACATGGAGGAGAAATGCAAGCTTAGAAACTGTCCCTCTGTTGATCATTGTGCCTGCACCCATAAACTTTACCTCTGCTTGGGTGAAGATTTTGGTGCAAAATGCTAAATCTAGCATTTTGTCACCTACACCCTAGTGGTAATGTTCCCTGGTGCAAGCACAACAATTAACAGAGGAGCAATGGAGGAGCGGATCCTAGGCTGAGAACCACATCATGTGGCCCTACCCTTAGTACAGAGAAAGAACTAATCAGAGTCTTGTTTTTGGATAACCACTTTCTAGATAATAGATTCCAAACCTGTAAAGGATTGAGAGCAGGATGGATTTCTTGCTATAAAGTCATGTCTAACTAATCTGGGCGTTTACTGATCAACTGGAACAGTGTTTTTAGGAATTTTTGTTAGTATTATGAGTTATTGTGCATTAGCTTCAGTAATGAATAGGGCAGCAAAAAACATTTAGGCACCCTTAGATTTTTTTTTACATCCCCTATAGGGTTTTTCCCCCTTGCAGCAGTGCAGAACCATAATGTAATTAAGGTACATTATCCAGAAAACATAGGTTACTCAACTGGTTGGCTCACTTAGGAGGCCCAACATGGATTCCTAAAGTGTGGGGCCTGTCAAAATAATATCAATATTATTAATATTGCATATTT
This sequence comes from Xenopus laevis, assembly GCF_017654675.1. Lineage (NCBI taxonomy): Eukaryota > Metazoa > Chordata > Amphibia > Anura > Pipidae > Xenopus > Xenopus laevis. Next base: position 128,077,171 of record NC_054374.1, on the reverse strand, counting down.
GTAACCTTGTTTCAAGATAATAGGGCCCTGACTAAATACTGGACTATGAATGCAGACTTTTGACAGAAAACTGCTCAAAAGTAGAGGACTGAAGATAATTGTTTAATTTCAGATGAAGGTTAGTCTGTGCATACCACTAACTGACTAACAATTGCTTGCTATTATATGGCTCGGGCAGGACTTTTCCTGCAACCACTGAGATTACTGTAAAGCCCAGCATCAATGAAGTACTAAGAGTAGGAATGGACTAGATAGTACAGATACCTGAATTTATGCCAATAATAAGTGCAAAGTGATGCATATTGGCACTGGAATCCACATGAAGAATACAGATTGAATGGTAATTTTCAGTCAACAATAGCAGAGCAGAAGTAGGAGTCACAATTGTGGCTGAATTGAAAGCAAGCAAGCAGTGTTGTAAACCCATGGGAAAAGCAAACATAACACCATGTTGTATAGGAAGTTGTATTACCAGCAGAAAGAGGCAGGTTATATTGCCATTTTATAGGTGACAGGTGAGATCTCACCTTTAGAATTCTATTCTCTGTACAGACTTTAAACAGTAGCCACTAAAATGGCCTTAACAGCCAAATAGATCAGGAAGAAGTTCAGAGCCATAATAGCGCAGCTTGGGAAAACAAACAGGAAAAGACAACACAACAGAAACTTTTAGTTATAGGAAAGGATTTGTTTGATCCTCAGATATAATAAGATTATGAGCTCTTCAGGGCAGGGTGTCTTCCTTGTGCTTTTCTTTTTGGGAGCTACAAAGTGAAGCTTCCACAGTCACTGCGTCTCTGCTGTTTCTACTGCAACCTGAGAGGTTAACAGTGGTGGAAAGGCAAAAAGGTAGCAACCCTTGTCAATAAATGACATAAGAGTTAATATAGGCATTCACTGTATATGCCACCCTGATGAAAAATACCCTGTGTATGAAGAGACTATATTACAAAAAGCCTTTTTAATTTCTTATTCCCAAATCAAGGGTATCAATATGAAGTTGTTCGTCCCTTTACTTTTTGCAACATTGTTGGTGCTTGCATACGAGTTATGGATCTAGGGTTTGGTTTTGACATAATGGTACATTGGGTTTGAATTGTTCCTGCAAAATTATCTGTTTGCAAAATAAAGGTCGTTTTAGGCCAAAAAGAGAGTGCTGCTTATTATAACTCTTTATTTGCTATGATGAAATGGGCAGTGCAGCGCTGGCAACATATCATGTGCTTTCAGGACTGGCAATCGGTGGATTCTGGCAAATACCAGAGGGGCTGCTTTAAGATGCCATAGACAGTCACTATTTAGTGGGCAGGTGGGGGCTGTCTGAAACTCTGTGTACATAAAAAACCTGGGCTTATTTTGAATCCCAGGCCTGTTTTCTTGTCAGATACTCTGGTGCAATCCAGACACTGCAAAGTTACATGTAGATACAGTATGCTCTGAGTTGCTGAGTAGAATGTAGTGTTGTGGGTATTAACGATGATGATGCATTTTCCCAGGGTGAGGAAGTTCAGGTTAGTGACAGAGATTATCCCACAAGGAATCATTTGTGCCTGTTGGGGAGTAACGGGAGAGGATGCACATAGGGCACAGAAATCTCTCCAGTCCCACGTTGCCCTTTTCTTGTTTGCGCCCATTCCTAACAGCAGTGACGTCTCTGAAAAGCTCCATTGTGGGCAGGCTAGAGAGTTTGCTGCTATGTTGCTTCTGAACTCTGTGCTGGCAAATTCTCACCATGTTAAGTCATTTGGAGGATGGAAAATGGTTATTGTTTGAGCTTGGCAACAAGTCCAAGGACCATTCTACATGTAGATCTTTTTCCTACATCAACATTCTTAAAGGTGCACTTTTACATGATAAAACTTTAATTCAGTACAGCGCTGAACAATTGTTATTGTCGGGATTAGTTTTCTGGTTCCATTTGTTATCTCACATGTCCCTTTTTCCTTCATAGTGAATGTCTCCTCAGTTTCTGAATCCTGAGATTTGCTTTTCTGTTTTTATGGGCCTTGCCATTGGGGGCAGAGGGTCAGCATCCGCATCACTGAATGTACAAGGGAGGGAGGGAGAGGATGTGTGAAACACAGCTAAGATTCCAAAGGACAAAACTTGTCGCTTGTGCAGTAAGTCACAGATTAGCACAAAGACCATTATTGTGCAACACAATAACAATGAAAAATCAACATCCACCAATGTTCTGCACTTTTCCCTTACTCTGTGCTGAAGGCAATTTCATCTTTAGGAGAAAGAAACGGAAGCAGCACAGGGTGGGAGGAGGATTTGTATACCGAAATTCACAGTGTCGGACTGGCCCACCGGGATACTAGGAAATCTCCGGTGGGCCCAGGTGCCAGTGGGCCTCTTGCTTCTAATCATTTGACCTATTTCATGGTTATTCCCTATTTCTTTATGGGAACAAAGAGGCTTAATAATGGAAGAATAGAGTTTAGTATGTAGAGAGAAGAGACTAGAAGAATAAAGAGGTTGAATGAGGAGAGGAGGTATAATAGTTTGGAAAGTGGGCCCTCAGCCTGAGGTTTTCGGGTGGGCCCCTGGCATCCCAGTCCGACACTGGTAATTCATTTCTCAATTCGCTTATAGTTTGTACCCAACGTTATTGCATAGCTGTAGCAGACATCTGTGGATGATGGACCAGATTTTTCACATACTTTTTAGTAACTAAATCTGTTTATAAAAAGCCAGTGTACAAAAAAAAAAACTTCTGACTGCTTGGCGGATTATTTATCAAAATCTAAAATTTTCTCACTATTTGCTGAAAACCACTATGACCAAATCCGCACAGACTTTCCCCCCTACTTATTATTACATTTTCACGAAAATTTCTTGCGTGGAAAAATACTTTTTCAGATTATCGCTTGAAAACCACAAAATCTTTGGATTATTAATTAAAACCAAGCGCATAACAGGATACCTTCCAATTGTAAACAGGACATCTGTCTTCTACATGAACTCGGCAGGTCTGAGAACTTTTTATTCTGACTTTTAATACCATCAGAGTTTTAATAAATCACGAAAAAGTCAAGTTTTTTATTTCTATGAAAAATAGTGGTTTCCCCTTTAAAAGTCCAACCAAAAGAAAAATCGGACTTTAATAAATAATCCCCCATGCCTTGGCGTCAATTGTCTTCCTTTGAAAAATAGACAGACATCTTTTTGCTTTTAAAATATTTAAATGTTGCAGACTCCCAAACACACAACACCATTTATCACAAAGCAGGGCCCTTTTAGATTGAAGCAGAATGTATCGCAAGCTTGTATCTTTAGTGACAAGCAGCGCATTCCCTTCTACCTTTTCCCCATGATGTTGACCCAAGGCATCACATGCTTTCCACTGCCACCACCTAGGCCCTACCTCTTTGAAACAACATCACTGCCAAAATTAGAATATGGGTTACAGGTGTCTGCAAACATTACCATTATATGCTTATTTACATTTTGTCCACAGAAAAAGGTCATACCCAGAACAATGGAAAGCAGTATTGTGCCACTTTTAATGCTATGTTGAAGTCACACACCAGCTTCTATTTTAGAATCCATAACAAACAAAGCTCTGAAATCCCTTTGTATGCAAAATGGTGTGACCTATGATACTAAATGCATAATACTAGTCTTGTATGGGCTCTATGGGAAGGTAGTACCTTTATTAAGCATCATTTGCAGCTCTTACAAAGCCGGGTCAGATCAGAAACCCCCAAGCAATAGAAAAAAGTAACATCACTAGACACTTTGCATCGTGTAATGGAGGGGACATAACCCTCTTTTCTATTCAGGGGATAGAGAGAGTAAGACTAGGAGTGAGGGGGGGGCATCTATAACTTTTAGAAAGGAGAGAAGTGTATTGGATTTTTCATCTGGAAACACGTCTGCCACTGGGACTTAACCACAAATTTGAAGTCACATGTTATACTTAAACACGTAAGATCTGCCCCATGACATAGAACGATGTTTACCTTATAAAAACTCCAAACAGAATGAACTTGTGACGGCTTTTTGTTATTTAGAATATATTTACATCAATGAAAGTTTGTGCAAAGCTCTCTCATTGGATTAACTATAATCTTTCATGACTACGATATTTACGTATTCCTAATGTATTATGCTGTATAATAATGAATTTTTAAATGTTATGGTACTAAAATGGAACTCGAGGTTACAATGTATAATGTAAAAGAAATGGTACGAATACCCTACATAGGCATCATGACACAAAGGAAGTGGGGTTAATCCCCTGTAATGTTTGATTGGATTTAAGAGAAAAGGGGTGGGATCACCTGGGTTTAAATTCAGTGTTTAATTTGCTACTGGACCTTGCGGTACCATGCGGGTTGGAGGTAGAAGTTTCGGGAGCGGGTATAGACGCGGGTCGGCGGTTCTTCTCAATAGCGAGTTTTACTCCTTTTATTCTGATCATGCCTACTTCTAATGACATCACTTCCGGTTTACAATGAAAGCACTTCCTGTTTCTTTATGGTCAGCGGGTCGCGGATAAGGTACTTGCGGGTCGGGTAGCGGGTAAGTGTGCGGGTTGTCCAATCAGGTCCGGTTGCGGGCCAGGTTCAACAAATTGGTTCTGCGCAGGACTCTAATACAAGTATTATTGAGCCACTTGTATAGGTCATATCAACAGAGCAACCTTTGTGCTTTTTACCATAGACTCATAAAGATGAATGCACTTTCATATCCTTTTTAGGGTGCAAACTTACTAAAGTAGAAACATTATGGATACATTTCTCAAGTCGGCAACACGTTGCCCTGTAGAGATTCTATTCCTACTTAATAACTCAACATTTTCTAATAATTGAATTACAATGTACGCTTAAGGTTATAGCAGTTTAAAGGGGAACTATCGCGAAAATGAAAATTTAATATAAACTTCCTCATACTGAAGTAAGAAACTTTCTAAATACAATCAATTAAATATTCTGTACTGTTGAATACTGAAATAATCAAGGTTATCTTCACTATTCCTCTCTCAGCGTCTGTTTCTCTTCATTCTGTCTTCATGCAGCAGTTGCGTGTCAGATTAATTATCCAATATATTTTATAGTGGGGGGCTCCCTTTCCTAGCAGATGTATTACAACTCACTCAAATAATTGATTCCAGTACTAACAAAATCTAACAAAATAACTGCCTTTTGTACAAATTCTACATGTAAAGAGACAGGATTTCTGGTGAATTTAATAGAGTGAGCTCAAATACATCTTCTAGGCAAAATGAGCCCCCCTATAAGATATATTGGATCATTCATCTGACACCCAACTGCTGCATGAAGACAGAATGAAGAGAAATAGATGCTGAGAGAAGGATAGTGAAGATAAACTTGATTATTTCAGAAACAGTACAGAATGTTTGATTGTTTAGAAAGTTTCTTATTTCTTAAATATGCTATAAATTGCACCTTTTAGCTATAGTCTAGTACAACCATACCTGAAACTACTACCTAAAACATTTAGCTGCAGCTGGTGTCACTTCCCTTTTTACTACTTAGTGAGCGAACTTGGCTTCTTTTAGGGCAATGGTTTTGTTGAGACTGGCCACCAGCTGAGTTTCCTAAGAGTCTCGGCCAAAGAACCTTGGCACAGGGCCCTAGCTGGGTATGATAATAGATGCAGCATATGTGTGGGGTGTCTCAGGAAGAGTGCCAGCAGTGGGAGAGCAGCAGGAAGCAGCATTTGAAAGTTCAGAATTTTTTGCATTCCAAACTATAAATTTGCATGAAAATCAGGTTAATTAATTACCAGCTATTAAAGTGAAATCATTCAGCCATACACTATAGGCTCTTGGGAGTGGCAGAGGTAGGAGCATGGATTTCCGCACACCCGTAGCTAAGTGCATCGAGTGAATACGAGGCCTTCATTTGCAAGAAAGTAACTGTACAAGATATGAGAATGTTTCCATTAACCAGTGGCTAGATTTGGCTCTCAACTATTCTAATACTGGGAGTCATGGTATGTAGTACCACAGGTTTTAAAAAAACCTACAGCATTATATGTGTGTATTAAATAAAACATAACTAGAATTCCTAATAACTAGAATTCCCTCTACAAATAGAATCCTTAAAGGGTCGGTGCATGTGCATTTCCAGTAGTTTTCAACCTATGTGATGTGTATGAAAATTAGTAGTTATTTACAAAGCAGCTGCACATGATAATATCCACATATCATCTTCCTCCTTGTAAGTCCATGGAGAATTGCTGCTAGTGGTGATTATCTGGTTGAAGTGTTAGGTGATTTCTAGTATTAGCACTTACTAAGTATAATTAACCCTGTGCAAATTCCCTGTATAAGGGCGACATTGGTTTCAGGCAGTACAGCATTGCTCAGCAAGGAATAAGGGGCAAATTCACAAACCTATGGAAGTTTGCCAGCGATATCGCCAGGTGAAAAAACGCTAATTTACTAAAATGCGAAGTTGCGTTCAGGGCGCCAAACGATTGTGAAGTTTTGCTAGTGTTAATTCGGCAAGCAAAGTGAACTTGCGCTAGCATGGCTAATTTGCATACGGCGGGAAGTTACATTTCAATGGACGTATATGTTGCAGCAAATACATTACACTACACAAGCCCAGGGACGCTTAATAAAATTAAATAGAGTTGTTATAATGCCCTACACATGAGCCCAGTGTATAGTTTATGTGCCATATGTTAGGAAATGTAGGGGGGAAACCGGGTACCCTAAAAAAAAAAAAAAGTATGATCTTTTGCAGCCTATCACCCTGAAAAATGAAAAGTCGCCAGCGTTTTTTGGAACTCCTGTCTACTCTATTGCACTTCGCCTGGTCTAAGGTGGCGAAGGCAAGTCTGGCGCAAGAGGTAACGTTCATTAAAATCCACATCTTAGTGAATTTGTGTAGTTACGTCCATTCGCCAGAGCGAAAATTCACCTGTCATTATAGTGCGAAGTAGCGCTACAGTCTATCTCCTTCACTAGCGAATTCACGCCTGCGCCCGTTAGTAGATCGGCAAAGTCCCGAAATGATGTCACGCTGGCAAATTTTCGCCAGCGTTAGTCACTTTGCCCTTTAGTAAATTTGCCACTAAGGAATCAGGGAGGCCTCTGCAGCTACATTTGATGAGATGCATTGCTCTAGTGTTTTATATGTACCCGTTTTAACCCCTTATTTCGGTTCTGCGCCCCAGTACTTCCAGACGGAGAAGTAACTAGTATTCTTCAGCATCAGTGCTGCACCTAAAGGCTTCAATGACAGATTCTAAACTTCATTCTAACTGACCGTGCCTGCCTGGTCCCCTGTTAAACCAAGGTCCTGGAAATGTGCCAAGGCTTGAATAACTTTCGGAGCAAACAAATAAAGGGAAATATGGAGGAGCGGAATAAAAAGAAACATCATGTGTATCCGTTAATAATAATTTGTACAAAGTTATCACTAGCAGATCCTAAAGGTAACAATCAAGGGGCAGGACTATTACAGCCTTTGCTTTGTAAGCTGCTTTTTTATAACTAAAATAATCCTGAAAATTTCTATAAAAACAAATCTCCACCAGCAGTTCTCTGTGAATTCAAATACACAATAAAATATGTCCATTTTACAGGCAGGGTTTTCCCTTCACTATAACTGGAGCCCATCAGTGGCAAAAGTCAAGAAATGTGATCCATACAGTAGGTCCTTAAGGTAGTTTCAAGGTGTTAATGACTCTGCTTGCAGTTTCACAAGACTCTGTTGTTTATTGGCAAGATGCGGCACATGGTTTTTTAACTACATTTACGTGTAACCGGCTTCAATTATAGCTCACAACATTGGATTGTGATGAAACAAATTGTGTGCAACCTGTAAAGAGAACTAAGGAATTAAAGGTGGCTTAGCTTTTTGAAATGTAAACATAATTTCAAGCAACTTTGCAATATACATCAATTAAAAAATATGCAGATTTTTTCTTGATTTTTAATGGTTTGTAACAGTTCCCTAAACCTAGCCCCCTGCTCTCCTGCTGATCTGTTCGACTACTTTGCTGAGCTTGCTGACTACTGTTACTTTGTATCAACAGCCATCTGTCCTCAGCCTGCATCCTCCAAACCCCACAATTCACTGCACACATGATTTCAATAAGGAAAGTAACCAGTGGCGGAACTACCGGGGGAGCAGGGGGTGCAATTGGGCCAGGGCCCGCACCCCTTCAGGGACCCCTGGCAGATCGCGCTCAGCCAATTTCCGGGTAGATAATTGCGTACGGAGGGGGGCGGAGGCCCGGCTGCACGTTTCGCACCAGGCCCCCCCTCTAGTTACGTTAATGAAAGTAACATCACAGTGCAATGCATTGTGGGTTATGTAGTTCCTGCATGCTGTCTGTAATATGTGAAGAAATTGTTACAATTTGTAACATCAGTGTTTAGTCCCTCCTTCCCTGCCAAGATTTTAAATGATGCAAAAAGAGAAGAACTGTTAACCAGCTGGATTGCAGCATACAAAATGGCATTTATTCATACTTTTTGAAGAAACAGATAAACGTGATCACAAAGCAATTTTAGAGAGTTGCAGTTCATCAGATACTGGGCTGCAGACTGGATAAGACATTGCAAGGCTAAATGGAGGGCTCTGGACTCACTGTGCCTTAGAAGAACTGTGTACAATCAAGTTCTCATGAAATCTCTCAGTGCCAGTGGATGGATTCAGAAAAACACTGGAATGTCCCGGGGTACTGCCTGCCGAGCTGGCATACCAGAGATAATTGTCTGTGCCCGTGGGTGCTGTTGGGGAGGATAGGGAATGAAGGGACATGGGCACAATATTTTCTAAAACTGGATACAGCTATAAAATGTAACCACCTAGCAGATGGCTAGATAAAACATGCATTGTCTGGAAGAAAGAAACACATGGGTGGAGGGAAATAAAAAATGGGGGCATTAGAGGACTGGGAAGAAACTGCATTTTTATGAATAGCATTTGATTCAGTATTTAATTGTGCTCCTACCCAGTTCGGTCTCTGGGATAACCTTTTTAGTAGTGTTTATTATATAAGAGATTATAGTGGAATATATTCAGAGCATGTGGTGTCCGGATACTTGGGAAGCAATGTGGGAGGTTCATTTGGAGGCTTTTGCCTGTCATAGAAATGTGTATGGGATTGTACCACCAGACATAACTAATAATATATAAAAATAAAATTATTTTTTACAGAAAAGTTTGGCCATTTAAGAAACAAAGTACAATAAGAGTTAAAGGGCATGTAAAGTGTAAAATATGCTGTATTTTGTATACTAAATATAAACATGAACTTACTGCACCACAAGCCTTATCAAACAAATAATTGATGCTTTCAAAGTTGGCTACAGGGGGTCACCATCTTGTAACTTTGTTAAACATCTTTGCAAGACTAAGACTGTGCACATGCTCAGTGTGGTCTGGGCTGCTTAGGGTTCGTCATAAACAAAGCTGCTTGAGTTCTGCATGGCTGGTAAGGTGGGGGCTCCCCCTGCTGTTCATACGTATGATTGTTTCCCTGCTCAGCAGTTAGGGACCATCTGACAATTCCTATCCACAGCAGTAAATGAAGGGAGAATTTCACTACATACAGTCAAGTTACTTATAAAAACTGTACACATTTTTTAATTAAAGTATATTGGAGATAGGTTTCTTTTTCATTAAAGTAAGTAAAAATAGGATTTTATTTTTTTTGCCTTTACATGCCCTTTAAGGAGGCCATACACCTACCGATACTATAGTAATAAACAGTAATAAAAGAAACACAATGATTGGCGGATCCTGGTTGAGGAGAATAGGAAGTTAGATGAAATCACTCATATAAGACATAACACAAGTGACAGATATTGGGAAATTTGGGGACCCTGGATATCCTATACAAAATAGCTTACCCACATTAAGGGCATTTCGAATTGAAAAAACTTCAAATTCGAATTCAAAAAAGACCAACCGAAATTAAGTCGGTTTTTTTTTTGGTCAAATAGGTGAGTTTTCGATCAAATAGGTCTATATTCGGCTAAATTCGAATCTTACGAATGAAGGAATCGAAATTAGAATTTTTTTCATTTGGAAATTCAGGTAGACCTTTGATAAATCTGCCCCAAAGTGGATAGTAGTCCTGGTAGTAGGTATTTATGAGCTATAAGATAAAACCTTCCTAGTACATAGCACTAGCATTATGGCTTACTACCTAATATACGAAGATATTACCAAGCTGTGCCACAAAACTCAATATGGTGAAATCAAAGAGCTTATGTACAATGTCATACTTAGATATATCTATATGCATATTTTTTATGATTATGTAAATAGATTCCCTAACCCTTCTCCCTACCCTTTTTGCCTTTTGTACCCCCTTCCCTATTTCATATTGTTTTAATTATCCTAATAAAAAATAAATAAATGAAAGATATTTGTATGCATGTATGGTAGGAGATGAGGCAAACGATATTGGCAAAGTGGTGGTCTCATCGATTGGACAGGATGAAATATTTTAAAGGCCAAACGTCGATGCCGAATTGTCAGATACAGGTAAGTTTGTTTCTGACAATTTAGCTCTTAAAAGAACAGTTATACCAAAAAATTAAAGCATTTTAAAGGAATGACACTATAATGTACGGTTGCCCTGAACTGATAAAACTGGTGTGTTTGCTTGAGAAACTCTACTATAGTTTATAATATAAACAAGGTGCTGTGTAGCCATGGGGGCAGCCATTCAAGCAAAGGATACAGATAACAGATAAGTCCTAAAGGATTCCATTGTATACTACAGAGCTTACATGTTATCTGCTGTGTATCTTGTGCCTTTTCTCCTTTTTCAGCTTTGAATGGCTGCACCCATGGCTACACAGCATCTTGTTTATATAAAATATAGTAGTGTTTCCAAACACACCAGTTGTACCAGTGAAGGGCAACACTAGATTATATTGTCATTCCTTTAAAACACTTTCATTGTTTGGTATTACTGTTCCTTTAATGCTAGTAGAGAAACAAACGCTAGGAAAGACTGTTATTGTCACATTTACTGTGATGTCTGATTCTTATTGGGTTAAAGCAGGGTTTTTATAGGCATAGTGTAAGCTGGCAGGCTGTGGGTCAGTTAGTACTGGGTTAGAATAGCACCAAGTCAGTGCTATCACATTCTATTGAAAGCTTATTTCAGTACTAGCTCTGGTTTTCCCATTAGAAACTATATACCAGGGGGCTTGTGTGCAAAACAAGGATTCTCTCATCTTCGAGCGTTTTAGTTTAAAAGATAGTACTTGGTTTAGGCAAACATGCCTTCTACTGATCGGTGTGATGCTCTGTTGTGTAAGGTTCATGTTGGGTTACAATTTAGAATAGCACAGAGGAATCTATGGCTATATGTTTTAGCCCTGCTTATATCAGGTTATAGTAGCGGTGCCTACAAGGTACATTGTGATCTAACAGTCAATTTTGTGTGCCTGCCAGTTCCCTCAAACAGTTCCATGCGATTATTTTTCTGCGTACGAGCAATAAAGTCATATTTTCTATGAGTCTGGCAGAACCTAATGTGATAGCCTCATTAAAAGTAAAACCCTTGAGACTTTACTCACCAATGACTGTCTTCTTGTTTCAGCGCTGCAAAGACAGAGTCAATGCCTTGGCTATCTCTGTGATGAACATGTGGCCAGGCTTGAAGCTGCGGGTGACCGAGGGCTGGGATGAGGACGGCCACCACGCTCACGACTCTTTGCATTATGAAGGGCGAGCGTTGGACATTACAACATCTGACCGAGACAGGAACAAATATGGCATGTTGGCCCGTCTGGCAGTGGAAGCTGGCTTTGACTGGGTGTATTACGAATCCAAAGCACACATCCATGTCTCTGTGAACACAGGTACAGGAACACAGTATTAAGGGCAGATTTATCAAGGGTCAAACTGAAAATTCAAAATTTATTTTTTATGGTCAAAACAATCAAATTAGACTAGGGAGTTATTCAAATTTGAATTTGATTCTCGAGATGTATCACACTCTTTAAGAACTCAAATTGCTGTTTAAGTCAATGGGAGACGTCCCGGGATCAATTTGGAGTTGTTTGAAGCCTTCCTGACATTCGAGTATATTTTTTTCAGAGAAAAAACTTGAATCAAGTTTTTTTAATTGGAATCGAATTCGATTCAGGTTTTCGGGTCGATTTAATTCATCAGGAGTTTAAAAATCCAATTTTTTTTTAAAAAAAATTTTGATTGCTCAAATTTTGAATTTATGGGAGTTTTTAAAAACTCCCATGAATTCGAAATTCAACCTTAGATAAATGTGCCTCTCAGGGCAGGACTCCATGGATGACTCCGGAGCAATCCGACGCGCTGCACAAAAAAGCAGCCATCAAGTCGGATGCAACGGAAATAAGGTATGCAATGCTATTGTCGGATTGCGTTGCATTGTTGATGCGATGCTACTGTCGGATGCAGACGCAGCGTGCAGCGTCTGCATCCGACAGTCGCGTTGCATCAATGCTGCGACACGATCCGACAATAGAATTACTTACCTTATTTCCTTCGTATCCGGCGTGACGGCTGCGTTTTTGTGCAACGTGTCGGATCGTGCCGGAATCGTCCGTGTAATCCTGCCCTCAGTGTTAAGCATTCCTTTCTGAGCCAATAATTCTATTATAACTGCAATATATTGCTTTTGCACAGTTCCATTTTATAACTGCTTCCTGGCCTACTTGTTAGTAGTGAGACATACCCCACCCCAGCCTGATGTTATATAGCTGCTGTATATTTTAGATGAACTCCTCCATGTTTTATGTAGACTGTTGCCTACTGATCCAAAATATGTAGATTTGGGTTATTTTATTACAGATGTGTGTGTCGGTGAAGCTATGTGCTAGACCTTTGTAGCGTTAGTTGGCAATGTGCAAAGTTAGACATGACAGGGCATCTATTGGGAGGTACAAGGGTTACAGCTTTAAGAAGCCCCTACGACAGCACAGAAAACTAATATTTACTATGCTTCAGTTTGTCATATGGGGGCCAAAATGGTCCTGAGAGTAAAAAGTAGGCTTCAGATGGCATCCCAACAGGACTACTTGGCATGGACTTCTCTGTGAGGCTTATATCAGAGCTGTAAGGTGACAGTATCCATAAAAATGTCTAAGATATATGATTATTTTTTCCAGATAACTCCCTGGGTGTCCGGTCTGGTGGCTGTTTTCCTGGAACAGCTATGGTTATGATGGAGACCGGCAAGAAAAAACCGCTGTCTGAACTAAAGCTTGGTGACACTGTCTTCACTACAGATGAAACAGGCCTGTTGATACATTCAGTGGTTCTGCTTTTCTTGCACAGGGACCCATATAAAACAGCTACGTTTGTGCTTATTGAAGCTGAGGGACACCCAACCAAGCTCCTTGTTACACCCAATCATCTGTTGTTTATAAAAAGCAGCTCATCAACAGGATTTCAACCAACTTTTGCTTATAGAGTTCAAATAGGAGACCTGATTCAAATCTATGTGAATGGCACTCAGGTGCAATCTTCTAAGGTTGTGAGGGTATCCGTAGATGAACAAACTGGAGTGTATGCTCCCATGACTGAACATGGAACCCTACTTGTGGATGGGGTGCTAACATCGTGCTATGCTACCGTGGAGTCACACACACTGGCACATGCATCTTTAGCCCCCCTCAGGCTCTTTCAAGGCATAGCTTCAATGCTTCCAGATTTACATACGAGTGATGGGGTGCACTGGTACTGTCACATACTCTATGTGCTGGCCAAGTATGTTCTTTGGTGGGATATGCCTTAAATTAAGTACAGATTAAGATGATGTGTTTCTGAATGCTGCTGAAAATGGGAAGAATCACAGACACAAGGAGAAATATGTTCATCTGCTTCCTCCCACTGATATACATGAAGAAGCTTTTCTCTAAAATGTGTACTGGGCAAGAGAGTTCTGCAGTCTATTCCTATTGCCTCAAAATCCTTCCCCTCGACTGGAACCCAAAGTACCCCACTTCCAAACTGTATAAAACTTATGGTTAGATGCAAGTTTAGGCTTGGTTGGCATATAATGAGCATATGAAGAAAGTAGCTATAATGATAGATATAACGAGAAAGTGCTATAATGAGAATATATTATATGGTGCGAAAGACAGAGGCGGCTCACATAAAGAATACTTAAACTGCAGGTTGAGTGACTGCACACGGTTGAATGGGGCACACCACTCTATGCTGTTCCAAGTTTACCATTTTCCGACATGAGTGGAAAAGGACTGAAAGCATCAGTTTCCAAGAAGTAACTATTTTTGTCGAAATCAAAAGTTTCCAAAATAGACAAAATTGCGTTTGCTTCAACCACCTTGTAGGTTGGGTGCAAAGCAGTCCGGAATCCCTTGCCAGGGATTTGGATAGACAGACAGAAAAAAAAGTACAGCTGCAGCACCTCATTGTTGCAAAAAGTGAAAACTTTTTTTTTGATTTATTAAGTCAAACAACCAGGCAACATTTCGGGCTTACTCTTGCCCTTTCATGATCCTTTGGCAAGGATCATGATTGTGAACCTCTTTGATGCTGCTAGAGATTGCATGCTCAGTGGGTAATGCTTAAAGGAGAACCAAACCCTGTATTTAAAAAAAAAAGAACCCTACCCCCCTACCCCACATAGACTCCCCAGCCTCCTAACCCCCAGCCTAGCTGATACCCGGGCAAATGCCCCTAACTTTTTACTTACCCCTCGGTGCAGACCCGGAAGATGGCTGCCATGAACTCCGATCCCTGAATCTGCATCGAGGGGTAAGTAAAAAGTTAGGGGGCATTTGCCCGGGGTAGCAGCTACGCTGGGGGGGGGAGGAAGGGGGGTCTATATGGGGTAGGGTTTTTTTTCAATAATGGGTTTGTTTCTCCATTAAGTGGTGTGTGTCATGCTTTCTGTCCATACACCACATATTAACTCCCTCCACATCAACTGGTCTCAGATATGCATGTACCAAATAAAAACACTGGGTCGTAAAGCTAGGAGGGCCTGATAGTCACTATGCACTGATTATTTATTTTCTCTTTCATAACTGCTAGTTTGGTGATCTAATAGCTGGCCCCAAAACTACCAGTTAAAAAGATCAGAGTCATATTATGGCTCCCGCTGCTGTAGAAAACATATATACTCTCTGCTTCACTAATACAAAGGGTATCCAAGTGGCTTTTATGATATTGAACTGAAGTCAGCTATTTCTCTGTAGATGCAGATGTATTCTGTTTTGCGGTGTCTTATTTGTCCCAGGTGCTTAAACATAGTAAAAAACAAAAATAAAGAATGGAAAATGCCAAAGTCCTTTATAAATGAACCACACCAAAATGAAAGGAATCTGAATCAATTGTGTTAAACAGTAGGGCATGTAGAGAAACAGCGCTAATGGAAATATATATTCAACAAAGATAATTGTTTACACCCCAAAAAGAAA
Organism: Xenopus laevis; assembly: GCF_017654675.1. Taxonomy (NCBI): domain Eukaryota; kingdom Metazoa; phylum Chordata; class Amphibia; order Anura; family Pipidae; genus Xenopus; species Xenopus laevis. The sequence continues at coordinate 128,061,786 of NC_054374.1, read as the reverse complement.
ACATACTTCAAATAGTCAGCATATTTGCAACCATTGCCATTTCCTGTATGCACAAAAATCTATATATTTTTCACCCTAAATTCCACAGTATGCGCTAGGAAATTAACCTCTCCATCCACTAAGTGCTTGAATATGATTAGAACTGGCCATAAACAGGCTGATCCACTGGTGTGCTTACCGGACAAGCAGGTGTTTGCCCAATTTGGTCACCCACATGGTCAAATATGGACAAACATTGACAACAATTAGATCACATGGAGGCCACTGCCATGTGATCCTTTCTTAGTAGTTCTCTGATTAGAACTATATGTATAACACAATTGCAATGCAAGCAGCAGTGTTCATTGGAATCATGCTGGGCAAGGGAAAGGGCAAAATAAATTTGACTTTAACTCAATCTATATCCCATTTGCAGAGACGCCATCAGGGGGGTGCTTTAATTGTTGACTAATATTTTGGGCCCCTTGGATGGGAGAAACCTGCTAACTCCCTAGTGTGGGGTCCAACAATCGCTGATTATAGCCTTGCTTGGTTTTTTTACCATCACCAATATGGCATGAATGTGTCCAGGGTGGAACTATAAACATAGCAGATTCTGTAACTACTGGGAACCTCAGGAAACGTTATAGGGGGCCTAGCGGGGCAATAAATAGTAGGGTGTTCCTTCAAATGATGTGGGGGCAAAGTAATTTATTTATACACGCTGATGTCTCCCACTTTCCCCTACAAGTTGATTTGCCTCAAAATATGCTGGAGATCATACTTACCAGAATTCCTAGACCAATTTTTGGTGATTATGGCTATGGCTGAAGACCATCTGACACACTCCCAAATCAACCCTATCCTACATCTGTAAGATCCACACTTGCCACATCATTCTGATCTCTCATGGGTAAAAACAGGGCTGTTGACAGGATAGAGTAGGAAGGGCAGATGATACAGAGACTAATTTACAGATTGCACAGGGAGAGTACATTTATTCTGTATCCCCCCCCCCACAGTGGATATACACAGTTGCTAGTAAAGAAGTACACAAACTGGGTTTTCATTGTCCAACGGGTCACTGGAGAAGGTGTGAGAAGGTAGTGGCGTATAACACAGCTTGTGCACCAGGTGGGAAAGGTGAGGCTTGGAGCAATTTTGCCCATCTAGTGCAAGACTCCTGTTCAATCTGCATAGTATATAAATACCTCATGCGCCAGCCACCTGCTGGCTGCCAAAACAAGGCACAACACTTGTGTAGCTGTGCCCTTAAATTGCAGGAAAACACATTCTATCTATTTCTCCTACAATTAAAAAAAAAAAAAACCTTGACATATTTTGTGTGTTTTCCGCAAAAGTATGAACCCCATCTGCTATAATACTTCTCTTTTTTTATTCCTAGCTATTTGACTCCAGTCATGTCTATGTACATCATAAATGATAGGGAATACCCAACTGCCACTGTGGCCTGGGGGTTAAACTGTCCACTGGTGATCACAATGAAGTGATGAGCAATGTCAATACATATTTTTGAAAAATAGTCATCTTCAAACAGTTTCAGGGGCCCTAAAATTACATGTGGGTGACAATACTAGTACTGGCACATGTACAATGTTGCATCTAGAATTAGTGGCCAGCAAACTTCTGTTGCATTGTGCATCACCATGGAAGGGCCCTTTATGCAGGTGTTAAACCTCTAAAACCGTGCTGCACAAATACTCTGAAAATCATTTATAACTAGAATTCTTTTTAATGAGAGAATGTTTTCGTTTCAGTAACAATTTTGTGTACTTGGATTCAATGGGATACAATCATCCAAAAAGTTACCCTTTTAAAAATTTAATTTTTAGATAGTAGGCCTCTTTACAAAAACTGGGGCAAGACACAAAGTGTTTTGACCTATACACACTGTTTTGCCCAACATACAATTCTTTGTGAAAGCAGAGAGTTGTGCCTCACTCTGTTGCACTCCCCCCCCCATGGATATAAAGGAAGCCAGGAACAGCCGCGGTCATATGCTCTACCCATGCAGTAACCTCAATGTAATAGTGTTCTTGTGTAATGGAGAGACGGTCTGTGCACATAGATGAAAACCATTCATTTGCTTTCTTTTCATTATGCTGTTACTATCAGCTGCTTATTCTGGACATGAGAAAAGGAAATACACAAACGCTTGTTAATTATCTTCTACCCCTACTGGCCAAGCAATCGGGGTGCCACCCAGCCAGTGTTTGTGTGGCCTTGACAATAGAAGGTTTCCAGGGCAGGTATTAAAATTTTCTTTCCAGCAAATTTAAGCACCTCCAACTGGCCTGCCCAATTATGCTCCACCTCAATCCAGTTCCTGATAATTCTGCCTATCCTTACCCAATTTACATCACCACCCTGTGCCACTCTTAGTTTTATGCAAAGGCAGCAACCCTGCTGACCAGTGCCACACACCAACAGTGGTAAGTGCCTAAATCCAGAGGTTTAAAAAATAGTGGTGAACACAACTTTCCCTTGTTTCCTAAATCCCAAAGTGCCAATATTCTTGAATTAAAGATCTATTTTTTTTTTTAGATAAAGTGATGCTATAATGTTCAGAACGAAATCTGCTTTAACCCCTGCTGCTGCCAAATCAGTCTTAGAGTATATTTTTCTACTTATAAATTGTAATTTAATTTTTTTTAAACAGTTTGAGCTTCCTGTAGATGTGAAACAATGAATGTTACATACAGAACATACCATTTTAACAAATAATCTTATTTAAAGTGTTTTCTTAAATAATAAAACTGGTTTTAATGGCTCTGTGCGGTTTCATTTCTGAAAGATTCAGAATGAAAGGCTTCTGTTTACATTTGTGTTTTTAGCTGCAAGAGGAATGTGTTGCTGCACACAGGGAAGACTTCTGACACAGGCCTTCTTGACTAAGGCTATGATCAACTCCACAATATCCACAGATTAGCTCCCATATAAAAACAGAAGGCAGAAAACAGAATTGCTTGGAGCCTGGGGGAACCAATTTCTGCGCTAGTAAATTCCAAGACACTAGCCTATAAGAGTACTTACAATTATACACTGCTGCCAGGGTCAGTTCTTGACCACGTGGCCGACTAATCTGGGGTTCTCTCATAAGGAGATTTTTTCCAGGAATGGAGCCAATAGACATCCTTTAGGGTAATAGCACACGGGGAGATAGACGCCCATCGACAAATCTTCTCTTCTGCGGGCGACTAATCTCCCCCAATGCCTTCCCGCCGGCAAGAATGTGAATCGCCTTCGGGATGGCATACATATTGCTTTGTTTTCCCAAGTTGGAGGAAACTTCAGGAATTCCAAAACGCTACGTATGCCATCCCGCCGGTGATACACATTCTTGATGGTGGGAAGGCATTTGGGGAGATTAGTCGGCCGCAGTAGAAAATACTTGTCGCTGGGAGACTAATTTCCCCATTTGCGACCACCCTCCACGACTAAATCTCCCCGAATCGCCCAGTGTGCCCCTACCCTTAAGGAAGGCATCAGCATAGGCAATGTATTAGACTCCCACACAAAAGTCAGTCATTTTTTGCACATCAGTCCCTATGTTACCCCACTAGTTTATGAGTCAGCCATCTCGGTTGTTACTGTTCAAAAGACAAGAAGATTTATTGGCAAAGTCAGCATTGCTTGGCTTCTGCAGTATTTCATCTTGAAGACATTTAGTTAAGATAAATAAAAAAACTCTGCATACAAAGGCCTTGGATTCAATAGTGAATAAGGATTGGCAAGCAAAGGCCAGGTATCAGTTGAGAAAGAGAATCATTAACTGGGTAACAATCATAAACGGTTAACTGTTAGCAAATACTACATATAGATAGCTGAAGGCTTGGTCCACTCCCTTTCATGGACTCACAGCCTTGGATACATTTTTAGGGTCTGACCACATGGGCAGATTCGGGGAGATTAATCGCCAGGCGACAAATCTCTTCTTCATGGCGACTAATCGCCCCAATCTGCCTTCCGCAGGCTAAAATGAAAATCGCCTGAGGGCAGGCACTCTGAGTGGTTTGTGTTCCGAAGTCACCCGTAATTGCCTCACTAGAATCTGCAATGTCTTTCTTAGTAGTTGTCTGACAACTGCAGGGGTTCTGCAAAGGAGAGCACCCTCCCTAATTTTAGTACATTTGCCCTAGCACTGAGCCTAGTAATTATGTTGGAATTATCTCCATTAAGCCCATGGCTGCTTAGAATGGTAATCTATGTAATTTACACAATCTTCTCTGTAAGTATCATACAGTTTTGCGCACATTTCTTAAATTGCATACAATTTTAACATACACTTGGTTATGAATAGTTAAGCAACAAACAGTTCAGATCATGTTAAGTGGGATTTTAAATACACATTCCAGTTTGGTAAGATTCTTTAAGAAAATATTGCCATTTTAGATTGCTTACCTTGAATCAACATTTAGGATGGTCTGTGTGTCCCCCTCAGAGATCACATGACCGGAAAATCTGCAGCTCTAAGTGTGGAAGCAAAAGACAGAACTTTGGCTGTTAATTGGCTCACGTGACCTAACATGTATGGTTCGTTGGGTGCACCGTGAATAGTAGGATCCTAGGGGGTCGGCCCTTATTTCTTAAAATGATGATTTTCTATTTAGGATTACCCAATGGCAAATATTCCTAAAAAGTATATTATGAAAATTGTTTATTTACATGATGCAGGGTTTTTACATAGGAGCAGTTTTATGCAGTATATTTTTTTTATAGAGACCTACATTGTCCAGTTATAGTTTTCCGTTAACAGTAATCTAGTATATCAAATATAATTTAAACACTACTCATATCAGTCGGTATTTGTTTGAAGCTCCAGTTTCAATCACATTATAAATGATGGTAAATTAAACCACTACCAGTTTTAGGAGCCCATATAAAGAATGGATAAGCCATTCCAGAATAGGATGGAGCAGCACTTCCAAAAGGTGTCTCTAGTTATCACAAAATCTGACTGATCAGCCTGCGGCATCCAGCTCCTGTACTACACTATATTATATAGTTATACACAGTCACTGCTAGTTATGTAAATCTGTTTCATATCGTCTACCTGGGTTACATATTAATCATTAGTCACTGTATTTATATTGCCTCTTCCATTAAAGCTGTAATGTCTGTTTGATAAGGGTTCCACAGCATTTTACAAAGTCATATCATATGACAGGATTATTTCTTAATATGTTCTATTACTCTTATATATTATAAAAGACATCCACTGTAATTATATTATGTATGTCTCTTATAAAGCCACTTGGTGAGTGTGTGAATTATTGTATGATGTACATAGGTGTCACAACATCCATGGTCCCTGGTGATATATATATATATATATATAGATAGATAGATAGATAGATAGATAGATAGATAGATAGATAGATAGATAGATAGATATAATGGAATTCCCATGAATTGGTGAGAGACATGGTTACAGAATGGTGGCCATTTGTTAATTAACAGAAGGACAACATTCTTTTAAATGATGATAGATCAAAATCTACTATAAAGTGAATTAAACAGAAGACCCAGTTAAAAAAAATAATCAAGTACAGAGACAAACTTCCTCTATTAACAACATATGGGCCAACTGTATTTACAGAGCATGAGCCTGTAGTATTCACAATGTGCCACAAGATGTCAGAATAAAAAAAAAAAAAAAATGTGTTGCTATAGTAGAATAATTTGTTTTCTTACACCAGTAAAGAAGAAATGTGAGGTGATATAATAAATGTGGCATGCCATGGGGTTGCTGTAATTCTGAATAGAATTCACATTTCTTTCCTAGAAGATTCATGAAATCACAGCTTGCATCTAACAGTCCCCTGTTTAAGGCTGGGGCATATATGGATTATCGCATAAACAAAAATATATTTTTGATTTGATTTCCAGTACATAGTTCATGCCTTTTAGAAGCACAACACATGTATGCTGGTTTGTGTATCTGCTTTCAATCTTGTTAAGGTGTAATAGTGTCTGCTTTGCCTTGGCATTGACTTTTAGTGCTCTGCCTACGTGACAGGTCTTCATTTGTTATGTAGTTGTTGCCTTATACGTGTCCTGTCCTCACAAACATTTCACGGTCATGTTCCACACTACTTGTGGTTCATTGTGTGCCCAAACAAAGACAAGTATTACTTGTTGTATACTTAGGTGGTTACAGAACAAGTATGGACACTGTTCAGAGCAGAGCAAATATCTTTGGAAGAATTGTCATATAAATTGCATTTATTCTTTGTACCTTGGAATGGTGGTTACAATTTCATAAATTAATTATTCTTTCATTTGAATGGAATAGGAAAGACTTGTAGTGTATTTTACCTGAGCAGGATGCTCTTATTTTTCTGGGCAAAGACCTAGTTGCAGGGCCATGCCCGGAGTCGTTGCAAAAGAGCCCAATTCTCACGGATTTACTTTCTTTCATCTTTGGCCTTCTGTTCTTCTCCCCTTTCTCTATATAACAGATGCAAATAAGTCATATTAGATTAACCGACAGGAAAATAAGAATGAAATACTGACTTGCGGAGTACCCATAATGCTGACTTTCTAAAGTGCTTCCGCCTTCTGTAATTTTCAAGGCTGCAGGAATTGTATTTATATGTTTTATACAATGCTACAATAGTCTGTTACTCTTTCAGTTTTTTTTTTTATTTTTGTAAGACGGATTTTTTTTTGTTTTGTTATCAACCTGCATCCAAAAAGTGCACTAAAATATTTATAGATATAATGTCCAATAACACTTTTTGAGTTGAACAAACATCAAAATAAAGTATGCATATTAGGATTTCCAACTGTCCATTTAGGAAAAGTATTCATACATGTTTAGGTTAACTAACCAAGATTAAGACACACATTAAAAATAAACGCTACACAGAACAAGATTTTTTTTTCCATAAACAAAAAGTGTAAATTTAATATGGAGGTATTTTGCCCAGTTTTTAACCAAAACTGGCAGCAAAAATTAAGAAAATGAAAGGCTACAATACATTCCACTAAATTGATTAATGGTTCTGATTACTTTTACCTTTCCATCCTCAAAAGGAAAACAAAGGAAAGGTCTAGCTATCGGTTACTTACACTCCAACTTGTGCCTTTAGTTGGACAAACAGAACACTAGGACTGATGCTGTATTTTTAGACACCAGTAGAGGGCAGTCACATCACTGCTTTTTTATACGGGTAGAGAAAATTACTTCGTCATCTCAAAAAACAAGACCTTGAAAAATCTAACTTTTGGGGAATCAGTGTTCATTCTGAATAATAGATTATGGCAAATTGGTGCTTCGTTATTCCAGGTCCAAGTATCAGTTTAACACCCAGTTATATTCATCTTAAAAAGTTTTTGAATTACATTAAGGGATTATTTATCAAAATCAGATTTTATCTAATTTTCTGAAATATACTCCTACCAAATCCGCACGGGTTATTTCCCCTTATTTGTCAATACATTTAATAAATAACCTTCTAGTGCCGGGGAAAAAAAAAACGTATGAAAATTTGAATCGTACAAATTTTTTCGGATTTTTGCCCAAACACCAAAAAATCTTCGGATTTTTGCACTCAACCCAGCAGAGATCAGGATATCTTGGGGACGTCTCCCATTGACATATACAACCTTAGCAGGTCCGAGATGTCAGATTTTTGGATTCGGAAGTTGTCCATCCTCTGGGTATAATAAATCTTGAAAAAATTCAATATTTTTTTTTTTCACTAAAATTTTGGATTCTGTAGTAAAAAAAAAAAAAAAAATTTGAATATTTCGAGTTTTTGGCATTCGGACTTTAATAAATAACCCCCTATATAGCAATGTTAAGAAAATAAATATTATTTTCACTTTAAAAAAAAAAAAAAAAAAAAAAAAAAAAAGGGAATAGTACATAGGTAATTCTCAGGCATGAACCATGTTTTCATGCATGATTGTGTGTTTTGAGGTGATATAACCATGTTTCTCTCCAATCACTAATTTGCTACTTCCTGATCCTGACAGTTTTGTTGCCGTGACTTTTTCCTAGGAAACCGCTTGAGAAGTAAACCCAAACAGTTTTTTTCACCACTTCTCTTCCTGCCCCCTCGGACTACAGTCATATCCATTAAATCAGAGCTTTCTTCCCCTTTTATAGAAAATACATACAAAACACAAGGCATGTAAACTGGGTTTTTTTCAATTGCTGAAACCTGTAGCATGGAGATGGGATACTGCTGCGCTTTCCCCATAGAAACTCATTGTCCCTCAGTTTCCCATTATATTATTGGATAGCACTGCAGAATACCATTGTATTATCATAGGAAACCCTTGCCTTCTAAATACTGGAATTGCAAAAACAAAAAAAAACCTTTAAACAAGAAAGAGAAAACCTTAAAGTTCATCAGAAAAGCAGATTTTTCCTGAGCTTTGGTGGGAAGTTGAAAAGGCAAATACAGTGATGTTCAATCTCTTCCAAATACACAAATTTGATGAAGTCATGTTGCGGATATAAAAAGTATGTTTCACCTTGGCCTAATATTATGGATTAGCAGGTCTGGGTAGTTACATTTACTGGGTGCTTGTAGAATGATCATGTCGAGGGAAGTTCCCTAGCATCAAAGAAGATGAATTATGATATACAATAAGCTATGACAGAGACAGATATAATGAACTGCTTTAACTCACAAGCCATTCCTGCATCTAATTCCTGCCCGGGTTCAGTGTGTTAGCCCACCTAGCTTCTTCTACTAGCACCTCAAAAATTTAAAAAAAAAACGTTACTACCATTTATAATTTAAGGAAATGTCATTCTGTATCTAGTATTTCTTTTGTAAATAAAGAATAAACTATACAACATGAAACCTTATGATTGGTTGCTCCAACCAGTTAGGTAACATGCTGCCCAAGTGCTCTTCCTTTTCCTTTGAATTCTTGGAATTACATGATAAATGCTCCAAGTTCCTTCTGCCACCCCACCCCCCAACCTCTTCATTTAGTAACTGCCTGAAACATTCCTTGGTCAGTTTAAAAGGCAATAATGTTAATCCATCCTAAATTAGGACATCCCCTCCCCACCTTCCTCAGGCACACACACACCCGTGGGCACCACTCAAAACAAAGACAGGAGACTGAGGTCAGGCCACCCTCCCCCTCCAGTAGGAAGTCCAGTTACTGGGTGGCTTGTAGAAAGACATTTGTTTACCAACAGAGACACTGCTATGTTTGTGTTTGTATTGGTGTCTTGAGTAAAAATGAACTACTTATGGCCATAAACTGTGCTATGTGCACTCTGCTACCAACGTTACTGTCGCTAACCCCTTTGAAATCTGACCCATCAAAACAACTACCTGTATTAAAGCACTAATTGGATTATTAGCATTTGGGAACCACTTAGTATCATACACTAATAAAATTCTGTGAAAATGTACTAGTTTAATATACACACGGGTAGACGCTCCATTATACAAGAAGCTCTGAATTACAGGAAAGGCATCACCCATAGACTCACATTTTTATCAAATGATTCAAATTTTTACAAACAATTTCCTTTGCAATTCCTCTTTAATAATAATAATAAAAAAAAAAAAAAAAGTACCTTGTACTTCATCCAAACGAATGTATAATTAATCTTTATTGAGGCAAAATAATCCTATTGGGTTTAATTCATGGGCGTCTGCTTTTCTCTGGAACTCTCTGCCTCGAGCTGTCAGACTTTCTCCTTCTTTCCAAACGCTCCTTAAAGACCCTCCTGTTTAAACAAGCTTATTCAATTTACCTTAATCAATCATTGCTGTATCATGAATCACAAAATTGTTTCTAAAATCCTAATGTCTCAATTGTACCCAAACCTTTAGTTTGTAAACTCTCATGTGTAGGGCCCTCTAATCCGATTGTACTCGTTTGTTATTCACCATTTGCTCCCCATTATGAATGAAGGTAAAGCACTGCGTAACTTGGCATATAAATAAATGATGATCATAATGGTGATCCAAATTATGGAAAAGATAAAGACACCCATAAATAGAACACAAGTATTGGAATGGTTTTGGTTTATTATTTAAGTCTTTGCTCAGTATTATTGGGCTACTCTTATAATGGATGTGCAACCATCAGTCCCAACAACTACTTCTTTCCACTAAAAAAAAAAAAGAACACTCCTTTTAGTCTTTGTTATGATCATCAGACAGCCAAACCAGCAAAACAAGACAAAGTCCAAAAACACATTCCGACTGTTGGTAACAAGTGATCTTTCTTGAGGTTTTTAGGACACTTGTCCTTAGGCTTGTTAGTTCTGTGTTTATGGAACTTCTAAATCACAAAAAAATGATATTGGCTTTAGGCAATATAGAACATTTGTGTGGATTTCTAGGTTAATGTGATGAACATGGTAAAACGGGTGCTGATAAAAGTATTTTTTGCTGAGAATAAATATCTAATTCTGCCAATTTGGGGAGATGCTTCAACATTGGGCATGAAATAATATTGAAGACGACCATTAAAACGTTGACAATGCATCAGGCTCGCAATAAAATATAGGGCATTAATTTAGGGCATTTTTCGCCCTTTGTGGAGCTACATTTTAGGGACATGCTGAATATGGTCTAACCACTGGCTGGCTTGTAATGCTTATTCTTGCAATGTGTTGATTGCACATATCACTCCCTCCCCCATGTCAGCAAACTGAATAAACTGCTTTTGAGGTCGCTCTGTCAGTAAAAGGAACTACCTGGAATTTCCATTGCTTCCTCCATTACATTCCAGGTCCTGGGAATTCCTGTCTTTCTGCGATTAGCATCACACCAGCAGCAATTAGATACAGTAGAAAGAGCTACTGGCAGACACATGTCAATAAATACACTTACTCCATATTCAGTATCATCTCAATTGACTGAGTGAAGGAACCACAACAAACTAGGTTTTCATCTGCAAATGAACTGAGCCAAGTGCCTGAAACCCATGGACATCTTTACTCACTGTAAAAGCCTACAGTTCCTGGAATCTCCCAGACCCACACCTCTTATCTTGGTAATGTGCTTGTTTTTCACTTGCAAATTATTTGGGAAAGCACTATTCAATCACTACACACATCTAAAAGGATTCTAAAAAATACAATCTGCTTTTTTGTTTTTATTTATTACCATAACAAAGAGGTCATGCAGTGCTACATATAATTTGCACTGGAATGGTATTCAGTGTTGGCTATACATAGACTCCATGTGAACAAATGTCTAATGGTTTGTGAGTAGTGTTGCCACCCGGCCGGTATTTTTTAAAACACCAGCCAAGGCCGGGGCCGGTATTACAAATTTACCGGCAATGTAGCTGCCGGTAAATTTGTAATACACCTAAAAAAAGCCCGTGGCCTGCCCCCAGCCTGCTCCAAACTTACCTTTTTCCTGGGTTTCATGCCAAATTCACGTGTATGGCTCTGCCCCCTTTGACGCCACAACCCGGTCAGCCAATAGCGCGTCACGGCCCTGCCCTTTTAACACCGCCCCCTCCACCTGCCGGTATAGATTATTTTAAAAGGTGGCAACCCTATTTGTGAGTGGAATCCAGGAAAAACTCAATCAAATTGAGTTGATCAGCCAGTATGATTTTTTTTGGAGTTGATGACCCAATCCTGTTGTAAACACCAGATCTTTTATAACCAGAGTAAACCGGCTGTTAACCCAAAATCTGTATCTCAGGTGTGGGATCCATTATCCAGAATGCTCCAAATTACTGGAGTCCACTTTAATCAAATACATCAGATCAAGAATTATTTTGTTTTCCTCTGCAATAATAAGAGTACATTAGTCTTGACCCAGAGATATAATTAATCCTTATTAGAGGCAAAACAACCCTGTTGTGTTTATTTCATATTTAAAGGGGACCCGTCACCCAAAAAAAATATTCAAAATCCTATTTTATCACATTAGTCATGCAAAATGAACTTTAATTACACTATATAAATTATTTGAATCTTGTTTCCTTCAGTCTGGGAATTCAAAATGATAGCAAGCAGGCAGGAGCCATTTTGTGGACACTGTTTTTAAGGAAAGCCTTGTATCATCTCAGAATCTTGTTTGTCCACCAGAATTGGGGACCTGATGTCCATTTCCATGCACTGGCTAAACAATTAAATGTTAAAGAGAACGGAGATATGTGGGGAGAGCAGTGACATCTAAGAAGTGCTGAATTGAAAGTGAAAGTAATTGTCTGCCCTGCCTCTATGCCACGGGCATAGAGGAGGGGCAGACAATATTTGATTGACAGCTGAGATGTTTAAATGAGCTTACAGCAGCTATGAATGCTTTAATAAAAAATAGAAATTGGATTTCATGTTTAATTTGAAAAGGACTTTTATTATACAGATTTTTGTGTCTGGGTGACGGGTCCACTTTAAGTGATTTTAGCAGACAATGTATGGAGATACAATTACAGAAAGATCCCCTTTTCCAGAAAACATCAGGTCCGAGCATTCTGAATAAAAGGCCCCATTCCTGTACTGTGTTGTCCAATCATTCTAAGCAACTTTCCATTATTAGTTAAAGTATTTTAATGGCTTTAACCCTGTATCTGCTGGTTCTGAATATTTAAACAATGTACATTTTTAATCATTAGGCAAAATGGAAGTGCTTGGGGGTTCAGAAGTTTAAGGACTGATGAGCAATTTCAATATATTGAAGATTTGGTGCCCCAAATATGATTTAGCTTTGGGGCTTAAACTACGGGTTAATGGACTCCATATCTTGAGTCCCTCTGAGAACAGAATAAAGAAGAATGTTTTATGTTCACGTGCCAAAAAAAAGATTTCTCAACCAATGCCTATCAGTTGTTTCACAAACCCACTGGCCCCACATTAAGTTTTGTAATGTTCCTTAAAAGTTGAACAAGTTAATTTCTCCCCCCATCCCATGACACTACCTAGCATATGGAAGCCCTGGGCAAGTATTTATCTCATTTCAATGTATTCTAATTCCTTTTGTTTTAATTTGCATCAAGCTCCCAGAAAGAGCTTTTGTGCAAAGCTCTCCTTATCCATCGACTATTGTTTGCAACACCTGTTATGTTAACTTCCATTTACAGTTCCAAAAAGGGCATAAACTCTTAAATCAGTAGTGTAGAGCGAGGAGATGACTTGCAATGCTAAACTAGTGATAAGTTCATGGAAAGATGTTGGCAAAGCCTATAGATTCTGGGGACACTCGAGGTACTTGGTAATAATGCAAGTGTAAAAATGGTGAGTTTGAATTAAAGCCATTAGCGGCCTATTGAGAAAATCAAGGTTTGTATGTACTCTTAGAGCAGTGATCCCCAACCAGTAGCTCATGAGCGACATGTTGCTCTCCAACCCCTTAGATGTTGCTCCCAGCGGCCTAATAGGGGCTAGCAAATGGACAATCACAGCACTTATTTGGCACCCCAAGAACATTTTTCATGCTTGTGTTGCTCCCTATCTACTTTTACTTCTGAAAGTTGTTCACAGGTTCAAAAGGTTGGCGATCCCTGTCTTAGAGGCACATTTTTCAAGGATTGAATTTCGAATTCACGTGAGTTTTTTCAAACTCCCATAGATTTGAAATTGGACTAGTCTAAATTTATTAATGAAAATTGTTTAAACTCAAACAAACAACCCTAAAATTAAACCAAATTTAATTTGAATTATAAAAAAAAAAAATAAAAAAATAAAAAAAACTTGATTCAAGTTCCCCCCCCCCCAAGAATGTTAGGAAGGCTTCAAACCACCAAATTGTTCCCCAGACCTCTCCCATTGACTTAAACAGTAATTTGGAGATTAGTCTTAATTTGAGTTCTTAAGGGTAAGAGCACACCTTGCGATTCGTGAGGCAACTTCAGAATACAAAAGGCCGCGTGTGCCATGCCGAAGGCGACTTTTCATTATAGCCAGCGCAAGACAGAGGGAAGGCGTTTGGGGAGATTAGTCGCCCCAAAGAAGAGGCGATTAGTCACCAGGCGGCTAAATCTCCCAGAATCGCCAGGTGTACCCTTACCCTAAAGGGCACAGTATGATAACGCTCAAAATTTAAATTGGAATTAAAACGCAAATAGAGTTTGGATAATTCACAATTCGAATTTGAGAGTTTTGAGCAAAATTATTTTTTTTGAAAATTAAAATTTTTACTTCGACCCTTAATAAATCTGCCCTATAATGTCTTGGTGGGTTGCCTTTGGGAACTCTGATTTCCTCAGGAAAAGGAAGAAATTACCAGCACACAGGACTACATGAAAGCGGGTTAAACCTTGTGGGGCAAATCCACTAAGAATCGAAGTTGCGCCAGGCGCAACCTCGCCGCTCTTCGCCAGGCGAATTTTCGCCAGCGCTCCGCAAAATTCACTAAATGCGAAGTTGCGCACAGGGGTAGCGAAAGGTTGCGGAGTTGCGCTAGCGTTGTTTCGCTATATAAAGCGAAGTTGCGCTAGCGAAGGCTAATTTGCATACGGCGCGAAATTCAAATTTCAATGGAGGAACACGTATCTGCACTACAAATGCCTAGAAAACCTTCAAATCTGCAAATAAAAATTTTATTTTGCCCTACACATGTGCCCACTGTCTAGGTAAGTTGCCATGAGTCAGGAAAAGTAGGGGGGAGGAAGGGGAGCCCCAAAAAATTTTCGATCTTTTTCAGCCTATCAGCCATCATGTAGAAAACACGCCAGCGTTTTTTGGGACCTAGAAAAAATTTTTTTTTTAAACAATCCCTATCTACTCTATTGCGCTTCGCCTGGTCTGAGGTGGTGAAGAAAGTCTAGCGTAAAAGGTAGCATTCAGTACACTGCGCAAGTTAGTGAATTTGCGTAGTTTCGTCGCTAGCGAAGATTCGCCTGGCGTAAGGTTGCGAAGTAACACTAGCGAAACTACGCCAGCGTTCGTTAGTGAATATGCGCAGTAGCGAAAATGGCCAACGCTAGCGAATTAACGCTAGCGTTCGGCGCTTCGCGCTTTAGTGAATTTGCCCCTGTGTGTTTAATAAACATGCAGGGTTTATCTTTATTGGTGCTAAATCGCGACATGTTTCGGGTATATATCCTTTTTCAAGTATCACTTGAAGAATGGATATATTTCCGAAAAACATGTCTATGTTCCAGTCTGTTTCAACTTTCTATATTTGTCAATTCGAATACACAGTGGATGGTGTATATATGAAACAGCAGGAAAAAATTAAAAACAAAGTTCCATAAGGCACCCTCAGATAAGATGGGATGTACA
The DNA here is from genome assembly GCF_017654675.1 of Xenopus laevis. Classification (NCBI taxonomy): domain Eukaryota; kingdom Metazoa; phylum Chordata; class Amphibia; order Anura; family Pipidae; genus Xenopus; species Xenopus laevis. The sequence goes on along the minus strand of NC_054374.1, from coordinate 128,046,611 downwards.
ATGACAAGTCATTGTTAGAATGGCAAATAAATCACTAGTTTATTTCACAGGTAAAGTGCTCATTAATTATGAGGTTTGTTGACGTCACACCTTCTGATTGATTGGAGTCCCGGTGATCATAGCTTATTTCACTAATTACAGAAAAGGATTGCAAGTAAGTCAATATCACCTTTATATTTGTTCTTCTTTGCCAATCTCAAGGCATACGTTAGAATGAAAGACATTTGGCCCTCGTTTGAGAACAGAAACCCATGACCCTAGCTGAAAATAAAAGAATGTTTAGGTCATCAACTAGCTTGATAAACAAACAAAAGCCCAGGATCCCTGCATACCAGATCTGATTATTCCCATACAAACGCAAGGACAGGCTTCCTAGATCAACAACTAGAATAGGTGATCCTACAGAGGTGGCTTGGAATTAGATCTCATATATATATATATATTAAATGCCAGCAAACAAGGCCCAAATCCACTGTGCCCCTCTAAACTTCAAACTGACTGTTTCAAGAACAGCAGGATCATTAATCCCTGTGGGTGCAAACACAAGTGCCCTTCCTATGTGAGTAGGGGTTGGAATTGGTTTATAGGGATTAACAAAGTGTTATCTTTTTGCAAATGTTTGGGGGATATAAAGTATTTCTGGAGGACATATGAAAAAGCAAACAAGTGAAATGTTTAAACATTTTTAGTCAGATAAGATTTTTATCATACATTTGGTGTTAACTCTACAAACACACAAACCTAGTTAAAGATGTAATAATTGAATATAAATGTTTTTAAAGTGTTACTACTAATTTCAGCGTGTATTTTAAATAAGATAAGCGTATTTGGGGAACCTAGATAATAAAAGCAAGGTTACACCTTACTTATCAACATGACTTTAGCTAGAAATATGCAAGTACCACTTCATTTTTAAAGACTCACACGAAAGCAAACTTCAAAAAAATAAATTAACACAAGGAAATTAAACTTTATCCAATGTGACTATCATCTAATTTTAATACATTGAAACCGATATGAACATGAAAACAAGTTCATAGTAGTTAAATATTCACCTGTCATTTGAAGCCAAGATATAAGACCACAATAGAAAACGATGCACTATATACACACACACACACACAACCTGGTTTAATTTATAGAGGGAAAAGTCCTACCATGAGGTGGTTGCTCTGATTCTACTGTGGCATCTCCTCCCCCATACAGATAGCATAAGAGGCTCTGATGGGAAGAGTCACTGTGGGAGGTAAGGTCTCATTGTCTTTCACAGTCTCTGTAGCAGCTCTTTAACCCCTGGGCAAAGTATCTGGACTGGGATCCCTGCAGAATGTACCCTGTATCATCTCCATTTACGTAAAACACAAAAGGCACCTGACAGTCAAAGAAGTGTTACCCAGAACAGCTGGGGAAAGATTTCTTGTTAATGACGGTTCCACTTTCATAATGAAGCACAAAAAGTCAATCTTGAATCTTTCTGAACTATAAAAAAAATAAAAAAATAAAAAATATAAAAATTTAACTCCAGTTCCAGGTATTAATATCTTGTAATAGACATGCTATGGAGTAAGCCATCCACATGAAACGCTGAAAAACAGGCCAATACAAGTGTCAAAATTCAATCTGATGGGATTGACAAGCACAATGAAGATAGAATAATCACAAGAACATTGCTTAGTAAGGGCATCAGTTATATTTAGTGATAAAGGATAAATGCTGGAGGAGAGGTATTAAACAGACATTTGTACTGCTTGTACCATTTTCTATTTGGGCATCACCCGCAGCATACCAGACTTCTTTAATGCCTTGGCTATGCTTGCTGCTTAACCAGTCATATGGAATTATTGTTGCAACAATTTGTGTGCATTTATTTTTTAATTATGCCAAAAGGATATTTTTCCAGATGCAATATTTACGGTCATAATTGGGAAGCCAGGCTGCAGCATCCTGACACAGAAAAACAAAGGAGAATGATTCGATGCAGCCTAGGAAAAGAACATTATTAGTTTCTAAATGTTTAGCCCCAGTCACAAACAAAACTTTAAATGTCACAGCATGGGCTTTCATTAAGCTTAAACTTAGATTGTCCCCAACAGACCCATTTTGTAACCCCTGCAAACGGGCTAGTTTTTGTCTAAAATGCCCCTTGTACATATGTATAGCTTGATGCGAGGCATTTAATTGTCTTACTCTTTACATACTGTAGAGTGGAAACATACAGAACAATGGCTCAATTAAATTCTGCAACTTCCCAGAAATGAAAGTGTTAAGTAAATAAATAAATCAATCTTGCATATATCGTTTAGTCCAAGTCCCAATTCTGCAAACCATTTCGACTTTCCACCTCTTCTGATGGCATGTAGCCCTGCTGGGTTTAAGGTAGATAGCAACAAGCCATTACGGTTGTGCATAGGTCTCTTGATAATCCAAAAACAATGACCAATCAAAAACAGAGCATTGCTTTTAGTTTGTCACAGCTTCATTATAAAAATAACAAAACCAGACAAGCAACAAATTCTAATCGATCAAATACAAGAACTTTCTGCAAGGCAGTAACTTAACTAGCCAACCAACCCGGGATCACCCCTCCCCCAGATGCATTTTTTGCTACGGATTCACGTCAGCAAGAACGTCTGGCAGGCCCCGGGTGAGTAAACCTTGCAGCAGTGGTGGAACTAAGTTCTACCAGATTCTAGGCATTCAGTAAACACAAATGTGAACCCATAATATTGTGACTATTTAAAGACCAGACAAGTGAATATTTCACATTTGTATTCCTAGATCTTACAGTTTCATTGATGGAGCTAAAATGTATTTTTTTTAAATTACAATTCAAATGAAGATCCTATCCATCCAGGTAACTTTTGGCGAAGATTCTGTTTTGGGTCAAATCCAAAAATTGTGGTTGTATATGAAAAAAAAAAAAAAGTGTTTGTTTCAGATTATAACTTCTGAGCTAATCGAGTACGTACCTAGTATGTACTCAATAAATGTTGCCTGTCTCTTTAGTCAAATAATAATAAACATTGTTTTAAGAATACTAGAAAGTGGCCTGAGAAAAACTGGTATAGACCATCAATACATTCAAGGGAAAACAAACCCTATGGTTTGGTGATGTTTTGCATTTTGCATAAAGAACGGAGATTTTACATTATGTTACAGGACCATCACATCTCAAAGCTATAATTGCGGTCAGCTGCACACAAGACAGATACTGTATGTCCTGTAATTTCTCCTTTACTGCCAGGGAATTACAAATTAGTAAGAACTCCTTATGGGAGGCAACAATGGCAAAAGGTGATTTAGTCTACACTAAAATAATGACCTAGGAGGGCAAGTAATTTACATAGGAAATGGTGCGACATGTTTAGCTGTATGGTGAGATAACATCTGCCTTAATTGTAGCACAGCATAGAATGTGTACAGCAGCCAAGGCTTCCAGGCAGTTCCTTCTAATTTCAGGTTGTGGGTAGTGTTAAATGTGTGCAGAGATGGTACCAAAGTAACCACAGATGCATTAAACACTACGACTATTTCTTAAAACAAACAAGTAGAGACCGTACACCAAACTTCAAGCAGAAGACTCTGGTTGGCAGAGACAGGCAAAGAAGAATCAAAAAATCCACATGATCAAACTGAAGTGTGTCCATTTGACATGAATCTTGCAAAATCACTAATTAAATCTGTACGTTAGATTTAAAGGTTTGTCAGTCTACAGTCTTTACAACTAATAAGTTATTCAAGTTCAAGAAACCCAATTTCCTGTTCATGAAATATTGAAAGGCTTTGAATGCACTTATAAAGTTGTCCAAAAAAAATTCACAACAATCAATGTAATAGAAAGGTTAGGAGACTCATAAAATCATGTACAATTGCAGGAACATCAGATAAGCCTACAACCATTTGGTCCGAGTTTAAAATATCGATCCGAAACATATAATATGCCCTTGGAATCAATATTAGCACATGTTCATATTAGGCGTCGCCAGAAATTTCTGGAATTCAATTGGGAGGAAATGAAGTTCATCAATAGACCGTAATTTCGATCTTATATTTTACAGGTCAGAAGCCAAAAATTGGTTGTTATAGTGTGGCAAGGGAGGTTTAAACAGGTTAAAAGCTCAGAGGGATGTGTAACTTTCAGCATCTGCTCCCGCCTCCAAGGTGTTGCACTTTTATCTACTAATCAACCTGCACAGTCTGGACTGAGAATTAAAATAGGCCCTGGCATTTCAGGTACACAGAGGCCCAATCAACCCACACAAAGCCCACCCAGCCCCCTAAATACTGACTTTCTATGGCACCTTATAGCACTCCCTCTGGCATTTGCCAGAACGGGCATGTGCACAGTCAATGTTTATTGGCAACCCAACACACTGAACATTAAATAATGTTTAAAGATTAAATAAATAAAAAAAAAAAAAAAAAAAGAGAAAAAGAACCCCTTTTCCACCAAAGCTAAAAGTCCCGCAATATGCAGTCCTGCACTGGGATTCCTAAGGGACCAATGATTTGTGGTTTTTAAGTCTAAGATAGCTCTTTATAAGTTAGGGCAAGTCTAAATATGACACAGGTGGAAGAGGGGTTATTTTTCTCTTTTTTAAATGAATTTAATTCTTTCTGAAATCTTCAGACATCAATTCCTCTAAGGGGATAAATTAGCAAGTGGTAATCACGAGTATCTAATTCTCTCAATGTTGGACTGGGACTCCAGGGGCCCACCCAAAAACTTTAGACTAGGGGCCCACCCTCAGTACTATTTATTATTCTTCCTCTCCTCACTTAGCCTCTATTCTCCTAGTCTCTTTTCTTTACATACTTTAATCTATGATTCCATCTATTTAGCCTCTTTGTTCTCATAGAAATAAGGAATGGCCATGAAATAGGCCAAATGTTTAGCAGCATAAAGGCCCACTGACACCTGGTCCCACCGGGAGTTTTCCTGGTATCCCGGTGGGCCAGTCCGACGCTGTATTCTCTTTAACATGTCCAGTTAGATTATAAAACATGAATGGGGCATTATAAAGAGAGAATGGCTCCAGACTTTATTGGTTCTTTAAGAATTCAGGCAACTACAAACCCCTTCAACAAAAATGTAAACCCCCTAATGAGGTAGCAGCATGACAAACCTGCGAGGTCAAGGCCTGAATTGCTAACCGGTGTGGGCTTCCATAGCAACCATTAAGCTTTAGTCAATCTCCAAGTGGTTTAGAACATGAAGGCAAACATTAATTGCTGTAAATCACCACAGTCTGGCACTGGATTAAAGAAGAAACACCTAACGCTGAAAGGTATTTATAAAAACAACTGATAGCGGAAGTAACCAAACAAAATAGAGGGCGGGGTGATACCCCTTAGAGAGAATGCACAATATCTCTCCTTTACCTAGAGAATCCCCCCCCCCCATAGCAATAGAACGCAGCCACTTCCGGTTTTGTGGTACAGCGCCTAAAACTCCCTGACAACAACATCTGCCTTCACAGCGTTTGTTTTAGGAACCGACAGAAATACTGTTTCTAGGGTTTCCCACAACTTTTCCTCGTTTGTTACAGGTTTCCCTCAGGACACGCCACAACACCAGGCCTGCTCACTACACAACACCAGGCCTGCTCACTACACAACAGCAACCCCCCCAACGAGCCGACTTTCCCAACTTTAACCACCAGAGAAAAATTCCCGTACGCTACAGCCGCACACATCTACCAAGCGCCAGCGAATTGCAGCACGTGAGTTTGTTTCCATTTTCCCTGCGTGCTAAACCCTACCCAAGCCAAAACCGCAAGAGCCAATCAGAACAGTGGCGTCCTCCACATTCCTCCATCTCAACCCAAACAATGAATAAACGCGCCTAGCCATCGGCTCGCCTTTCATTGGAACTCCTCTGAGCAACCCGGCCAATCCGGATCAGGCCCTAATTTTCCAGGATACCGATTGGCCGACTGTAGAGACGGGGCGGGGCTGGCCTGCTACAACCCGTGTATTTGATCTGTGTGCGGAGGATTTGGCTATTCCAAGGGGTCGCGGAGTGCAGGCATTTGTTTTGGGATTTTTTTTTTTACTGGGGGTTTGCTTAGGGTGGAAGGCCGTATTTCGTTTTCTTCTGTCCTCATCGCCATGGCGCCTGTCAAGCACCGCAAGATCGTGATGTTAGGTTACCCTTCAGTAGGTAAGTGCTGCCACTTCCTTGGTGCGACACTGGCAGCTGACTTCAGTGTGAGCGGGTACCTACAGGCGGGGATATGTGGACTTACTACTGACTGTGGACTTGTCTGCACAATGTTCATGATTGTGTGTAGTAGTAGAAGTAGTAGTAGTAGAAGTAGTGCTTCCGTGGGCAGGGGGAAGGGTGGGTTGCTGGGGATGAGCTGACATGTTTAGTTAATGAGTGGGGGTAGGGCAGTAGGCAGGATTGTTGCAGCACATGGCTGTGTTTCCTGATGACTATGCACAACGAGGAGTAGAGCCAGCAGTGATTTGGATGCACTATCTCCATGCACAGAACACCTGGCCAAACACAGCTGCTCGTCCTGTTTCACACTCCCTATCAGCTCCACAATCACATGGGGGAAGGAGTTCACTCACTTTATCTATGTTAAGTGGATTTTCTGCTCAGATTGTACTTTTTTTTTTTTTTCTCTTCTTCAATCCCTGTGATTGTGACGGTCATCCCCATGGGTGTCACCCAATGACTTTAAAGATAATGGCACGGCGGGCTCCTCTTGTGCTCCATAGCTAAAGGTGGCCATAGACGTGCAGATTTTACCTTCGTATCTGTCCGACCTGCCACTAACAATTCAGATAAAATAAAGCCGCAAAGAGAACAGACCAGGCAATGTCAAATTCTACAGGGAAGCTAACAACGATATAGTCAGATCAGCAATACACGCAGAGATATTATCATCAGCCGACAGAAATCTTTTAACCTGCCCGATCGTCCAAACGACCGATCTCCATGGAAGAAAAATGTCGGGACTCTCCACAGACAGTCCGAAAATTGTACGAATCGAGGATTCGTACGATCAGATCTTTCCGTCTATGGCCAGCTGAAGGGTTTGTCAATGTTATCTGTGTCTGTGTGTAATACATTCTTCTAATATTCTGATCTTGTTCTTTAAAGGTAAATCTTCCCTCGCACTTCAGTTTTTTAAAGGGGATTTTCCTAAGGACTATGAGCCTACCATTGAGAACAGTAAGTGAAAGTCGGTGCTGAGATCCCTAACTGTCTGCCTGTATTTTCTTTTTCATTAATAATAATGACAATGTACTCCCTCTTCCTGCAGCTTGGAGCAAGACCTTTGTTATGGGGAGCGATGAGTTTGAGTTGGATGTGGTTGACACTGCAGGGCAGGTGAGTTGCTTAACAGCTTTTTGAGCTTTCTCACATTTTTAAAGGGTAAACTAACCTTTTGTCATTTCTGTTTTTAAGGATGAATACTCTCTGCTTCCTCAGTCATTCATCTTTGGGATCCATGGATACATTGTTGTTTACTCAGTGGCATGCTCCAGAAGGTGAGTTCCTTTTGTTTTGGATTGACTTATATATGTAGAGAGAGTGCGCCACCTATTGATGACTTAAGGTAATTGCCAGATTGATCTGTTGGTTACAGGGATGTTAAACCTTCAGCCATAATCTGTTGAGCGAAGGGGTATATTTATTAAGGAAATAAAATTCTAAAAAAAACAAACTATAATATCATTCTATGCTACTATATATTACTGGAGAACTTTATTTTATCTCTTTTGATAAATTGTTTTCTTTTTATTTATTTTTTGACATACTGTATATACACCCAAAAGTTGCAGCAACTCTTTTGAAAGTTGTTTGATGCAATTCTTCTGCATAACTAAACTTCTGCTCCCTCAGCTTCCAGATTGCCCGTGCCATTCATAGCATTCTTGTGGACAAGCGGGGAAAGTGTCTGTAAGTATTTATTAATTTTTAAATTGGCCCCATTTACCTAATTGTACCATATGTACCAACATATTCTGCTGCACTGTGCAATAGAAGGGGGGTATGCATCAAACATATAGATTACATACAGAAATAATACCACTATCTGATACAAAGGTCCTAGTCAACATAGCATAACATCTAAATAATATAACAATAGTATGAGAAGTAAAGGTGACTGGTTTTGCACTGTGAAATTAGATATGTAACATGTAATGCCATTTTGCCCAACTCATAATCTGGGTGAAGATTGGCCAGATATCAGACGGGTAGATTTAAAGGACATGTCAACCACAAAAATAGTTTTTTGCCTAATACAAGAAAGCATAATTCTAAGCAACTTTGCCACATACATTCATTACATATTTTCTATGTTTTTTAAGTTATTTGTATATGTATTGCTATTGAAAGCAGTGTTTGTCCCTTTCTATTCTCTGCTCTGGTGACTTTGGCTTTTGAAACAATGCAACATAAAACAACTGATTAACAGACCTGTCTTGCTGGAGGAGACTGGCATTTGCATCATTGTTTAAAAAGTAACAACCAGGACTTAAGTAAATGCTGCTTTCAGTAGCAATTATATTAACAAATAACTTTTAAAGCACTAACAATTTTTAATAGTCATGTTGAAAAGTTGCTTATAATTGCGTTTTCTTTTATTAGGCAAAAATACCCACATTTTTTTTGAGTTGACGTCCTTTAAAACTCCATTTGGGTAAGAACCAAATCGGCTGTTGATGCAGTTCTCTACAAGGGTCTGTGTAGGTCCCCACCTGGGTAGCTAAATTGGACAAAAACGTAGTGTTTTGGTGACTTCTAGAGAGAAACAATTTGCTACATCTATGGCTTGCTTGAATGAGAATGTGATGGATAAATGTCTATTAAAACTTGAAGTTTTAAAAAGATGAGTCTTTTTTTTTTTTTTTTGTCTTTCAAAACTTATTGTCCTTTTTCTTTTCAGCATGCCTATAGTCCTTGTTGGGAATAAGAATGATCTGCCAACTCACTGGTATGTTCTTATGATTTTAATTCACTCGTTATATAATTCATTTTATTTTCTAAAGCATCCACTCTTATTAAACGTACATGAAGAAAACCTAGTTAAACAAATGAAACAAAAATAATTATATGTATTTATTGAAAAAAAATATTCCATACCTTCATACAGAACAGCTTCAGCTTTTGGAGGTTGGTGGGTTTCCTCCTTTGCTGGATCCCCATTCTTTAAATAAATCAGGGTCTCTCACTCACACCCCACTGACTGAACACACCATCCTCTGATTTTACCATCAAATTATATGATAATCCTAAAGATTCACTTACCTTTGCCATATGCAGATATCTGGATTATTTTTTTAATAAATCCATGACCAAATATAATTGTTTTGTTTGATTTGTTTAACTAGGTTTTCTTCATTGAAAATCAGCTGATGTTTTAGGTCACATTCATAAAAAAATTATAGAAAATGTTATAAAAATGTTGTAAAATAAATATAGAACATTTTAAAGGGTGTGTGTGTGTATATATATTTAGTTGTTTTTTTTTTTTTTTGTTTTTTTTTATAAACCTTATTATAATTAACACTCATAAAGTGCCAAATGGGAATGGTCAATCTGTTCTGGCAGTCAGGTAATTGACAGCCAAATGCTGTAGACTTTATGATCTATGGCAGATACATGGTTAATAAACCTCTGCAGTCACTGCAAGAGGCCTAGTCTAGCCCAAATTATAGATATACAGCAGTACTCTGCCATCTTATATCGGGTTCATATTTATTAAAGGATGAACAGACATTTCTCCTAAAGCCAATACAAGTGCTAACAATGCTACATGGCATGTCACGAGGTAAAGCTGCATTGGTCACAAAAGCAGACTCCCTCTGTCAGAATTACTGTTACTGTTGATGTTTGCCTTTTTCTTCCTCACAAAAGCTTATATAAATTGTGTTGTTTTAACTATTTTTGCACAGCCGTGAAGTGAAACCAGAAGATGGGAAAAAGCTTGCAGAGTCTTGGGGTGCCGCATTCCTGGAAGTTTCAGCAAAGGACCCTGAGGTAAATTGATAATTGCCTACATGCTTCCTAATTTTTGTAATGACCATTTTTGAAATTCATAATGTATAGGATATTGATTTGTCTGTGATTCTTGCCTCATATATCCAATATATGCACCATTCTTGTATGGTATTACTGCTAAATAAATATAGGTAATGTAGTAAACACTACAATGTAGTAAATACTGCAACAAGGCATGGGATTATTACAAAATAATTATATAAAAGCCCTATATATCCTCTCTGATGTAGTCTGCTCCTGTAATGCACATGCCAAATGGGTTGGCACTGGGGGGTCCCTAGGATGCCTATGTTTAAGGAAGGCTTGTGAATTAGTGTGTAAATATACATATTATGTATATGGTAGGCTTGTGTGTGTATAAAAATGCCACAGTCCAAATAATCATGCGTTCCTGTCTGTTATAGAGGAGCAAGCTGATCTTTACTAAAATGATTGAGGAAATTGACCGCGTTGAGCGATCCTTTGATGAAGAGAAGAAATGCTGCGTCATGTGAAATTCATCCTCCCGCACCATCTGACTAGAGGAGTAGCAGTAGTATATGTGAAGCCTGGCAGATGAGACAGATGATCCCTCTGTCCAGTGATGTTACTGCAGCAGACCTATGCACCGATCAATGCAATCCTTATTGGCCCGGCAGCGGGGTTACATGATGTTTCCTTTGCTGGGTCCGACAACACTTTCATTTTGATGCTTTCACTATGGGAACTGATTGAACTGATTCATAGCATTTTGTTTTCCATGTTTGTGCTGTAGCTATGTCACGGATGAGCACCGATTGCAACAGCAGTTGCATTTACAGTATCAACCCCTTTTAATAGATATATTGTGTATCATGCAGTTTGCACAAACTTGCAGCAATGCTGTTGACCTGTACATATATATTTTTTGTGTGTAACCTGTTACAGAGCCTATTTATGTTTAAAAAGAAAAACTTGTATTTGTCATGGGGTGGGGGTAGGAAAGGGAGGGGATAAGATTATTTATATACTTAGTTTCATTAGTTACCTCTCTTGAATGAGGAGGGGTTGATTTTGCAGTAATGTGAACTTAGATTTTTTTCTGAACATTGGATATCTGAGTATAATCCCTGGAAATGCTGCAGTGTCTCTGCTCCTTTCAAGATTAGAAGGGCAGATGCATTTATGAACTGTTTACACAAGATTCCTGGTCTGCCTGGCAGGTCCCTAAGGCTATAGTTAGAAGACTGAATGAAACTCCTAGTGAAATGATGCAGTTGGCAATCCCTAAACCATGCACAGTTCTTGTTTGGAGATTCCCCTGTTGGAAGTCTCTATTATTAGCCATAGGGCCAACGCTCGACATTGTGCAGGGTGAGCATTATAAGAGCAACAAGTTGCCTCAGGAGACTTTGGTGTAGCTAATTGCACTAACCCTAACTGGGTGTCAGCCAGCTGCTTTTCTTTTGCTTTTTAAGCAAGGTCCTCACCAGAGCAGACAAACTAGCTGCCCACGTGGCCCCTGGCCTATATGTGGAAAAGTTTACTTGCTGTTTAGTGAGATACTAAATGGCTTGATCTTTGACTATTTATGTGCCTTTTGTTATTCTGGCCAGCAGTGTATGGTCAGAAGACAACCTTTATCGGACAGAAAGAATGTAAATGTGTAAGTTATTATTAATATTTTTCTGGCACAAAACTGATTTTGACTTTTTTTTTCTTGTTTTGAATTGTTTCTATAATGAATTTCAGTTTTGTGTATTTATTTTTTTGTGATAATTGTGATGCTTTTTTCTGTTTCCTTTTTTCTTATAATCCTGAAACTTGATTTGCTGTTGGTTTTTCAGCCATGCCTCGGATTAATAAAAAAGGGAAAGTTACAACCGAGCCAAAAATTTCTGTCAGTGTGGTAATCGGATGCTTTGCATGAATGGGCAAAAGGGAAATTATTGTTGATGTTTCTAAGTGGTGTTTACTTTCCTTTTAATTTTCATCCTTCCTTAAGATCAACTTGAAAATTGTTGTAGACTTATTTTGAAGACATTTTTGCAATCTATTTAATGTTTGCAGCTCTTCAGTTCCACTTACCTTAACAACCAGGCGGTGGTTTGAATGACACTTTAAAATGTATAGCAGAGGGATACCCAAAAAGAAATATAAATAGCATACCTTTGTCGGTCCTAACACAACCACAGTAGTATTCTTTTCTGCTTCTATTGACAAGCAGGAGCCCCTATGCTGGTTGCCTTGCTAAAAGTATTTTCCTTATGTAACGGGTTGGTACATTTACTTCTTATCACAGCATGGTGGTGATAATATTGAGGTCTGTTAAGAATACCTGAGCTAAAGCAAGAATGCAGCATTTCCATCACATACATACTAACCAACAACAGTTATTAAACAGGTTAGGTAACCGTGTTTATTTATTTTTGTCATTGAAACCCTTTCATATTTTCATTCTAACGATTTCCCTTTAGTTTTAGTTGAATAAACCTGTATTTTGTTCATATATGGGTATTTAGCAAATTTGGGCCTGGAAAACATTAAACCATCCATGAAAGCAATTCTGTCAGTATATAAACATCATGAACAGTGTTTTTTTTTAGGCATGGATCATTTATATATGAAAGTTTTTATTTTGATGTTGTTTAGATTTCAATTTACCATTGATGGTTTGAATTGAACCGATTCCCATGTGGCATTGCTTTTGTTTTGTATTGTAATTTCTTCTAATAAAGATTGTTAAATACTTTTAATAGATCTATGGCACAGCATTCGTTTTGCTATTTGAGTATTCCCAGTTATGTTTCAATAAGGTGACTCTGCCCTTTCCTTCAAAATGTCAGTTTCTTCGGAACAAGCATTGGTAGTGAATCTGTCCATGATGGATTTCTGAAGGAAACTAGAAATCACTTACAGGGGCACATAAAAAAGTTCTGCTATTTTGGAAGAAGTGACTTGCTCCCTTTGGCTGTGTACAGTCACAAATAGATTTGCTGCCAGTGACCAGAGCTTATGAGTGAGTAATGAGATATATACTGAACAGAAAGTGAAATACCATTTGTCCATTATTTATATTGAGGTGGGAAGCGCCAAATTTGATTCCAGCTTGAACACTATATGCAAGGAGTTTGTATGTTTTCCTGGGCCTGAGTTTGTTTCCTCTACACTATAAAAACATGCAGGCAGGTTAATTGGCTCTTGATTGGCCATAGTGTGTGAATGTGAGGACCTTAGATTGTAAGCTCCAATAGGGCAGGAACTGATGTGATTGATGTATAATCTCTATAAAGTGCTGAGGAAATATGTTTTCCTCAGCACACACTTTACAGGCAAGACTGAGAATTAAAATAGGCCCTGGCAGGTACACAGACGCCCAATCAGCCCAAATAGCCCCCACCAGCCCAATAAATACTGACTTTATATGGGACCTTTTAGCAGCCCCTCTGGCATTTGCCAGAACCCACAGATTGCCAGTCCGGGCCTGTTTGAACATATTAGACGGACAATTAATTATTATGGACTGAGCAGTGATCTCCTGCATATTGATGAGGGGATGGGTTCCTTTAAACACTGGAGTGCCTAATCATTGATTATCACCTGACAAAGTTGTGTTTTTTTTTCATAACAAAACATAGGGTGCTAGCCCTTGTATGGAAGAACCTTGCCTGCCGGTAGCTTTTTGTACTTTATTGAATATGACAGGGACTTTATCCTGCAAACTCCAGTGGGTCGTGTATTATGCATAATCTTTGTAAAGTACAGCAGAATATGTTAGAGTTAGAGATAAGGTGGCCATACACCATAAGATCCACTCATTTAGCGAGGTCGCCAAATTAGTGGATCTTTCCCCGATATGCCCACTAAAGGCAGGATGATATTGGGCTAATCACCTAGAGCCAAACAATCGTATTACAGCAATGGAAATGGACACTGGCGTGATGAGCAGGGGCGATCCTGGCCCCTCCGCCGCCTGAGGCAGTAGTTGCTGCTGCCCCCCCTCCCCCCGAAATTCACTCTTAAAGTACCAGGAGCAGCATTTATGCTGCCCCTGGTACCTAGTGGGGTGCTGCCACCTGAGGCGACAGTCTCAACTCACCTCATTGGCGAGCAACCCTGGTGATGAGGACCACTTCCAGGGCCAGACTGATAATTAAAATAGGCCCTGTCATTTCAGGTACACAGAGGCTCAATCAGCCCACTCAGAGGCCCAAACAGCCCCCACAAGCCCACTAAATACTGACTTTCTATGGGACCTTATAGCAGCCCCTCTGGCATTTGCCAGAACCCACAGATTGCCAATCCGGGCCTGACCACATCAACTAGCCGATGTGGTCCTCGATTGCAAAGAAAAATCAAACCTGCCCCATCGATAGGCCGATTTTTAGCCAGATATCGATCAGGGAGGCCCATCAGAATGCCAACTACACGGGCAGATAAGGCATTTAAGGGGTCTTAAGGACAGATAGCAGCTAAATCTGCCCGTGTATCGACACCTTTACTCACATAAATCATTTAAACGTTACAGCAGGCCAATGATAAAATGCCACACATACTTTAGGTCTTGGCGGCAAGCAATTTGTGTTTACAATATGCTGTTTTTAATTACTTTTCCATTAAGACTCATTTCTGAAACAAACTCTACAGAAACATTTAAGAGCAATACATTTTCGTTCCAAGAACAGTGATTCCCTCATGGTCATTAATATATAATGTAATAATAAAGCACTGTTATACTCTCCTCATCCTCGGCTACCCAAAACATAACAAATGGCGACAAGGATGGCTCTTCTACCTCTGCAGCAGCCTGCACCTTTTCTTCCAAACCCTGGTGAGCCTACCATACCTTTTACTGCTTGGATCCATATGTTTGAAAATTACATTATTGCTGCTGACCAAGGGGAGATTTCTGCTGCTAGAAAGCGTGCTTTACTTATTCACTGCCTGGGAGCAGAGGGACAGCGTATGTTCTATACATTACCATTACCTGATGATACTTATGAAACTGCTCTTACTGCTATAAAGAACTTTTTTGTGCCAAGAGTAAATGTGGTTGCTGAAAGATATAAATTCCGCCAACGTGGACAGCGTAATGGCGAATCCACAGAACAATTTGTAGCAGCTTTGAGAGAGCTGGTTGTTACCTGTGAGTTTGGGAATCTAACAGATGAAATGATAAGAGACCAAATAGTGGAACAAATAAACTCACCTAGCATTAGAGAGAGACTGCTCCTAGAGCAGGATTTAACCCTTGCAAAGGCTATTACAGTTTCTAGCCAAATTGAAACAGCAGTGGCAGAGGCTAAAACTCTCAGTTAGGGAACTGCTGGGAATGTACAGATTGTGAATTCAACACTGTGGCTTAATAATGCACAGTCACAGGCAAAATACAGTGCTAAGGAAAGGGATTCACTGCAAAACCCTGCAGCAAATACAAATAGAAAATACTGCCACAACACACTGCAAATCATGTTACATGTCCTGCAAAAGCTGTACGGTGCCGCAACTGCACAAAAGTAGGATTTTTTGCTAAGATCTGCCGTAGTTCTGCTAAAGATGTTCATGAACTCACTACTACAAATGTTACAGTATTAAGTGTGGATAAAGCTGGTACATTTATTCCAGACACGTTTATATGCACTGTCAGTATCAGTACTGCTTCTGCTGCAAGGGGCACTCCATTAACCTGATGCTTGATACAGGTTCAGCTGTTTCTATACTACCAAAGGATATTTTCGTGAAATACTTTACAAAAGATCTGCTTATTGCACCTGCCCTGAAACTGGTCATTTACTTAAAGGATCCAATCCCTGTGCTTGGTTGCTTGCCAGTGACTTTAAATTTGAATTAAACACTGCAAAATGTGACTTTTTCATTGTGAATAAGGGTACTGCTATACTTGGAAGGGATCTATTTGCTGCATTAAACCTACAATTAGTTGATGGTCTTATTACTACAGCACCAGTGCCTGCCACACAGCCAGTGTCTAAAATTTCACCACAAAGCAACACTTCACTGGGCTGTGCAAAGAACTTTGTACACAAAGTTAAGTTGAGACCAGATGTCAAACCAGTACCATTACATGATTCAGCATGGGAAAAACTTGCTATTGATATTGTCGGTCCTTTTACAGATGCTCCTATAGACCTGCAGATTTGCTATAACCTTGATGGACTATTACAGTAAATGGCCTGAAATTGCATTTGTTTCTCATATAACATCAGCTACAGTAATAACATTTCTATCTACAGTCTTCAGCAGAGAAGGTAATCCAAAGGAGTTAATATCAGACAACGGACCACAGTTTGTCTCAAATGAGTTTGAATTCTTTCTGAGAGAGAGGAATATTGTGCATAGGAAATTTTCAGTGTATTACCCACAAGCAAATGGAGAAATCAAGCGATTCAAGAGAAGTCTGAAAGAAGCACCACAGACAGCAAATCTAACTGGGAAATCTTGGAAAGCATTTATAACAGAGTTTCTACATAACTACAGAGCAACGCGCCATGCAACAACTTAATCATCTCCAGCTGAATTATTACATGGCAGACAGATGCGTATGTCAAACTTCCACAAAATACGGTGCCTACAAAATCATCTACTGCTGACATTGTGAAACTAGCCAAATGCAAGGCTTATACTGATTGAAAACGTGGTGCCAGAGAAGTACACTTTCAGCCTGGATCTTTAGTCAGAATTAAGAAACCAGGAATACTGAAACAAGGACAATCTAAATTTACTACACCACTTGAAGTGAGACGCCAGCGAGGACCATATAGATATGAACTGTCTGATGGTTGCATATGGAATGCAAGTTGTCTTGCTCCTGTTAGATATGACTTTGGAGAAGCTCCATTTGATGAAGAACATTTTCCTACTCCTGATGTCAACTGCAATATTATAGGCCTGAAGAAAGTGAACCTATAAGGCATACTGAGAGAATCAGAAAACTACCTGCATGCACACGACTTTGTTATGTGAAGAATGTATAATATTGTTTTAAAATGCATACTGTTTAATTGCTGCTGTTATTATAGTTTTCCAAATGCTTTCCTACTATAGGAGGAATATGTGGTGTTTATACAAATGGCCTGTAGATGTCACTGTGCTCAAGACTTATACTGTGCATACTTCCTGTCAGCTTAAAAAGTGAAAGCTTACTGTTGTGTAATGCCTGCATGACTCTGCTAATAAAGCACTGTTATACTCTCCTCATCCTCGGCTACCCAAAACATAACATGGTTCACATAAAGGTAAGGCAAAAGGCCAGCCTACACTCACCAGAGGAGCAACCAAAACTAAACCAAAAAGAAATACCACTGCTCAGGCTCACTAGGACTATTTCAACATAATGTAACTGCTAGTCTATCACCAGTCATATAACATATATGACAAGTAGAAGTGAACTGTGTTATCAGTGTAGAGCATACAACTGGCTACAGATTTTTTGGACTTCCTCCTTCTGTAGCTGATTTTTTTTCTGACCTTAGAAAACCACTAGGCATTCTTGCAAAACTAAATGAATCATGGTCGATGTCTGAGAGTTTTAAAGACCAGCATGGAATTGTAAACAAGAAGCTCATTTTTTAATGCATTAGGGCAGTGATTATCAAAAATGCTCTGTTTAAGCACCTTTGGAATCCAAACATTGGTGAGGCCACCCTTACCCTTCTACGGCAGGGAAGCCCAGCAGCAAATAAGTCATCCTAACTGCCCCTTCAGGCTGGGACCCCTTAGCTAATAAAAAGGTTTTATTAGCCACTGTTGTCACAAAAATATCTAGGGCAATAAAAGTTTTCATCCCAAATATCACCATATTCACCATCAAACTGGGCTTTCAGGTGTATCTAGGAGAGCCTACAGACAGGTTTCCCAAAGTTATCCTTACTGGCCTTCAGGCTGATTCCCCCTTCCACTGTTCCAAGCCTCTCTAGGCGGACGGCCCATAGTTTGGGGCTATTTATCATAGGGTAAAAATCCCATCTAATCAGGAATTAAATTGTAAATTAGCACATTTATTTATGGGTATTAAAGCAGATAATGAACACATGAAAGGTAATAAAACATTAGTCTATATTAAATGTTACTGCTAGTTGCATGATATAATGAGAGACTAGATTGCCCTATACAGGTATGAGTGAAGGCCATCTCCCATAGACTCCATTTTATCTAAATAATGAATTTAAAAATATATTTCCCTTTTCTCTGTAATAATAAAACAATACGTTATACTTGATTCCAAGTAACATATTATAAATCCTTTTTGGAAGCAAAATCAGACGATTGCATACCTCCCAACTGTCCTGTTTTCAGAGGGACAGTTTCTCATTTGACAGCTCAACCTGTTGTCCCCGTTTGTGCTGGAAAGTCCCGTTTTTCTCTGCACTGAACAGCCAGAAAAAGAAACAAAGTTTCTAAATCAATTGGCTTTTGGCAGAGAGCCAAGAACAGTCACAGCTGAAGATAAGATAATTTTGTAACAATTTCGAGTTAAGCAAATAAGTAATTGTAACAATATAAGATAACAGATCCCTTGGGAAAAGTTAGACTCACAGCTCAAAGGGCAATTCACCTTTATTAGCAAAACTGTAATAACTTGAAAAAAAAACCCACAGAAATATGTTCAAACTTTCATAACCTACCAAATTTTGTAAAATGAACATGGTAATGAAAATGGTGTTGACATGCCATACTGACTGTACCTTGCTATCTGTACAGGATGCACATTCTATACATTCACCACACCCTTTCTATACAGAAATACTTCCTGTTATTGTGACCCTTATCTCCCTCACTTTCTAACTTCCTAGCATGATTTCTAGCCTTCCCATAAAACCATTTAATCAATTGTAACACTAAGAACACTAACCAGTTGCAAATTACTTCAAAAATGACCAATGCTGTTGTGGGTGCAGAATATACCAAACATGCACTAAGCATAAACAAGTAGAATAAAACGGGATGCACAAAAGACTAGATCATAAACAGACATAAATCCCAACAATGAAAAAGACCTGAATAGTCACACAATTTGTAAAGCGTAAATTTGAAACATGAAGACAAAAGGGCAGGCTCATTTATGAATGCAGGTGCAACCTTAGGGCAGTGGATTTAATGCAATTCCAACACAAATGGAGGGGAAAAGACATGCACCACAGCTTGCAAATGATTTAGCAAAACAGATGCTTGTGGCTGTATTGGTATATTATGCACATGTTGTGAGTTGTGGTGTCTGCAATTGAGTATGCACCTGCAATTCTGCATGGGCACACAGACTGAAGGCTCCCGCTGTTGCCAGTCGGCATATTTTTGCAGGCTGAGAGAAGCAGATCTGCGAAGTGCCCCTGCTCCATTGATTTGAATTTGATCAGCCTGTGTGTGCTCATACACAGTGGAGCTGAAGCTAAAGTCAGCCAGCCTCCTTTAGTGAATTTGGGCTGATCTCAGCTGCGTTTGTGCACACACAGGCTGATTGGATTCAAATCAATGGTGCAGGGGCACTGAGCAGATCTGCTTCTCTCAGCCTGCAAAAATATACGCAGGCTGACACAAGCCGAAGCCTTCAGCTTGTGTGTCCATAGCCTTAGGCTATGGTCATACATGCATTTTTAAATCGTTTTTACATTGTGATTTTAGAAAGCCGACAACTGCATGAATACGTAAACACATAGCGCCAACGAACAGTGCAATGTGGTTTTCAGCCAGGTGTATGTATAAACCTATCACTCAATGGAAACTGCAGTGCATTTCAGCCAATGTGTGCGTTATTGTGTGGATTCCATACAGTTCAGTGACTGTTCTAACTGCGTATTGACGGTTCAGCCAAATAACGAAAGGACTTGTTTTCCCCTGTGGACATCTGCTAATTTATGCCTAGTAGGAATAAAAGACAGCGGTTTCCATTTGACTCAATGGAGTAGCATTTGATGCATATTTACGCAGCTGTCACCTTTTTTAAAAAGCACAACATAAAGTACAATATAGCCTGTTTATATTTACTGTTCCAATGCCATCATAAAATTAAAACAAAAACGAATAATTAATGGGGGACCCTTAAATCCAAACCGTAGTCTTATAATTTATTCCAATATTGTTTGGAAATGCAATCGGAAGCGCCGAATATAAAGTAAAGCTGGCCATAGATGTAAAGATATTTAAAAGATCTTTTCGTTATCGCAAGACCACGATTACCTTGAAACGATTGTTTAAATGAATTATTTGTCCATCAACTAAAAAGACCATTTCCTGGTCATCCCTGGCAGCATAATAATAACCTTTGGGTATGCACTCTCCCTGTTGGATAAACAGAAGAAAAAAACACGCCTCCCATACCCATAAGTACCTCCTCCTCCCAGTGTCGGACTGGCCCGGCGGGACACCGGGAAAAAACCCGGTGGGCCCCGACCCTCGTGGGCCCCCGCCGGGCCAGGCCCCCTCAACAGATATCTTGTTTTTTGAAATAAAAAAAAAAATCTTCGTCGATGCGCAGTGTGCGCATGCGTGCAGACGCAGCGCCGTGCGCGCGTACACACAGAGGGTGCCACCGTGTGCGCATGCACACTGAAGGGCGCCGCACGGCGCGTTGCAGCAGGGGGACGGGGGCCTGTAGGGGGGCCCTGGACTGGAGTCCCGGTGGGCCCCGGGCCCCCCAGTCCGACCCTGCCTCCTCCAACTCCCCTTGTCTTTGTTTTCTTATGTGGGTAATTAGAAGTTGCAGGTAGGGCACTCATGGATTCTTGTAATCCGATCACCGGGTGCAGTTCTACAGCTCCCTCCACCCAGAAGCTCTGCCAATATATTACTGTGCAGAGGCCCCTGCAGCCGGGGCAGGCTTGTTTGTATACATACTTTTTGGTGCTCTGGTGCCACCTGCAGTCGCATACCAGAAGTGACATCACTGGTGGGTCTTTTGATCTCAAACAGCATGGCTTCAGCGTTCTGTGCCTATGGAGTCCTTATAGTGCTACAACATGGACCAGACTGCCTTACAATCTACTGGGTGAGTGCCCTACCAGCATACGTATATATTTTTTTAGGGTTCTGCGAAAAGAGCTGTTCATTTATTATTACTCTTATTATGCCTTAGTGACCCTGTCCCTGCTGCTTCTAAAAAAACGGGCACAGGTTGGATGAGAGTGCAGATTTCAGACCCTGTAGGGCTTGTGTCAATCCTGCTATAAAGCATAACAAACTTTGCCAGACATGCTTTCAGGAATTTGCTGTGCATGATAAAAAAAAGAGAGTCTGCTTCCACTTCTACTATATCCTTCAATCAGGAGTCTATTATGCACGGGATCAATAACGCTGTAGCTGATACACTAAGGCAACGTATGGTTTCTAAAGAACTTGTTTGTTCTACCTCAGTTGTTTAACATTACTTATTTCAGAGGATTATGAAAAGACTGCACTTCTGACTGACAAAATTTCAACTTTAAAGCATCCAATGGACATACATAATTTAAGAAAGCCCTGTTAACAGCAGGAGCTGCTTGTAAGCTGCAGTTGTTGCAGCTATTTCTGTTTTTAAAGCGATGCCTGTTTGGGCAGAGAACATTGATTAGGCTGTTATGTGTCTGTGAAGCCATTTCTGAATTGAAGTAAGAAGCGGAATTGTTCTAAGGCAACAGTAGATTATCAAGATTGGCAGCCTGTAATATCTCATTACCACTACGGCTGCAAGGGCATTGAGCTTCACTCCTGGAATGTGGATACAGCTTCAAAAATTACTATATGTAAACTTCCCTTCAAGACTAAAGGTGGCCATAGACTCAAAGATCCTCTCGTTTGGCGACATCGCCAAACGAGCGGATCTTTCCCCGATATGCCACTAAACTGCATGGCTATATCGGGGGTAATTCGAACGTTCGGCCGTATGGCCGAACGATTGAATTACGATGCGCCAAGTGGCTCCGACGGGTCGGTCGGGTAAAAATCCAACCTTCCCGATCGATATCGTGGCCAGATATCGATCGGGAAGACCCGTCGGAAGCCCCCATACACGGGCAGATAAGCTGTCAAATCGGTCCAAACAACCGATATCGGCAGCTTTATCTGCCCGTGTATGGCCACCATAAGAGTATTTATTTCCAAATCTTTGCCCCAAACTAAGTGCTTTCAAGAGAGAAGACAAGATGGGTTCTTCCAGGCACAGAGAGGAGGCTAGATCGTACAGGCCTGGGAAGGAATACAAGTCTGCCTTGCATTCTAGTCAGTTGTGATTTTTTCATGCCTCTATGGCTAAGAATTCCAGATCCGCTAAAATTCAACCAAAGCCACAATCCGATGAGGCTGGCCCTACTTTTTACAAAAGTCTCAAGACAATTTTTAATTTCTTCAGGAAGAACCAACAGTGGAGTCGATTTTTCAGTCTTTCAGGACTACATATCTCAGCTACTTGCAAAATAAGCAATTTTGCCAGTTTCCCCTCAGCAATGGGTCTAGGCGTTATTTACCCTTGTTCCTAGTTACAAAGGCATCAGGAGATTTATGGCCTATTCTAGATTAAGACGTATGAACAAGTTTTTAAAACATCAGAAAATCAAGATGAAGTCACTTGCCACAATAAAGTCGGTAATCGACTCAGGTGATTAGTTAGCTTCTCTCGACTTAAAGGATGCATATCTTCACCTTCCTGTGGCAGAGCAATATTAGCGTTTTTTAGTATTTGCCTGGAAAGGTTTCATTTTCTATTTTCATTACCTGCCTTTCTACCTTGCCAACACCTTCACCAAGGTGTTAGTGGTGCTCATTACCAAACTGAGGAAAGAGGAATTGGAAGTCTATCTTCTAATTGTAGTAAGACATCCAGAGACGCTCAAGAACCAGGTACTGTTGATGAGGTCAACTTATACATTTTGGTTTGGTTCTGAATGAAGAGAAGAGTCAACTAGTATCCACACAAAAGATTATATTCCTGGGGGCTCTCTTCAGCACCAGGCTGGGATTGGTTCTTTATCCCAGCAGAGAATTCTGAAGTTACCTCCAAGGTGAAGCGTCTCCAGAATCTCAATTCTTTGCAAGCCAGGGAACTCATGAGTTTCTGGGTCTTCTAACTTCTACCTTCAGTCTTGTGAAGTGGGCAAGATGGAGAATGAGGCCTGTTCAGAGGTGGTTCCTGACTCACTGGAATCGGTCAGAAGAAGAGTTGAAGTGCAGGACAAATCCACGGCAGTAGTCTTAGGCCACAAGTATTTTATTGGGGAAGTGAAAATCACTACATGTTTTGGGCTGGACCCTTTATCAAGTGTGCAGGAACATACAAGGAAAGCACATTTAAGCATTCTATGACCTTTCACTGGAATCAGTGTCTCAAGGATTGGTCACAGAAAATCTATCTCTAGTTCAAGTCTCATCTGATGTGGTAGCAGGACCCAGTGAATCTTTTCAGGGGTTTTTCCATGTGGAGCCTCAATGGATAAAGGTTTTTACAGATGCATCCGGCACAAGCTGGAGAGCCCATACAGAAGGAGTACAGAAGCCCAGGGGGTGTGCAAAAAAGATTTGTTACACCTGCCATCAAACATTTTGGAGTTGAGAACGATTCAGAAAGCATTGATTGCTTTCAGGCCAATCCTGATGGGCCTGTTAGTGAAGATCAGCTTGGGCAATGCCTCAGCGGTGTGTTATATATGGAAGCAGGGAGGCACAGGCAGCATCATGCTCTTAAAAGAAACTATTCCAATCACGGCTTGGGTGCAGTCCCATTTAATGGACATCACAGCCATCCACATTCCACGAGTCTTGAACTATCAGGCAGAAGTTACAAGGGGGAAAGGGAGCTGAACTCAAAGGTATTTAGGTGGATTGTGGCTCACTGGGGCCTCCCCAGATAGATCTGACGGGCTCAGATTTCAAGACCAATATCAAGACTTTCTTCTTCCCATTTTCCATCGACAAGACCAGTGGATGCTCTATCACAGAGTTGGGGAAATCTCTGGGCGTACATATTTCCATGCTTCCACTAATTCCAGAGTCCTGAAGAAGATATTTTTTTTCTCTCAAATCGATGCCATTGTAATTCTGCCAGATTGGCCATGGAGGACATGAGATCAACTACTGAGGCGTCTGACGATCCAATCACCTTTGAAATTGCCGGTGGTTCAAGATTTATTAATTCAGAGATATTACCCTCAATATAGTGGCTTGGAGAAAAGTTTGACTGAAGCAACAGGGTTGCTCTGATCGGGTGGTTGAAACACCGAAATTATCGAAATCTTGTCTTTTCTCAAATTTGGTCTGGATTATGGATTGAGTTTGAGTTCTTTGAAGGTTCAAATTTTCAGCCTTATCTGCGGTATTAGGCGAGAAATGGGCAGAGGAGTCTTTAACTGATCAGTTTTTTAAAGCAGTTCTGAGAATCAGACCTCCATTGAAAAAGATTGCTCCTCCATGGGATCTTCCTCTGGTCCTTAAGGCCCCCTTTGAGCTGGGTCTTGATATTTCCCTTTGCCCATTGTCTCTGAAGACTATTTTACTGGTAGCCTTGATATCGGCTAGACGAGTTTGAGAGCTGCAAGCTTTGTCTGTGGATCAGCCCTATACAGTTTTCCATGAGGAGAAGGTGGTCTTGAAACTGGTCCTGTCTTTTTTTTTACAAGGGTGGTGTCTAATTTTCATTTTAATAAACCTATTGTTCTTCCATCTATGCCTTCAGTTAGAGAAGAGAGTCCTTTAGTTGTCAAAAGGTGTCTTCATCTTCATTCAGAGGAAGTTTGGCAATCTAGGAGACTATTCATTATTCCAGCAGGTGCAAGAAAAGGTGAACCTGCATCTAAGAGAAATTTGAGAAGCTGGATTACTAAAGCTATTTCCAAAGTGTATACAGAGCAGGACAGACCATCACCTTCAGGCGTGAAGACACATTCTACCAGGAGTGTTGCAGCTTTTTGAGCAGCAGAAGCAGAAGTCTCTTCAGAGACAATCTGCAGGGCAGCTACCTGGGCATCCTCTCATAAGCATTATAAATTAATTTTATTAATTTAAATTAATTTTATTTTTCAGAGATTCTATTGGACAGTCTGTCCTTGTAGCTTTTTTTGATTAAAGCACATTCAGCATGTTATGTTCCCTCCCTTTGTGTTTTATTGCTGTGGTATTACCCAAAGGTTATTATGCTGCCAGGGATGACCAGGAAAAAGGAAAATTGTTTCATACTTACCGTAATTTTCTTTTCCTGGTCATCCCTATGGCAGCATACCCACCCTAGCTTGTTTGCGCTTAGTAATAAGACGAGGGGAGTTGGAGGAGGAGGTACTTATGGGTATGGGAGGCGTGTTGTTTTCTTCTGCTTATCCAACAGGGAGAGAGCATACTCAAAGATTATTATTATGCTGCCATAGGGATGACCAGGAAAAGAAAATCACGGTAAGTATGGAACAATTTTCCTTTTTCAAGCGATATTGCCAGGAAAACTGAGGGTAGCTGCCTGCTTGGTAGAGATGTCGCGAACTGTTCGCCGGCGAACTTGTTCGCGCGAACATCGGGTGTTCGCGCTCGCCGGAAGTTCGCGAACGTCGCGCGACGTTCGACATTTTGGGTTCGCCATTGTTGGCGCTTTTTTTTGCCCTCTCACCCCAGACCAGCAGGTACATGGCAGCCAATCAGGAAGCTCTCCCCTGGACCACTCCCCTTCCCTATAAAAACCGAAGCCCTGCAGCGTTTTTTCACTCTGCCTGTGTGTGCTGAAGAGATAGTGTAGGGAGAGAGCTGCTGCCTGTTAGTGATTTCAGGGACAGTTGAAAGTTTGCTGGCTAGTAATCGTTTTGATACTGCTCTGTTATTGGAGGGACAGAAGTCTGCAGGGGTTTGAGGGACATTTAAGCTTAGGTAGCTTTGCTGGCTAGTAATCTACCTTCTACTGCAGTGCTCTGTATGTAGCTGCAGTGGGCAGCTGTCCTGCTTCTGATCTCATCTGCTGACTGCTGCAATAACAGTAGTCCTTGTAAGGACTGCTTTTATTTATTTTTTTGTTGTTTTACTACTACTACTACTACTACTACTACTATAAAGAGCCCAGTGCTATTAGTCTAGCAGTGTTGGGGAGTGGGACTGGTGTGCTAATCTGCTGCTCCTAGTAGTTCAGCAGCACCAACTTTAATTTTTTTTTTTTAATATTCATTTTTTTTTTATTTTACTTTTTTTTATTTTACTACCGCTGTAGTAGTGTATAAGTTGACCTTTTAGGCATTATTTGCCCTGTAGGCATTATTTGCACACTGTTTTCTTCAACCCGCCATCGAGCTGTGTGACCTTGTTCACATTCTGTCTAAATATCCATAATATTACCGTCTCCAGAAAAAACACCGGAGTCACTTTTTTCAAGCAGCCATAATATATTTTACGTAATCCGTATCCACCGCTGTAGTAGTGTATACGTTGGCCTTGTAGGCATTATTTGCACACTGTTTTCTTCAACCCGCCATCGAGCTGTGTGACCTTGTTCACATTCTGTCTAAATATCCATAATATTACCGTCTCCAGAAAAAACACCGGAGTCACTTTTTTCAAGCAGCCATAATATATTTTACGTAATCCGTATCCACCGCTGTAGTAGTGTATACGTTGGCCTTGTAGGCATTATTTGCACACTGTTTTCTTCAACCCGCCATCGAGCTGTGTGACCTTGTTCCCATTCTGTCTAAATATCCATAATATTACCGTCTCCAGAAAAAACACCGGAGTCACTTTTTTCAAGCAGCATTCATATATTTTACGTAATCCGTATCCACCGCTGTAGTAGTGTATACGTTGGCCTTGTAGGCATTATTTGCACACTGTTTTCTTCAACCCGCCATCGAGCTGTGTGACCTTGTTCACATTCTGTCTAAATATCCATAATATTACCGTCTCCAGAAAAAACACCGGAGTCACTTTTTTCAAGCAGCCATAATATATTTTACGTAATCCGTATCCACCGCTGTAGTAGTGTATACGTTGGCCTTGTAGGCATTATTTGCACACTGTTTTCTTCAACCCGCCATCGAGCTGTGTGACCTTGTTCCCATTCTGTCTAAATATCCATAATATTACCGTCTCCAGAAAAAACACCGGAGTCACTTTTTTCAAGCAGCATTCATATATTTTACGTAATCCGTATCCACCGCTGTAGTAGTGTATACGTTGGCCTTGTAGGCATTATTTGCACACTGTTTTCTTCAACCCGCCATCGAGCTGTGTGACCTTGTTCACATTCTGTCTAAATATCCATAATATTACCGTCTCCAGAAAAAACACCGGAGTCACTTTTTTCAAGCAGCATTCATATATTTTACGTAATCCGTATCCACCGCTGTAGTAGTGTATACGTTGGCCTTGTAGGCATTATTTGCACACTGTTTTCTTCAACCCGCCATCGAGCTGTGTGACCTTGTTCACATTCTGTCTAAATATCCATAATATTACCGTCTCCGGAAAAAACACCGGAGTCACTTTTTTCAAGCAGCCATAATATATTTTACGTAATCCGTATCCACCGCTGTAGTAGTGTATACGTTGACCTTGTAGGCATTATTTGCACACTGTTTTCTTCAACCCGCCATCGAGCTGTGTGACCTTGTTCACATTTTGTCTAAATATTGATAATATTATCGACTCTAGAAAAACCACTTGAGTTACTTTTTTTCAAGCAGCATTCATATATTTTACGTAATCCGTATCCACCGCTGTAGTAGTGTATACGTTGACCTTGTAGGCATTATTTGCACAGTGTTTTCTTCAACCCGCCATCGAGCTGTGTGACCTTGTTCACATTTTGTCTAAATATTGATAATATTATCGTCTCTAGAAAAACCACTAGAGTTACTTTTTTTCAAGCAGCATTCATATATTTTACGTAATCCGTATCCACCGCTGTAGTAGTGTATACGTTGGCCTTGTAGGCATTATTTGCACACTGTTTTCTTCAACCCGCCATCGAGCTGTGTGACCTTGTTCACATTCTGTCTAAATATCCATAATATTACCGTCTCCAGAAAAAACACCGGAGTCACTTTTTTCAAGCAGCATTCATATATTTTACGTAATCCGTATCCACCGCTGTAGTAGTGTATACGTTGGCCTTGTAGGCATTATTTGCACACTGTTTTCTTCAACCCGCCATCGAGCTGTGTGACCTTGTTCACATTCTGTCTAAATATCCATAATATTACCGTCTCCAGAAAAAACACCGGAGTCACTTTTTTCAAGCAGCCATAATATATTTTACGTAATCCGTATCCACCGCTGTAGTAGTGTATACGTTGACCTTGTAGGCATTATTTTCACACTGTTTTCTTCAACCCGCCATCGAGCTGTGTGACCTTGTTCACATTCTGTCTAAATATCCATAATATTACCGTCTCCAGAAAAAACACCGGAGTCACTTTTTTCAAGCAGCCATAATATATTTTACGTAATCCGTATCCACCGCTGTAGTAGTGTATACGTTGACCTTGTAGACATTATTTGCACACTGTTTTCTTCAACCCGCCATCGAGCTGTGTGACCTTGTTCACATTCTGTCTAAATATCCATAATATTACCGTCTCCAGAAAAAACACCGGAGTCACTTTTTTCAAGCAGCCATAATATATTTTACGTAATCCGTATCCACCGCTGTAGTAGTGTATACGTTGACCTTGTAGGCATTATTTGCACACTGTTTTCTTCAACCCGCCATCGAGCTGTGTGACCTTGTTCACATTTTGTCTAAATATTGATAATATTATCGTCTCTAGAAAAACCACTTGAGTTACTTTTTTTCAAGCAGCATTCATATATTTTACGTAATCCGTATCCACCGCTGTAGTAGTGTATACGTTGACCTTGTAGGCATTATTTGCACAGTGTTTTCTTCAACCCGCCATCGAGCTGTGTGAGCTTGTTCACATTTTGTCTAAATATTGATAATATTATCGTCTCTAGAAAAACCACTTGAGTTACTTTTTTTCAAGCAGCATTCATATATTTTACGTAATCCGTATCCACCGCTGTAGTAGTGTATACGTTGACCTTGTAGGCATTATTTGCACAGTGTTTTCTTCAACCCGCCATCGAGCTGTGTGACCTTGTTCACATTTTGTCTAAATATTGATAATATTATCGTCTCTAGAAAAACCACTTGAGTTACTTTTTTTCAAGCAGCATTCATATATTTTACGTAATCCGTATCCACCGCTGTAGTAGTGTATACGTTGACTTTGTAGGCATTATTTGCACAGTGTTTTCTTCAACCCGCCATCTAGCTGTGTGTATTATCGTTTCCAGAAAAACCAACTGAGTTTTTGTTGTTGTTGTTGTTTTTTTAAAAATAATGCCAGGCAAAGGCAGGCCGCCACGCAGAGGCCGTGCTAGGGGCCGTGCTGCTATGCAATCCTGTGGCCCTAGCAAATTGCCCAGTTTTAAAAAGCCAATGACCCTGAACTCCCAAAATGCTGAAGAGGTAGTTGACTGGCTTACACAGCACACCCCATCCTCTACCGTTTCTAACTTTACCACAACATCCTCCTCATCCTCCACTGCTATGGCCACCCCACGTAACACTTCCTCCACCACCGGTGCCCCTTCTTCACTGGGGTCAGAGGAGTTATTTTCCCATGAGTTTCTTGAACTGAGTAATGCGCAACCATTATTGCCAGAAGAAGATGAAGGAGATGAGGACCTTACACCAGATTTAATTCTGGCAGAGAACACGATAGAGATGGACATAATGAGTGATGAGGAGGAGGTCCCCGCTGCTGCTTCCTTCTGTGATGTGTCAGAAGAAATTGATGCATCTGAGGAGAATGATGATGAGGAGATTGATGTTTTGTGGGTGCCTAGTAGAAGAGAGCAAGAGGAGGGTAGTTCAGATGGAGAGACGGAGAGTCAGAGAGGCAGTAGGAGAATAAGACTTAGAAGAAGCAGGGAGGACAGCCCGCAGGGATCAGTAGGGCAACAACATGTATCGGCACCTGTGTTCAGCCGGCCAACGCACCCGCCATTGCCGCCAATACCGCCAACTCCGCCAACTTCTACTGTTACCGCCAGATCGCACACTTCCAAAAAGTCAGCAGTGTGGGATTTTTTTAATGTGTGTGCCTCTGACAAAAGCATTGTAATTTGCAATGAGTGCAGTCAGAAACTGAGCCTTGGTAAGCCCAACAGCCACATAGGTACAACTTCTATGCGAAGGCACATGAGCGGCAAGCACAAAGCACTTTGGGAGCAACACCTCAAAGGCAACAGGCAAACTAAAAGCCACACTCCTTCTGGTCCAGCATCTTACTGCTCTACCTCTGCTCTCCTTGACCCGTCTGAACCACCCTCCACTCCGCCTTCCACCTTGACCACCTGTTCCCATTCCCAGTCATCTGCCACCAGCCAAGTTTCTGTGAAGGCCATGTTTGAGCGTAAGAAGCCAATGTCTGACTGTCACCCCCTTGCCCGGCGTCTGACAGCTGGCTTGTCTGCACTCTTAGCCCGCCAGCTTTTACCATACCAGCTGGTGGACTCTGAGGCCTTCCGCAAATTTGTAGCAATTGGGACACCGCAGTGGAAGGTACCCAGCCGCAATTTTTTTTCTAAAAAGGGAATACCACACCTGTACCAACATGTGCAGAGCCAAGTTACCGCATCTCTGTCACTTAGTGTTGGGCCAAAGGTCCATATGACTACTGACGCATGGTCCTCCAAGCATGGTCAGGGCAGGTATGTCACCTACACTGCCCACTGGGTGAACTTGGTAATGGCTGGGAAGCAGGGAATGGGTAGCTCAACAACAACAGTGGAGTTGGTGTCACCGCCACGGATTGCACGCGGTTCTGCCACCACCTCTACTCCTCCATCGCTCTCTACCTCGTCTTCTTCTTCTTCTTACTCTGCTGCTGGGTCCTCCTTCTCCTCCTCCACACCTGTGCACCCCCAGCTCCCCCTAGGCTATTCGACGTGCCAGGTACGCCGTTGTCACGCTGTCTTGGGGATGACATGCCTGGAAAGCAAAAACCATACCGGATCTGTACTCCTGTCATCTCTGCAGTCACAGGCCGATCGGTGGCTGACCCCACACCAACTGCAGATCGGAAAAGTGGTGTGTGACAATGGAAGCAATCTGTTGGCAGCGTTGAGACTAGGCAATTTAACACATGTGCCCTGCATGGCACATGTGTTAAATTTAATAGTCCAACGTTTTGTCTCCAAGTACCCAGGATTCCAGGACGTTCTCACCCAGTCCAGAAAGGTGTCGGCCCATTTCAGACGTTCCTACACAGCCATGGCACGCCTTGCTGACATTCAGCAGCGCTACAACATGCCAGTCAGGCGTTTGATTTCTGACAGCCAGACTCGCTGGAATTCAACGCTCCTTATGTTGGAACGTCTGCTGCAACAACAAAGGGCCGTCAACGAGTACCTTTTGAACTGGGTGGTAGGACTGGATCTGCACAGCTGGGGATTTTTTTCCCCCGTTACTGGGTGCTTATGCGCGATGCCTGCAGGCTCATGCGACCTTTTGAAGAGGTGACAAATATGGTCAGTCGCACCGAAGGCACCATCAGCGACCTAATACCCTTCGCTTTATTCCTGGAGCGTGCCGTGCGACGAGTGACAGATGAGGCTGTAGACCAGCGTGACGAGGAGCTGGAAGCGCACGATTTCTGGTCGGAATCACCAGAACGAACCCAGGCACATGCTGCAACGCAGGGAGAGGTGCCAGAAGTGGAGTCAGAGGAGGAAGGTGGCTTTGTGGAGGAGGAGGAGGAGGACCAACAGGAGCAGGCTTCCCAGGGGGCTAGTGGTGACCTTTTGGGGACCCCTGGTCTTGTACGTGGCTGGGGGGAGGAGACCGTGGATGATGCAGTCCTTGATAATGAGGAAGCGGAGATGGATAGCTCTGCATCCAACCTTGTGAGAATGGGGTCTTTCATGCTGTCATGCCTGTTGAAGGACCCCCGTATCAAGAGGCTTAAGGAGAAGGACCTGTACTGGGTCGCAACGCTACTAGACCCTCGGTACAAGCATAAAGTGTCAGAAATGTTACCAACATACCACAAGTCCGAAAAGATGCGGCATTTACAAACCAGCCTGCAAAACATGTTGTACAATGCTTTTAAGGGTGATGTCACTTCAGGAACTCATCAACATTCCAGGGGCAGAGGTGCCACTAATCCTGCCACGAGCACACCTGCAAGGACAAAGCCCTTTGGCCAGTCTGTAACGTCAGACATGCAAATGTTTTTCTGTCCAAGGCAGCGCCACAACCCTTCTGGATCCACCCTCAAAGAACGCCTCGACCGGCAGGTAGCGGACTACCTGGCATTAACTGCAGATATCGACACTCTGAGGAGCGATGAACCCCTGGACTACTGGGTGCGCAGGCTTGATCTGTGGCCAGAGCTGTCACAATTTGCCATGAACCTCTTGTCTTGCCCAGCCTCAAGTGTGCTCTCAGAAAGGACCTTCAGTGCAGCAGGAGGGATTGTAACTGAGAAGAGAACTCGCCTAGGTCACAAAAGTGTCGATTACCTGACCTTTATTAAAATGAATGAGGGGTGGATCTCGGAGGGTTACTGCACGCCGGAAGACTTGTTCTGACTTCTATGCAGCTGTCCTTCTCTTCAAGCCTCATGACTCCACACACAGCTGTCCTTTAGCGTCCTCCTCCTCCCTCCGCCACCGTTACAAACTAGGGTGCAAACCCTACTGGTTTAATTTTTTCTGGCCTCTGTGCTTCAGTGGCTGCGACCAAAAAAATGCCTATTTTCTGCATTTATATGACATAATTTTTCTGGCCTCTGTGCTTCAGTGGCTGCAACCAAAAAAATTTATATTTTCAGCATTTATATGGCATAATTTTTCTGTCAACTGTGCTTCAGTGGCTGCGACCAAAAAAATGCATATTTTCTGCATTTATATGGCATAATTTTTCTGGCCTCTGTGCTTCAGTGGCTGCAACCAAAAAAATTACTATTTTCAGCATTTATATGGCATAATTTTTCTGGCAACTGTGCTTCAGTGGCTGCGACCAAAAAAATGCATATTTTCTGCATTTATATGGCATAATTTTTCTGGCCTCTGTGCTTCAGTGGCTGCAACCAAAAAAAATTATATTTTCAGCATTTATATGGCATAATTTTTCTGTCAACTGTGCTTCAGTGGCTGCGACCAAAAAAATGCATATTTTCTGCATTTATATGGCATAATTTTTCTGGCCTCTGTGCTTCAGTGGCTGCAACCAAAAAAATTTATATTTTCAGCATTTATATGGCATAATTTTTCTGGCAACTGTGCTTCAGTGGCTGCGACCAAAAAAATGACTATTTTCAGCATTTATATGGCATATTTTTTCTGGCCTCTGTGCTTCAGTGGCTGTGGCCAAAAAAACTGGGCAAACAATGCCTACAAGGTCAACGACGTTGACCTTGTAGGCGTTGTTTGCCCAGTTTTTTTGGCCACAGCCACTGAAGCACAGAGGCCAGAAAAAATATGCCATATAAATGCTGAAAATAGTCATTTTTTGCCATACGTTGACTCAACGTATATGGCAAAAAATGACTATTTTCAGCATTTATGTGGCATATTTTTTCTGGCAACTGTGCTTCAGTGGCTGCAACCAAAAAAACTGGGCAAACAATGTCTACAAGGTCAACGTATGGCGAAAAATTACTATTTTCAGCATTTATATGGCATATTTTTTCTGGCAACTGTGCTTCAGTGGCTGCGTCCAAAAAAACTGGGCAAACAATGTCTACAAGGTCAACGTATGGCGAAAAATGACTATTTTCAGCATTTATATGGCATATTTTTTCTGGCAACTGTGCTTCAGTGGCTGCGTCCAAAAAAACTGGGCAAACAATGCCTACAAGGTCAACGTATGGCAGTTGTTTAAAGAGAACAGTAGATTACTAGCCAGCAAAGCTACCTAAGCTAAAATGTCCCTCAAATCCCTGCAGACTTCTGTCCCTCCAATACAGAGCAGTATCAAGCAGATTACTAGCCAGCAAACTTACTATCATCTGTCCCTGAAATCACTAACAGCTCTCCCCCTACACTATCTCTTCCAAGCACACACAGGCAGATTTTTCAGATACATTTTTGCCCTTGATCCCCCTCTGGCATGCCACTGTCCAGGTCGTTGCACCCTTTAAACAACTTTAAAATCATTTTTCTGGCCAGAAATGTCTTTTCTAGATGTTAAAGTTCGCCTTCCCATTGAAGTCTATGGGGTTCGCGAACCGTTCGCGAACCGCTCGCATTTTTGCGCAAGTTCGCGAATATGTTCGCGAACTTTTTTTCCGCCGTTCGCTACATCCCTACTGTTTGGCCCTGCAAACTAAGATATATTGCACTGGGAATGATAAAAGCTTTTTAACCTGGCCGATCAATTTTCTGATTGATGTCGGACGAAAAATTGTAAAATGCACGATCGTATGATTCCCACTAACCTCATTATAATTTGACAGATTGGTCGGATTGCACTGAAATCGATCGTTCACCAACAAAGATTTTTGCGTCTTTAAGTGATAGTAACATCGCAAGTACAAACTACACACAACATGACTGTCGGATGAAGACACAGCGTGCGGCGTTCACATCCGACAGTTGTGTCGCATCGGATACATGTAGTTTGTACCTGCAATGTTTCTATCACTTCCATTATATTCAGAGGCTCCGACTGGTCACCAGCGTTTCAGTGACACGCGACCCATCATACCAAATTGCTCTGTGGATTTCAGCCCTATGGTAATAAATATAAAAAGAAACAGAACCTCTAGTGATCAAAAGGGAGACACTGTTGTTGATATTGCAATCTACAGTAAACATTACCCCAGGAAAACCAATTACTGTGCCAAATCCCAGTTATATTGTATATAAATATGCAGAAAACCTGCTCCACAAGAATAAATGACTTTGGGGATGCCCATTTTGTTGCAAAAAGTATTTTGGTGCTTGGAGTTTAGCACCATTTTCTGATATAACGTGTAATAAGTAATGTATAAGAATTCATAACTACTATATATGTAATTAATGCATACTGATATATTCTGCACAGGTAGTCATCTCTCTGCACATTTGTGATTATTCGAGTCTCCATATTGGCAATTAAATGAAATCTCAGCATTTCATAAGAGTTCCCTCTAGTGGCTAGTGTGTCACTACATGTGGAGGCTACATGTGGAGGCTTATTTATTAAAGGTCGGAAATTAAGTGGTTGTATTGGTTTTGAAACTAAACTAAACACACAAACTCTAAAACCACGATTGTCATGGAATTTATTAAAAGTTCAGATTATAAATAGTACAAATGAAAAAAAGGGCTGAGCGATTTGGGAAAAAAAAATCCGATTACCACGAAAAGTTTTAAAAATTTGAGTTGTTTGGGCAATTTGTAGCAAAAAAAAAAATTAAAACCTCTAACATTCTGATTTTTTTAAAAATGGTCCAATAACCCTGTCTGGGAGGATCAATTTACTTAAAATTATTTCATAATCCCCAGTGATTCCTAGGGCCCAATGGTTCCTTTTGGCAGGTGCACACCCACGCCTCAACCTGACAATACTACAAGCACCTTGTACTATAGGGGGGTTGGCATTACCTGACTTCTGATTATACTTCCAGGCAAGCCAACTGGTTTTTGCCCACTGGTGGTTTACACCAGAGTAGAACAACCCAGCAGTTAGGCTCAAGGCCGCAGTCCTGCACTCTCTGGAAGCCCTGGCTAAGCTTCCCTATAGAGGTGTAAAGCCCCATTATTGCATCACTACCCCTACGCGCACTGTGATCACGGTGTTCCAGAAATCCCTTTGCCTGTCACGGGGATCCTCTCAGGCGTGGTCCCCTCGAACACCCCTGCACTCTCCCACTTATCAACGGTATCTGATATTAGTCAGGGACATAATATCAGATGGAGAACTTAAAAACTTTGCGATTCTTAGAGATAGGTTTGGGCTGTCCTCCACCATGTACTTTCGTTACTTGCAACTTAGGCATGCTTTCTACTCCCAGTTTCCCTCTAGACCACTGCAGGTATCCAAAACCACCCTGGAAGCATACCTAAATAGGCAAGATCTAAAAAAAACACTGAAATAAACAACGTGCTCCACACCCAAAGACTTTGTGGTGATACACTCCAGTGCAGCTCCAAAGGTACGTGGCATAGATATGCTTTCAACCATGAATGCTATGTGAGTGTATTTTAAATATTTCTTTTAAATAATAAAAGGTACACTAATGCTGCTGCATATTACCCTACAGCCTACACCAGAAGGTGTTGTTGACTTCCACTCCAGCATTTACCCTCTGGAAAAAAATCATTCATGATGTGTTACCCAAACAAAAGTTGGTTTACTTGTCAAGAGGATGCCCAGCTAAGTTCAACACAGTATCAGTCTATTTCTGAACTTTCTGAAACCAACTGAACTGGAAAAAAAAGTGTTTAAAGATGAACAACCCATTAAGAAACCAAATATTTTTGATGAAATACTCCAAAACTTATAATGTTTTGTAGAAGTTCATGGATTACTATCATGTATTCACTCATTTCTCAGTACTACTACTAATTATTTCTGTATTTTAGTTCTGTGACACCATTGAGAAGTATATATTAGGAAACCCTCTTGAATGACCTTGTAACCAGTCTGTTGGTGTGCACATAAATGCACTAAACCTTGTCCCCCCCTGTATAAATATGTAAAGGGATACATCCATTTGGAACCTGCAAATGGTGTTTTAACTGGATAGGCAGCCAGTGGGTTGAAAGTGGTTACCTACACTATCCACGTGTTCTTCACATACTTCAGACAGTGAGATCTCTCCTTGATCCTGTTAAGGCAAATAATAAGGTTTTGGTCCATCTGGCACTATACTCAATGGTTCTTACTTTCTTCTGTTGATTCTGCATTTTAACTGAACCTAGTATTTGTTAAGTGCATAATTTTCTTTTTAATATCATATAAAGGAGCCATTTCTGTTAATGCTGAACATTTGTAAAATCTTTATTTTACAAATAACTTTGTGTACAGTTGTGCAAAAGAAAAACATCCCCCCTAATAGTTTTAATTTTGAGTCATTCAAAGTACATTAAAATTGTTAGTATTTTTTCCACATCATATGCATTTGTAAAGTTTCCCCCAAGCTTAAAAAAATAATAGATTTAGTCATTTATAATAGATTTAGGTCATTTATTACTGCAAGTACAATGGGCATAGTGCAATTGCAGATGCAAATTGCCACATTTTTACCCACAATGCAACACCTTTCTAGCATAATTGTGTGCACTTTCAGTTAAAATATTCATATTGATGCAGCACGTTGAGGGAATCCTGGGATGATTTCAGGTTTCCTAAGTGGTATTAGGTCCACTTGTGCTCAATCCAACAGGACATAACAGACACAATGATTACAATTGTGCAATTACATTACAGAGGTGCATGGAGTGTTTTCAGACACACATACCTTTAATGAATGGTATCAATAAGGGCATATCGTGTCACTTTAAGGTGAGCGCACTTGCAGTTGTGTTTGTAAATTAGCCCATTTTATTTTGGCTAATGCCAGTTCAAAGGAAATTGGTTGCGTCCCTCTGCAGGATTTGTTGACTAGCCAAAGCAAACTTCTATGTGGTTGTAGTACCATAAACTTGTCCCAGGCAGCATTATGCCCATGGGCGTCCGCAGAAAATTTTCCGTGGGGGGGCAAGAAAGAAAACATATTATACAAATTACTTGAACCCATATTTTGGTTTTACATACCCTAATTTTTAAGTTTTTCCGTATGTTATACCATTTTTTGTGGTCCCACCATTATATAATGCATAATACATTTCCCTGACTTTACACCATTTGTTCTGGTCACATGAAAAATGTAAAATGGGGATTCTACTGTACATAAAGTAGAATAACAACAGCAGGAAGAGGTTATGCACAACAAAATGTCACTAGTATAGAATCTATGTTTATACATTCTTTTTAAGTCTAGGCGATAGCTGCTTTGTTCCCAGAGTGGCAGAAGGGTTAAAAGATAAGAGTCATCCAAAAATAAACAATGAGGTCGATACAGGACAGGAGAGGGAGAAGAGGTGCAAAAAAAAAAAAAAAAAAAAAAAAAAAAAATATATATATATATATATATTATAGATATTGATATCTATACAGATATATAGGTGAAGGCTGAGGATTATTCACAGAAAGGTGAGTGTGGGGGTAACTCAGCAGAATGAGAAGGGAAAGGATAAGAGGACAGTGAATAGAATGAGGACATGAATAGGTGGGGGATTCAATAGAGCAGCGGGGAATGTAAGGGTTCATGTGCTTTGTGACAAATACACTGACAGAATGTTTGTAGGCAAAACCCACATGCAACCAGTACCTATAAGATTCAATAATGAATGCAGTTACACAGCTATACACAGGTTCATTTATAGTCTCTAAAACTCACACACAGGGTTTGTCAGACCTTCTTACACACAGTTGCCCTTACACAAATTAATACAGTACATTTGACACACACACAGATACACACATATATACAACTGGCACTCACACTCTAAGCTTAAAGGAAAACTATACCTCCAAAATGAATACTTGAGCAACAGATCATTTATATCATATTAAAGGGGACCCGTCACCTGATAAAATTATTCCAAATCCAATTTTATGGCAAAATAAACTTTAATTACACTTCATAAATTATTTGAATCTTGTTTTCTTTGATCTGGGAACTCATAATGATAGCAAGAAGGAAGGAGCCATTTTTTGGACACTGTTATTAAGACAAACCTTGCATCGTCTCAAAATCTTGTTTGTGCACCAGAATGGGAGACCTAATGCATACCTCCCAACATTTTGGAAGTAAAAAGAGAGACAAAAAAAATTTTCCCGCACATAGCGCAGCAATTTTTTTGACCACACCCCTTTCTGTGGTCACACCCCCTAATTACCATGTTTGTTTTACAAAATTTGGCAGGTTATGAAAGTTTGAAAATATTTCTCCTTATCTAAACTGTGTTTTTGTGTCTCAAAATTGTTACAAAGTATCTTATTTGCACCTGTTAGCTGTTCTGGGCTCTCTGATAAAAGCAAATTAAGTTAGAAACTTTGTTTCTTTTTCTGGCTGTTCAGTGCAGAGAAAATAGGGACTTTCCAGTATAAATGAGGGACTGCAGGTTGAGCTGTCAAAAGAGGGACTGTCCCTCTGAAAAAGGGACAGTTGGGAGGTATGAGTATATTATTATGAAAATGGTTTAGGGACATGAAGCAGGCTTTTACACATGAGCTGTTTTATGCAATATATTTTTATAGAGACCTACATTGTTTGAGGGGTATAGTTTTCCTTTAGCACAACAGATTTACACTGCACTGGGAAAGGAGCTGCTTCATCAGGAAGAAGATTATCTACTCTGATTCTCTAATTCCTAACACAATTGAGGAGCAGGAAGCATCTCACAGAGGGAAGGGGCAGAGCTAAATCCGGACAGCTGCTCTGAGCAGTAGACTAGGCATTGGGATGGTTCATTATTTGAAGGGTTGCTGACCATAAGATGTAAGCCTTTTATAAGCTCATTGTAGGTTCTTTATTATAAAGTACTAGTCCAGGGGGGGGGCTTGCCGATGATTATGCAGATGATTATGCCTGTAAAATTATTTCTTGAAGATTGCTCTCCTGTTAAGAAAAGAAATACAGTAAGATATTTAGTCCTTAAAGGAGAAGGAAACCTAGTCGGCGCAAAAACCCTCCCCCCCCTGTGTTGCTTCCCCTGCCTCCTCCCCCCTGGCCTACCTGTCCCGCTGGGCAAATTCCCCTAACTTGTTACTTACCCTTCTGCACAGGTCCAGTCGACGGAGTTCACCGACGCCATCTTCTTCCAAGCGATCTTCTTCCTGCTTTGACCGGCGCATGCGCAGTAGGAGCATTTCGCCGGTACAATCTACTGCGCATGCGCCAAAACTCATGAAGTGAAATCGGAAAACTTCGTGACTTTTGGCGCATGCGCAGTAGATCCGTACCGGCAAAATGCTCCTACTGTGCATGCGCCAAAACGCCGGTCAAAGCAGGAAGAAGATCGCGTGGAAGAAGATGGTGCCTGTGAACTCCGTGGACTGGACCTGCGCAGAAGGGTAAGTAACAAGTTAGGGGCATTTGCCCAGCGGGACAGGTAGGCCAGGGGGAGGAGGGTGGGCAACACACGGGGGGGAGGGTTTTTGCGCCGACTGGGTTTCCTTCTCCTTTAAGGGAGATATTGGCTAGATGTTGTGGGTCAAATTGTATCTGATCTTGCCATGCAACTGCATGCAACATAATGCAGCATCATGCAACAGGACACAGCATGCTATAAAATCTGGTCCCCCTAAAGCTAGAATGTAAGTCGAATGGTTTAGTTTGTTCATGCATCTACCTCCGACAGCCAATGTATTTCCCATGCCTGCCCTGCTCAGACATCATGGAGAGGTGTGAGTTTATAAAAAGAAGCAACTGGAAAAAGGCACAGTTAAGTCACGGGCAGGGAGAGCAGAAGGAAGAGCTCAACCTAAACCCATTTGCAACCTGGTGATCTTGTGGCAAAGTCAACACGAACCTGCCTGACCCACGAGTCGTGTACATTTTGGACTGGCCTGCACATCACTAGTTTGAAGCCCCTGCCTTAAAGGGGAACTATCGCAAAAATGAAAATTTAATATAAGCTTCAACATACTTAAATAAGAAACTTTGTAAATACAATCAATTAAATATTCTGCATTGTTTCTGAAATAATGAAGTTTATGTTCACAATTCCTCAGCATCTGTTTCTCTGCATGGAGAGAGGCTTTCTGGTGATTTTAATAGAGTGAGCTCTAATAAATCTTCTAGGCAAAAGGAGCCCCCCCCTATAAGATCGTTGGATCTAACTATCAATGTATATCTGACACCCAACTCCTGCATGAAGACAGAATAAAGAGAAACAGATGCTGAGA
This sequence comes from Xenopus laevis, assembly GCF_017654675.1. Classification (NCBI taxonomy): domain Eukaryota; kingdom Metazoa; phylum Chordata; class Amphibia; order Anura; family Pipidae; genus Xenopus; species Xenopus laevis. Next base: position 128,005,731 of record NC_054374.1, on the reverse strand, counting down.
GAGGGATAGTGAAGACGAACTTGATTATTTCAGAAACAGTAAATAATTTCTAATTTTTCATTGATTGTATTTAGAAAGTTTCTTATTTCTGTATGATAAAGCTTATATTAAATTTTCATTTTTGTGATAGTTCCCCTTTAAGAAATATATTTCTGTAACAGAAGATATAACATTTGAAATGTCTCATGTGCCATTAGCCCAAAAATCTGAACCCTGTGCATACAGGTCTGTAGGGGTGTAACTTTGGGGGTATGGGAAAAAAAACTCCTCATCCCCTCTGCACAAAATCATGGGTGTCTGACGACAGGAGCATCCATGTCTTCCATACATCTATAGTTTGGGGCAGAAATATACTCGCCATCTCCCCATGACAAGTCTTGTTTATAAGTCTTGTAATACACCCTATTTATTAGAAGATTTTACTTTTACCGTTGTTTCATTATGTTTCTTATGTAGATAATAAAGAATGCAAACACATCTTATTATATTCACGGAAAATGTATTATCTAAAGGTTTTTACTTTGGAGTCCGTGGAATAATTTAGTAAATCTGTGCAATCTTTTATTTCACCACCAGATGTTGCTCTTTTTTAGTCTAAAGAGAGAAGTACACATTTACTAACACAGGTGCCAGATGACACTGGTGTCTTTACCCATAGCAACCAATCAGACCTTTGCTTTCATTTTCAACTTTGTATTAGACAGATCAAACAAATAATGTAGCAGTAAGTGATCTAGCTAATTTTAACGCCTACGTTGGTAAATTAGGCGTATGTTTCTCTGTCACAGCAAGTGAACATGGCAGCTGCCACTTACAGAAATTACAGAAATTATAATTATGGCCAGAAGTAATGTTCTTGTTACAGCTAATCAGTGTAGTTAAAGGCTGACTGATCACCAGCAAGATATGCAGCAGTTTTCAACAATATTATAGCAAATAGGGGACATTATACATTTATAAAAATGGGTTTCAAGAGCTGAAAATGTAAAGGTCTGGGGTGTAGTGATTATGTATTATGGTGTTCTCTTTTTGTTTACAGTCATAGGAATGGCAGTCATTGGGGGGGGGGGGCATAAGTAAGCTGTAGGTGGCCCGGTCTTTGTTAGATCTCTGAAAGCACAGGTACCAGTCAATATGTCACAACTATCTCTAAATTTTAGGTTCAGGATGAAGCTAATATCAAAATGCTTTTAAGAAATGAGATTGATTTTTAAAATAATCTCCAGCATTTAGGTACACTGAGGCCTCCCACAGGCCCAAGTAATAGTGACAGTATACAGCATCTTTCAGTAGCTCCTCTGGCATTTGCCGGAATCTACAATCTAACCACCTTGCCCATCAGAGACATCTTCTGCTGCTACTGAGCAGTATAAATCTAAAAATCTAAACCTGTGTTTTGATTGATTATGCCATAAAAGCTATCCACAGTCCAGCAGGATATGGTATTACCTTCCAAAATGCAGTTCACACAATTCCCATTTACAAACTTGTATTTTCATCACATCGCTTTTAATTTGGCCATGCATAGGTTGACCATCTACAATATCTGGCCCCATAGCTTGGAGCAAACTGGACAACTAGACATCAACACAAATGCCCATGTTCTATTGAATGGCTGAGGGCACACATAACATTGGCTCCACTGCTCTCAGACTGCATTTTTGGTTTTTTTGGCAGTCTGAGAAGCAGATTCACTCCCTGCCCCAGCTGTGTTGATCTGCCACTTACACGTGTGTGCAGGCACATAAAAATATTACAGTAAAATGAAGTTCTGTGGCAAAACCAATATCATACATGTATAAGAAACACAGTCAGTTAAATTGAATTTTAATGTTATTTGATCCCTAAAACTGCACATTTTTTTAGATTATGCCTACATATAATCTGCGCCTTGATAAAGCTTTTAAGCGAAACGCGCGTTGGCGAGTTGCTATTATCTCTGGTTTTTAACAAACTTTTTATCTTTGGTTTATTTCAATTGGGCTGGGTTCATCCATTGCTGCTACTGTCGACTTTATATCTACACATTCTTCCTTCCATTCTAAGGGGCCAGTAATTTGTGGCTTTTCAGGTTTAACATAGTCTCAATTAAGATCTGGGCAAGTTAATTTACAAGGCCACACTCCTGGTTACCCTGTTCTGCCTCCTCTTTGTGGTGTCCCAGTCTTAGAAAATAATAGGCAGCTAGTTTTGGGACAGCTCCACCCTCTACTTTTTCATTATATCCTACAATCTTTCTATAAGACCGTAGCTCTCTGGTTGGCCTTTGCCCAATCCCTGGTCATCATCTATTAGATTTAGACTTTTCTCATTAATTTATCCTTCTAGTAATAGATATTTATATGCCTGGCACTTTACTATTGTAGCATAATTTGATCCCTTTTAGAAACATAATTTTACTATTAAGCACTTTGTGTATAACTATGGGCACTTCCTAGTGAATTTTGGTCTTTTTTAACTTCATTTATTCGAGTCCAATCATGAATTGTCAATGAACTGATCGTTACCATTAATTGGGCAACAGTTATTGGGTATATGCACTAATTTGCACTTTATATTCATACTTAATATTTATGAATTGGCTTGGGAATTAATTGATATGGGAAGTGATTGGTTTTTATATAATATCGTTGATGAACTAAATGAGTAGGCACACACAGCACTTTAATTTAAGTTAATCACCTATCTTATTGGTAGGGATTTAATCTATCACTAGATACTAATTAATTGTTACAGACGGGGTATCTTTCTATTCCTAATTTTTTGAGTACATATAATCTGCATCATACCCCAATGTTAATTTAAGGTTACCAGCTTTTTCTATTTCCAAATGCATTTAGAATTCTGGGCTGTGGAAATAAATGTAACTGGGAAGTCCTCTGAGATTCCCAGTGAAATTGATAACCACGTAAATGTTTGCACATAGATCACATTTTACGGTAAAGCCACTGGGAAAGGGCTGATGACTGGTGAACCAAATTACCTCTTTAGTAGCTCCAGCTGCCTTCCACCACCTCTGATACACACAGACACAGCAAGATCTAGTGAGTTTTCATTAACATCCTCACACCCTACATCACAAGCAGACAAACAATTACACATTCTGCTTTTGGGATTGAAACGGTCTCTCCTTGTGAAACAAAACACTTCTCTGTAGGTCAAAAGGACAATGGCTACAAACTAACTGTTTCACTTAATCTTTTATTTGCTAACACCATGCTACTAATGTTATTCAACACTAGTAACAAACAAACTTAGTCTGTGCTTTATGTTCATGTATTTTGTCCTACTCAGAATGCTACATTTTATGCACCACAACACAAATATTTTGTCAGTAAGACTGGTGGACCTGGTCATGGTAGGTTCTAAATAATGGTTAATAAAAATGGCAATAAATAATATAAAAAAGGGCCAACAATTGGATCATACTGTGGACCTAGAGAGACGTTTTAGGTTACAACTGTATCAATGCACCAATGTGGTTCTAGCCGACAGAATTTTGCAAAACTGCCCAACAGTTATTTTAATGCAGAAATGTTTTTAGAAGCTAACAGCTGGCAATACATGCCCAGATGTGGTCAGGAAGTTTGGCCAGTTCCAACTATATTGCACAATCAACCAAGTAATTATGGCCTGTCTGGAGGGCCATTTAGAACACTGATTGCGTGAGGCTTATTGGTTCTGATGCAAGAATTTAATTGGTGAGCTGAAAGGAAGTGAAGAGAAGACACAACTATCATCACTTTTGATATCACTTAGGCACTTGGACCCGTGAATCATATCCCCTTCTTTAATCTAGGCCCATGGGTATGTAAGGCCACCTGTATAGGACTGCTCTCCAAGTTTCAGAATTACCCCTCATTTGATAAACAGCCAATTCTAAGAATTCCAGATAATAGATCTCACACCTGTATCTGCCATCTAAACCATGTGCACCCACTATATCATGAGGGGGATTTTATATTTCTTTCATTGTTGCAAAATTACTAGAGGGGTCCTTTTTTGTGTTGATTTTACAGGTCATAAATTTTGTACTGATTTTACAGGCCATAAACTAAGAGCTATAAAATCAACAGTTCCACAGACATGTCACAGGGGCAATTCCCTCTGAAATAAATCGTGATAATGGTATAACAAAATGGTATTGTGAGTGGTACCATTTTTGTGGCTACTTTTTGTATTTCTGGATTGTTGTGTTTTGTTGCTCCACTGGGGCAGGGACTGGTGTGAATGATGCCTTAAGGTGGCCATACACGGGCCGATAAAAGTTGCTGACAAATCGAGTCGACAGCTTATTGGCCCGTGCATGGGGCCCTCCGACGGGCTTCTGCGATCGTTATCTGGCCGAAAGTCGGCCAGCTGCCCTAGGGCCCACGATCTGATCAGCCCGATATTGCCCACCTCAAGGTGGGCATATCGGGGAGAGATCCGCTCGTTTGGCGACATTTCCAAACGAGCGGATCTCTCCATGTATGGCCAAGGCACATGTAGCAGATAATCCACTTTCCTATGCCTTTGTATGCATTTTCAAACTGGTATCTGCTCAGTGTAGCTCTGCTCAGGATGATGCTGTGCCTATCAATGGAGCTACAGGAAAGAGTTTATGATAGTGGTACAAAGCGAGGGTAGAGGAAAGCAGATAATCCACTGTGTGTGCCTTTGGCCTAATCTTTCAGAATAATGGTTATTATATGCAATAACAAAACCTACTATCTTGTAAATTGGCATTATAGCTAGATATGGTGGAAGCTTTTGAAATAAGCACACATGCATGTATGGAAGATTTTTTGGTTCATTTAAAGGGGAACTCACGCAGGATACTTTTCACCCTTGAAAGTAGTGGATCGTAATTTAAAGGGGAACTAACCTAAAATATCACTTTCTTTTCCTATTCCAATACATGGGGGCACATTTACTAAGGGTTGAATTTCGAAGTGGTAAAACTTTGAAATTTGAACATCGAATTGTAAAAATTCGATAGTCAGAGTTTTTTTGAGTGAATTTAGCTGTTTTCGATCAAATTCAAATTGTTCGATCATTCGATCAAACGTAGACATCGTTCGAATCGAACGATTTAATCGATCGATCAATTTTCAAAAAAAAAACTTTGATTTCTAAAAACTTAGGTTCTATAGGTTCTAGGAGGTCCCCATAGCAATTCGGCAGCTTTAAGGTGGCCAAGTCGAAGTTTTTTAAAGAGACAGTACTTCGATTTTCAAATGGTCGAATATTCAACATTTTTTCAATTCAAATTTAATTTTGGCCTATTCGATGGTCGAAGTAACCAAAAATTACTTTGAAATTCAAAGTTTTTGAATTTGAAAATTCACTTAAAATTCACTTCGACCCTTAGTAAATGGGCCCCATGGTGATAAACCGAATTATCCAAAAATACAACACCATATTTTTGCTTTGCTGTTTGTTTTCTCCGTTGCCCTAAGCGCTGATCCACTTTTTTTGTGAAATCTTTTGTACAGCTGAGAGACTGAAATAGGACCGTCAGGAGTCAACACAACTAAAGGACTAACTTTTTTCTCCTATACGTTCTTTGTAATTATTGCAATTCCAGCTCAGCTGGGGCATGGCACCATCAGAATGAAGAGGGCCCAACAGCCAAATGAGCACAATTGTAAATAAATCATAAATTCTCATTCTTGCTGCCCTTGTGCTATGGAAATGGTACCTGAAACATAGCTCCAGAGCCGTTTGTAATCCACAGCTACAGAACACACATTACACTCACTGACAGCATAAAACAGGACTATAAATTCACGCTCTTTGCAGAACATATTTTATGTAACTTTGGTTAAAAAAAATCATTGTTCATGTACTATTGCAGGCCACTCTATCCATCTGGCCATTGTAACCGAAGGCAAGATCCCAAGCTAAATACCCCCACAACACAGAAACCATTTCAACCTCACACTTGCGATTAATCAAAACATTCTCCTCTGCTTTTGGTGGGAACTGGGAGTGCCATTGTCAAATAACTCCCTTTTCAGCATTACCAACCAATCTGTGCTTTTGGGAAAACGTATTCCACCTCACAATTTGGTATAAAGTACAACTGCATCTCAGTTTTAACCTTATCTCAGAAGGGGCTTCCAGCTGAACAACAACTCCCTAAATCCCACTGGCTTTGGGAGTATGCAAAGTTTATCAGCCATGGAATACTGGCGGCTGGATACTAAACTATTGGGTACTGTACAGCACCATACCTCCTAACTGTCCCGTTTTGAGCGGGACAGTCCTGCTTTTGACAGCTCAACCCCCAGTCCATATTACTGCTTGTTACTGAAATGTCCCGACTTTCTTTCTCATCTCCTGCACTAAACAGCCAGAAAAAGATACAAAGTTTCTAACTTAATTGACTTTTGGCAGAGAGCCCAGAACACCCACCAGGTGCACTGAGATTCTTTTGTAACTATTTTGAGATAAGCAAATAAGTAATTGTAACAATTAAGATAAAAATGTCTCTTGGGAGAACTTAAGACTCACAGTTTAAAGGGCAATTCACCTTTATTACCAAAACTGTAATAAATAAAAAGAATGATCCAAGCATAGGAGAAGGAAGAGGAACTCCAGCAGTATTACTGCAAACAACTTTTTATTCCAGGCAGTGGTAAACACAACATGTTTTGGGTTCAATACCCTTTATCGAGTGAATCATAACTAAAAAGAACCACAGAAATGTGTTCAAACTTTCATAACCTACCACATTTTGTAAAATGAACATGGTCATTAGGGGGTGTGACCACGCAACGAGCTGCAATTCTTTTTGTCCCTCTTTCTATTTCCCAAATGTTGGACGATTTGCAGCACCAGGTGTCCACTGGAGATCAGAGCCATCTTTTAGGGGTGACAAAAGGCCTTGCTATGCAGAACAGGGGACCCAGCTATAATTCCAACTCACAGTGGAGGGTGGCTTGGGGTGGATCCAGGGCTCTTTTTAAAATATGGACAAATTTCGCACTTACAGAGGGCCCACCAGCTTTTTTTTTTTTCTTTGTCACTTCTATTTATTAGTTGATGTACTCCCATGGCTGTTGGTCCAGGACAACACACACAGGGATAATGTCTCCTTCAGCAAAGGTAGACCATTTCTTCACTGTATTGTTAGTTGTTCCATCACCAATTCCTTGGGGCAGTGGGACCCACCAATGAAATTGTTGCCCTGGGTTGCTGCTTAGATATTGGGGACACCACACTGTCTTGTCCTGGCCAAGCTATACTGATGAGATGAACATGATCAAGAGAAATATCAGACCGAAGTCTTCCCCTTTGAACACGTGACTGTGCATCTTGCATCCTGGCCAGTTGTGCGTCCTCTGCCGAGCAGCCCATTGCACACGGGTACCCAGGGTGAACATTCATGCATTTCCTGGAACAGTGGAAAAAAAACAAAGGAAAAAAGAATACACGTGCGGGTAGACTATCATGTCCCCACAAACAGCAACATGAAAAGAACAACACACACAGGCCCCAATTGTATTGGTTTGAGCCAGTCTCAGTCCTCACATAACGTTAATTCCACGCAGACTGAGGAAATGTAGTGAGAACAAGAGAAGTTTATCTGTGTACCTATTGGAGAGCGCTTTGTGGCGAGGCCTTATACTCCTATTACATCGACAAGCACTGCCCCTACCCCTCCTGAGGACACCTTTCCCTCCCACGTGCTTTCATGCAGAGTGGCGCGGCAGTGAATTGGTTAATCTCCCGGCGGAAGCATCCTGTGCGGAGCCGCGTCACTGCAGAGTCACATCCCGAGCGGTCGCGCGTATCCCTCCTCCTCCACTACTGCCGCCGCTGCAGCGCTAATAAATCCCCGGTGGTGATTGTGGGTGTAAAAATACCGGTACGGAATATCTGGTAAGCGTCGCTAGGCCGTGGAAAGCGGATATTTGTTTGCTCGTTTACCGGGACTTATCTTCAAGAGCTGTAAGTGGGGCCTGCGGCCTGAGCGCTCGAATCGCAGATATCCACCCGGCTCAGCTGGACTACTTTTTCTCCGGGCAAGAAAGATGGCGGCCATTCCCTGAGATAAGCGGCGGCGGGTAGGCCTAGAGAGGCGAAAGCGACAACAAGAGAACTGCTTTGGCGACACCAGAGTGGAGTAAGCCTGGGCATGGACTGAAAGAGGCCGGGAGCACAGTTCGGGTTCCCTCTCGTTTCCCGGACTCTGTATCGAGTGACGGGGGTGAAATGCTACCCCGGTGGGGGTCGTGGCTGCCCCGGCAATTGTAAAGGTGAGTGCGGGCGGGAGAGCTGGGTGCGACAGACATGGAGGAGGCGGTGGCTCAGGTGGGCCTGCTGGCTTGTCTTGGGAGGCTGTGGCTTTGTGCGGCCCCTGGAACTGTGGCCTTCCCGGCTGCCTGAGCTTCCCTGTCTCTCTGCACCACAGATAACCCACCAGGAGCTCCCAGTTGTGGCCTGCTGTTGTGTACGGGCAGTCTCCTGTGTGTGTGTTGCGACCCTCCAGCAGTTGTGTAACTGCCCCTTCCTCTTTCATGTTGGCTCTTTTGGGAGAGGAGGATTGCCGGCAACTGGAGGCTCCCCGGGAAAGGCTCATCTCTACACACAGGCCTTTCTCTGTTTTAAAATCCTTGTTTAGTGGCCGGGGCACTACACACACTTTGAGTTCAAATTCTTGTTGGGACAGTGTCCTTGTTTGCCTACTGTACTTGTGTCTGAGTGCCACTGCTTCTTTCAGTGTGAGGCCTGTGCCAGTTTACTAGCCCTGTTTAACAAGCTACCAGCCACATATGGGCTGTCCAGACCTGAGCAGCCCCTGCTATTGTTCTAGGAGACCACTAATGCATACACAATCTCATAGCTAATGCCCATGATGTTGTCCTGGCTGAGACATGCTTAGCTCAAATGTGATTAAATGAAGATACCAGGCACTAATGATCTTACCCTGAATAACATGCCATGGAAATGCAAATTGCAAAAAGGAAAGAAAATCCCAAATTTATCTACCCATTAAAATGATTTTGCCTCCTAGTTCTCATCTCAGAATTATCTTGGAGACTTGACCATGCATATCTATAGAGACTGTTGCCCCCCTGAAGCAGATACTGTTTGTGGAAATACCAGGCTGACAGATGGCATTCAATGATGCTAGTTGCATTCAGTAAGTGACTGTCACCAATCCCAAACCTAACATTTGTCAATTTCTTAGTTATTTCTAGGGGGCTCTTCAACTTTCATCCCCTCTGAAAATATTATGCCTTTTTAAAATATCAAAATAGTCTTGTTCAGGACCATCTGGAGGGTTATTTGGCAATTTTGGTTCTAAAAGGTACTATCCTGGACTGTTTGTGAGTGATTCTTCTTTTTGGGAAACTTTGTATCTGTATTGTTTACGTTGCAGTGTAGAATTTGCATATGAGACCTATTTATGTTCCAAAATCTTAGCGTTCTGTTCCTTCTGGTGGCTGGGAAGGCTACATTGATGTTATTTTTGTAGATATAACTTACATTTTTCCTATGCTAGGCCAAATATTGACTGCTTTCTACATGTGTTATCAAAAAAAGGGAAGTTTGTTTGCTGGTCTCCCATGTGGTCCTTTATTATCTTTTGTATTCCTGGATAATGTAAATCAGGGGTGTCCAAAAGGTAGATTGAGATCTACCAGTAGACCTTTAGCTGGAGATCAGTAGATCTCAGTACACTGTCAACAAACAGCTCGTCTAAATCACCCTCCCATTTCATACTTTTCATTCAGATATTTATTACATTAAGGTTACATAGAAATAGTTAGTTAAATATGTCAATATATATTTCAATATAATATTTTAGTACTATTTTCCATGAAACAGAATGCTTGCAATACTTGTATAGATGTAGATCATAATGGGGCAACATCACTAAAAGTAGACCTCACATTAGTAAAGTATGGGCCTTACTGATGTAAAGCCTACTGATTAAACGTATTATTCTCGCCATTCATCTCTCAGGCACCCCTTATACCTTAATATCATTTAGTTTAAAATGACATTGCCTTCCCCACTTTTTTCCTGTAGATGTCATTGTAATGCTTTATATCTGATCTGTTCTGCTGTAATTTATATGTTAGAACTCTATTGGGCATATTTATCAATCTGTGTAAAATTATTTGGTGTAAAAAATATATTTATAAAGCAGAGTATTTCTCCATCATGTGATTGTACACCATTTTAGTAAATTAAATCAATAGTAAATGTATTTTCTCTATCGTGTGGCTATTGTTTACACTTATTTTACACCATCTGGGACATGGCGCAACTTTTTAAAGTCTGTGGTGTATGTAAGGAGTGCTATAAAATATGGTGAAATATGGGTTGCTCAGTTACGCTCAGCTTTTTAGCTGCTTTTATGCTGTGATTTTACATTGAGCTACACAACCACCTAAAGCCAGTACACAGCTTGATAAATACGCTAGACATGATACCTAGCATTTACATTTTATCTGAATGCCATTTTTTTACACAGCAAAGTAAATCTACCCCCTGTCAGCTTTGCAATTACCTGAATACGGCATTTGATTTTTTGAATTTTCAGAATTTGATTTAGTTTTTGTGCTGAATTTTCAGATCTCTCCTTGATATCCTAATATTTAAGGTGTCAGATTTAAATTAATTCAAATTAATTTTGGTTAATTAAAATTACTATTTATATGGTCGCCCAAAGTTTCCCACTGGCGATTCACATTCTTGCCTGTATGAAAGCTTTTCAGGGTGGTTTGTTGCCTGCAGCAGTGACGATTTATCGATTGGCGGCTAATCTCCCCATGTGCCACCAGCCTTAGTTCCTCTTTGGCAAATGGGATTGTTGCCTATTTAGAAGGTGGTAAATAGGAGCAGTTGCCTTGTGCTTGAGAAGGACAGTTACGAGGTGGGTGCCTTTGCTATTGCAGAATTTCCTGCTTTTTGACACCTCCATTAATTTGGTGGTCCCACAATGGATAGCTTGACCCTGGCCTCTTAATACTGTGTGGATATATATATATATATATATATATATATATATATATATATATATATATATATATATATATATATATATATATATATATATATATATATATATATATATAGAAAAAATCTACATATATGTATACTTTTACTTGTGGGTCAAGGCTGAGTCAATGTGGAGCAAAAGGTGGAACATGCTAAGAATTTTGTCTGTGATCTAAGCTATAAATAACATTGGGCTATACGCTCTTATTTTCATCTTTTTGTAGTGTATTTTATATTTGCAGTCCAGTCTGCTATAATCTGCTACATGAGTACATAAGTAAAGCTGGCCATAGATGCAAAGATCTGATCGTTTGAAACCTCCAAACGATCGGACTTCCCCATCTCCCGACCTGCCACTAACCATTATGATCACATAATGTGGTAATAGAACAGATCAGCCGATGTTCTGCCCCTGACGGCAATCGTACGAAAGTTATGTCCGACAAAGCAGGTGACAGTCTCCCACTGAAAATCGTACGATCGGCAATACATGCAGAGAAATTATCGGCAGCCGACAAATCTTTTAACCTGTCCGATCAACCAAATGACCAATCTCCGTGAGACGAAAAATGTCGGGACTCTGCGCACACATGGTCTGAAAATCGTACAAATCGAGTATTCGTACGATCGGATCTTTGCGTCTATGGCCAGCTTTATGCACAGTAATGCAGTGTTTTTAGTCTCCGTCTGAGCTAATGCTTGTACTCCAGTAGCAATTCTTCCCTCATGTAATGGCCTAATGTGGATAGCTTCAAGTTAAGGGGCTGATTTACTAACTACTAGGGACTCTACTAGCTCTACCAGTGTGTGCTGCTATTTTTAAAGGTACATATGTTTCAGTTAACAATTTATTTTTCCATGTTGGATTGAAATAGGGAAAATAATTCTGTGACTCTTTTCACCCTACATTTGGTATGCATCAAGGAGCCAGAATTTGGACTGATAATGCACAGCATTGCTGCTGAGCACTACTGCCCAACAGATCAGATTGGCATTAACTACTCAAAAAAGATTTACAAAAATTGACACAGCTGTTACTGTGGTCTGTTTCATCTAAAGCCAGGTAGCCTGCCTGTATATTTTTGGGATGTTGGCAGAAACTAGGGTACACAGAGAGAGCACATTTTAGCACTTTGCGAGTATGCAAACTACTTGTCTGCTAAAACAGAGCTCTGAAGTCCCATTTATTGTAAAACCAAAGCATAATGTTGCAAAATTTAAGGGTTTAAGCACACGGGCAGATCCAGCACACGGGCAGATCCCGAACTGCCTTCCCCTTGCCTTCCGCCTGCTATAATGAGAAAATGCCAGCACCGATGCACTCATCGTGATTCACTTTCTAAAGTCGCCCAAAGGTTCCTTGTGGGGCAACTTCGGGCGACTTGGAATTCGAAGCACTGCAAGTGCATTGACGCTTTCTCATTATAGCAGGGGGAAGGCAGTTCGGGGAGATTGTCGCCCAGCAGAAGAGGAGATTAGTCGCCAGGCGACTAAATCTCCCCAAATCTGCCCGTGTGCTAGCTCCCTAATGGTCACAGAACTTATCATATGCAGACCGTATACCACAAATTACTTTTATCAAGTGTTTTTTTTTTATAAAAATAGATTTTTGTGTTTTCTCTTTCATATAAGCGTTATAAGCCAGGTCACTCATTTTCTGAACTGTTAAACTTGGTCACATTATTGATACATTTGTCAGCAGCAGCATTATAGAATTTCCCATTAGCAAACATGTCTGTTGTAACAGTTGTGTTGTAAAGCCTGCTCAGCAGGTGTTGAAGATGTTGCAGAGCATTGTACCAAATGTATCAATTTGTAACATAACCGACCAGTCTGCAGTCTCTCACTGAGCTGCAACTGGGAAATGGAAGCAGAGGAATGGAACGGATTAATTTTTTTAAAAAAAAATGTAAACATTATACAGTAAAAAAAAGAGAGAAATAAAAGTAGTTACATTTAGTGGTGTACTATATAAAAACAAAATTACAAATACATTAAATGTTAGCGCCAACGGTGCGAAAACCCAGAAACCGCACATATGCTCCCATCTGCCCAGTGTTGTGCGTGCACCGATAGGCATATCGTTGTGTATATGGGGTGGCTTTATCTGCTAAAAGGTTAACTGAGCCCATTTTCCATTTCTGAACTTTTCCATTTGTGTACTTTCCTCAATTATTTGATGTGTGGGTGTGCACTTGGTCACATTTCTTTAGATTAAATATCATTGAACAGAGTAACAGTAGTGGTGAAAAATCTTGTACAGATTCTGTGTTTGAATGGAGTATTAGAATGACATTCTTTTACCTTATTGTAGATGTATGGGGAATAAACATCATATTGCACCTCTTTATAGTACTGAACCAAATATTTGTTTCCGTTAACTGTGTTTTGGGATTAATTCATTTGTGATTTATAGGCAGGATATTTGCAGAGCTACATATATCAGCTAGGGAGATGTCTGCTCAGGTTGTTTGTGTACCTTACATTTCTCGCATTAAATAAGTTATGAGTGGACATATGAAAGACAAAATAGAGACAAATTCAATATGGACAGTAGAATGTTGGATGTTTTGGGGGATCTTCAGGAATGACATTTTATATTGTAGAGTGATTTATTTGCAGTGTGAATAAGGTATTTTAGAAATAAAAACTACATCATAAAATTCATGACAAGAGTTATGCCCCTTAGTATATAACTGTAACCAGTGCTCCTGTATAGTGGTAATCTGTCTCTCTGCATGCAGCCATCACAGTTAGTACAGGGATGGTATTTTGATTTAATAAAATATTAGTAATGGGCATCAATATCCTAGGGCTTTTTCTGCCTCCAGCAGATAGAATAAGTGAACTGGGCAAATATTCATTTAGGTTACGTCTGCATTAATATGGGTTGACCTAATGGAACAGTTTAAATGTTACCCAAACCTGTGTATCTGCTGCCTATATTGATTAGCATATACTTATACCAAATTATACATATTTTGTGCCAGTACTGTACAGTATGTACATGCAGTAATGGGGGGTGAAGCATTTTAAAAATGTCTATCATCGTTTGTGCCGCACTGAATTAGTATCACATTGGTCGTGTGGAATATTATGCCATCTGTAGGCACATTGACCAGCAAGCAGAAAAATAAATTGCCAGCATTTCATCGAATCCGTGATCCGCTGCTAAAAGCATCAGTGCAGTCAAAATTGTACAATGGAAATTGTATGTGTTTTCAAGGCAGTTTCTGTGTTTGGGGGCATTCTTTACATTTTTGTACTTGTATAGTTATGGGATCCATTATTCGGAAACCCGGTACGAATTATGGAATGGCTGTCTTCCATAGACTCCATTATAATCAAACAATCCAATTTTTAAAAATGATATCCTTTTTTTCTGTATTAATAAAACAGTATCTTGTACTTGATTCAAACTAAGATATAATTAATCCTTATTGGAAGCAGAAACAGCCTATTGGGGATATTTAATGTTTAGATTATTTTCTAGTAGACTTAAGATGGCCATAGATGCAAAGATCCGATCGTACGAATCATTGTACGATCGGACTTTCCCATCATCCGACCCGCCACTAACCAGTCAGATTAAAGTCTTACCAGTCAGATTAGTTAAGAACAGATCAGCAATGTTCTGCCCCTGACAGCAATCGTACGATATCTATGTCCAACCAAAGCTAGTGACAGTCTCCCACTGAAAATCATACGATCGTCAATACACGCAGAGATATTATCGGCAGCCGACAGAAATTTTCTAACCTGTCCGATCGACCAAACGACCGATCTCCGCCGGACGAAAAATGTTGGGACTCTCCACACACGTTCCGAATATCGTACGAATCCTCGATTCGTACGATCAGATCTTTGGGTCTATGGCCAGCTTTAAGCTATGAAGATCTGAGCATTCTGGATAAAGGGTCCCATATCTGTACTACCAAAAAGCCAGTTAAACAGTACTGTGTACTAAGCCTCATAAGATCTAAAATCGCACACATTTGTTGCAATGCACCTTCATTTTGTCCTGTTCTAGCCTCCAGATCTTCTGAATGGGGCAACACAGGTGCTACATAATGCATTTCTTGCTAGAGTGGTCTCTACCCCTTGGCTTTTTTTTTTTACTTTTTTTTTTGTATGGTTTTTATTTTATTTTTTTGACATGATCCTGTGGGCTTGGCTACCTTTGAAAATGTCTATTTTCTTGTCAAAACACACAAATCTAATCTTGTCTTGCTTTATGGCAGAGATTATTGACTAAAGCTGGCCATAAACACTCCAATATAATTGTACGAACAAAGTTTCATCTGATTTTTTCAGACCACGTGTGGACTGGAATAATCGTCCTGACAATTTTTGTAGCATGACGCGCAGTTGTTTAGTCTATCGGACAGGTTAGAGATTTTCTGCCAGAGAACGATAATATCTTTGCATGGGTGACTGTCATTACTATTTCTGGGACATGACTTTTGCACGTTTGTTGTCTGTCCGTTAAATAAAGATTTAAATCTGAATGTTAGTTTTAGCTCGTTGCATTAAAACGTTCAATTGAGATCCGAACATTCGCAATACAAATAAAATCTGAATGTGAGACAACTGCTGATTCTGAAGCTGGCCATACAAAGACTTAAGATGAATTGAGTTTACACCACTACATCCTGCAGTAATCCAGTGCTTAACCAGAAAAGGAAAAGACAGGTTAATATGGGCAAAACACCTCATTCTGCTATACCTTTAAAATAAGGTCTTGTGAAAATGGAACACAATTTATCCAAATTTGTTTATCCCTTTCTCTTCTAACCTGACCCTAATACAAATAATATGAATTTACAAATAACGTCTGTATAAAAAAAAAGTTCTCTGCAACTTATATATATTTATTCAAAAATGTTAATTATTTGTCAGTGTAAAATGGTGTCATGGTTTAGCTCCTTCTTGTACCTCACTCCTCTTTGTATACTGAACATCTCCTACTCTAATTACAGAAAAACATGATTTATTTAGGACTATGTGCTATGATGTTCTCCATAGTTCCAAGAGGAACTACTAAGATAAATTTTGTTAGATTTAAAGAGGCAGTACCCCTCAGCACCAGTGATTTGAATAGGGTGTGTGCTGACCATACTTTTTGCTTACTTTAAATAAGAAATTTGTCATAAGCAGCTTTTAGCTAAGGAACAGCTCAATTCATAAGCGGACTGCTGATTTCTTTTGATTGTGCTCATACAAAGAAAGTAGAATGCCACAAAATTATGTATTTTCCAAGTTTTCCATGTCCTGTTGATTAAACAAATTTATTAACGAACTGATAGTTAAAGGAGACTATTAAAAAACAAAACAAAAAAACACGAATCTTGTGCTTGAAAAAGTTGTGTTTCTGGTTATTTTATTGTAAATGTCTGCAAAATCCCTACTAGTCCCGCCCGTCTGTTCGACTTCCTGCTCCCTGAATTCTCTGACTGTGCAGGGGAGCCCAGCGACACTCGGCACACTGTAGGATAGGAACCAATCAACAGCTAGGCTGACCTGATAGGGAACCGAAGTCTTTCTTTGCTTTTGTGACTGCAATGCTTTGATTTGCTGTTCCCCCTCCCTGTGCTTCTGGCAGGGACTGTTGGGACACACCCACCCCTCAGCTGAAACATGGACAGGGACCAGTGAACATCTATAGGGAGCTCCAATAAAGAGACAATTTTTAATAAGTGATCGTTTTAAGGCCAATGTAAAACAAACACCATATATAAGACATCATTACCTACAAGTTAGGGTTTTTAAGTTTATCCTATTTGTCTTCTTTAAAAGTGAATGTAATGAAAGTGTGTATATTTACCCCTTTCAAGCTTGTGGGTACTTTTGAAACATTTTGTCAGCATCCGAGGTGCTGCATGTTCAAACCTATACCAATCAGTGGAACTATATTTTAAAAGGGTGATAGAGCTCCACACAGTAGAAACTAGCTACAAAATATCCTGCATCATCCTTATTATTGTCTTAGTAATGCCATATGTCCATTACAAAATTGCAAATCTTTACAAAAAGAAACTCCCTGGTTTAGTTAGTTTGGACATGTCTCACCTGCAGTTTTTTGGCCAAATTTCTGCCTGTGTGCAACTAGGTTTACTGGTAATACAGATTCATTACACATAGGTGTGTGTCCCTATGCACCCGAAATGTACCTCCTTTCCCTCTATATAAGGGTAAGGTGACACTGGGAAATTCAGAGAGATTTAGTCACCCACAGACTAATCGCCTCTTCTTTGAGGCAATTAGTAGTGAGACGACTTCAGAAAACGAAGCGCCGTGATTGCCATGCGCGGGCGATTTTTCATTCTAGCAGGCGGAAGATGGGGGGAAGCAGTTCGGAGAGATTAGTTGCCCCAAAGAAGAGGCAATTAGTCGCCGGGTGACTAAAGCTCCTCAAATCTCCAAGTGTGACCTTACCCTAAACAGAAAATCAATTCTGTAAACCTTTCCCTTCACCAATGCCTTTGTTAAACTTTGAGATAACGAGGAGCTCATTATACATGCAGTCCAGTTAAAAAATGTTCTGCCAAAAAAGGTTTTACAAAGGAAAAGACATCATTAAAACATGGTATCTAGGCATACTTGTCGCTTATCTGCATTTCATGGGAACAGTTTGCCCTATCTGCTTTTTAGGGTTGTGGTACACGGGGCATTTTGCGCTCAGTGATTACCATGGTGCCTGCCACCTCTTGCCATTCAAAGCAATGGGAAATGCTCTGCATATAGCAGCTGACAGATGTTTTAATGGCTCACTCTTTAACTGCACATACAATTAATTTGCCATATAGAAGAATTAATCCCAATCCTGTCCAGAGCATGCAACAGCAGGTAGACTGCCAAACTCTTAATTATTTAGGCAGAAACTCTCCATGTGCATACATTTTACTGCTCGTTGACAAGTGCCATTTTATTTTTATTACCATCTTCTATTTATGTAGTGCTGATATAATCAGTGCAGAAAAGTCTCCACAAAAGTTTTTAGGGATTTATGCCTAAATATAGACAAGGGATTGCCAATTGAGACCCTTCCAAAAGTCACGGTCTGTTTTTCCTGGGTTGCTCTTGTGTTAGCAAGTTGCTGCTATCACTAGCCATAGGCCGCTGCTATGGTCTGGTAAGATTATCTGATAATAAACTGCCTGAATTATGCTGTTCTTTGCAGTGTGTGTAGATTGTTCTGCACAAAACCTCAGTAAGGGCCACCTAGGGTTAATTTGTTGCATTGTAATCCTGGTTTATACATAAACAGTAGAACACCCATTTTACATTTTGCTGGTTGCCAGAGATGATGCTTTAAAATCAGAGAAATATAACATTGTATATTGGTGGGGCCACAAAAACTAGGAACAACTTGGGGTATGTAAAATTGAAGTTTCACTGAAGTTTCACTGTATTTTCATTGTACTGATTATTGGATAGATAATTGTCTGATAAAAGGTTGTCTTTTAGAATTCCATACACATGTTAGCAGGATTGAAGGTTTAAGGTACACCTGGGTCTTATAGCTACATATGGTAACCTATCCACAAAACTGCTTTTAATTCTTTGTGAGAATATATGTTTATATATCCTGCGAATACAGGGAATTGGGGGCAGCAGCAAACATTTCACCTGTACTTGCTTGGTTTTCCTCGGATTAGTGGCAATTTTATTTATTGCTTGGTATTCTAGTGAACCACTTGTACTGAACAGGGCAGTAATTTCATAGTGATTCTCTCTATTCCTCTTCTTACCTAACACTTTGAAAGCAATGGATATAGATTTGCTGTCATTCAGCTTAGCCACTATCACAGTGTACTCAAGACATTCTTAAAGAAGAACTAAAGCCCAAAAATGAATATGGCTAATATATCTGTACTTTATATACGCTGCCTATTGTACCAACACACAGGTTCAGCAGCTTTGTAACAGTAATGAGTAACAGTTATGATCTATGCTGTTAAAGTTGCTATTGTTTAGCGTGCTTTGGGCTTTGAGTTATCAACACATTTATAGCTCTCATAGATTATTAATTATTGCACATTTTATCTTATATCTGTATATATAATCTATTTAAATGAGTCTGTAAGTGACAACAGCCAAGTCCAACTAGAAACATCTTAAGAAACACTGATATTTAGCATTTGCAGTCTAGTTGTTTGAGAGTTAGTCCTTTGTAATTTTGCAATTTGTAAATGTAAGGCCATGTGACCAGTGAATATTAAATCAGTAAATGTTTGCTTCTTTTGTGTTCTCTGCTTTTGTTTCTTGAAAATGTAGAAGAACATTTTTCTAGGTCTGTCAGATGTTTGTGTTCATAGTTCTGACTCCTGAAACAATATAGCAAATAACATGAACAGCCAAACAGATACTGCCTTCAATAGCAATTGCGTTTACAGCTAACAATAGTACTATTGCTATGTATTAAATTGTAAACGGTGGTTATGGTCATTTATACCCACTCCTCCTGACCCCATTCTCAATATTATGAGTGCATATAATCTTTGCATTTCTCCATATATAATGTTTGGTTGTGGGGGGATATTTACTAAAACTCAACTGTTTCTCACTATATTAAAAAAAAAAAAAATTCGACCAGACTCCTAAACCCAAATCCCCTTAATTTACAAATCAATCTATTAGAAAAAGTCACTACAAAATCATTTGTCGCTTCAACAACTTAAATTTATCAGATTATCGAATGAAAACCAATGTCAAACAGCCCAAAATTATCGAGAATCCTGAAGGTAAAAAACATGTTCAAATTGTTAAAGCGACCATCTGCCATTGATTTCTGCATAATTTAAGAGGTTTTAGCTAGACTTTTTTTGGATTCAGATTTTTTGCAGCTTCAGAGCATAATTAATCATGAAAAATTCAAGTTTTTTTTTTTCCTCTAAAAATTCTGATTTTTTCCCCTTTTAGAACTTGACCAGAAAAATTCATAAATAGGCCCTTTGGTGTGGTTTGAAGTATCATTGACATGCATGTCATTTTATCAAAATCTTTGTAAGCGACTCTCTGTCTAACTCTTGCGCAATGGTTGTTTTTGACAGGTCTCCCAGAACGGGAGGATCATAGATTTGAAACAGGAATGGATGAACAAAAAGCATCCAGTGAGGACAAGGAATCTGAAGCATCTGGTATGTTCATGCACTTGCTGGGTTAACAAGCCTTTGAAAGGCTCACAGTCATGTCCTTTAATGTGTCTAGTTTCTGCAAATAGATAATAAAGATAAAAAGAGGAGCGAAAAGTTGCAAGTTTTAGAACACTGAATATTAAAATTTTAAGTGCGAAAGAATTCGCAACATTGCAATATTCACTCAGGCCTTCGCTGCTATATTTATTGTGCACAATAAGATGAACCTTGTTTGAGATGCAACCTGCCAGCAGCCAACAAATCATCTGTAAAGCTTTCAAAGCTTGGATTCTAAAATATTTTTACCGCTCGCTTAAATGGGATGCAAAATATTATATATATATATATATATATATAAATGTAACATGATGTGAAACAGTCAAGTTTGTGATCTACAATCCTTTTAAAATTGCTCATTGGTTCACCTGCATCCTTTTAGCCAGAACAACCCTCTTGCAGGTGAGCCAGCTACAATTGTCCAGAGCAGCAGTCAGTTGGAAAATGAAGTTCTGTCAATAGCAGTGGTGTGATGAGACTTGTCTGCTATATGCAGACATGCCTATTCATTTTCAATTGGCATATGTATATGCAACTGACAATTTTTATTAAAATGGTAAAATATAATTATTGTTTATATCAAAGTGGTTTGTTTTCAGTTAGGATAAGATTTGGAGTGAATGCATATTTACTGTCCTGTATACTTTCTAAAGTTTCATATATGTGCAAGTTAATATGAGCCAATGAAAAGTGGGACTTGGTCACAGAGGGGTAAGGGTCTTAAACACCGTTGTCTAAGAAAACCACTGAATGATGTCTCTGCTAATGTTTTATTATCCTTTTTCTTTCTGTATATTAGCTGATGAAAATGCTTCTGATGGGGCCTGTGAAGCAGAAGGGGATGAGCCCATTAACCCTGAACAACCAAATCCAACTGACGTGGATGCGGCTTCTTTAGTCCCACCATGCATCAGGTACTCCTATTTAAGGAGACATATTGTGTGCTATGCAATAATGTACCAGTGCAGTAAACTTAAAGCAGGAATGTGCTTATAAATGTAGTGTTTCAGGTTGATTTAATGAAAATGTATGCAAAAACCCTATTAGTTCCCCTCATCTGTTTCACTTCCTGTTGCGTCCTTTCCCAAGCTGTGCAGCAGTGCTGGAGGCATTCTGTACTGTAGGATATGAACCAGAAGCTAGATTGACATGATAGGGAACTGAAGCATGTCCTTGCTTGTGTGATTGCAGGGCTGTGATTGGCTATCCCCCTTTAACCGTGCTTGTGGCCTAATCTGTTAGAACACCCCCACCCCTCATCTGAAACATAGAGGCAGTAGCCGATCTATGGGCAGCACCAGTAAAGGGGCAATTTTTAAAGATAATTTGTAGCCCAGGGTGAAAGCTGTCACAGATATTTATCATTGCCTTCAAGATTAAGGGGGGGGGGGGGCTTTACTTATACTATGTGTTTTCTACAGAATCACTACTATAGTTTGTATAAACAAGTTGCTGTATCGCCATTCAAGCACATGATACACAGTAGATAACAGATAAGCTCTGAAGGATCCCACTGTATACTATAGAGCTTATCTGTTATCTGTTGTGTATCCTGTGCCTTTTCTCCTTTTCCAGCTTTGAATGGCTGTCCCCACAGATACACATCAGCTTGTTTATATAAACTATTATAGAGTTTCTGAAGCAAACAAACATTGTACCAGTGCAGTGCGGCAAAACGGAATAGTCCACACTCGCCAATCTTTCCAACCATAGAGAAACAGGTGCTCGTTGCCTACTTTAACCGACTTATAGCAAAGCAGCAATAGGCACAGCATCATCCTAGGTGTCTTTGGGGGGGGGGGAAAGGCCAGTGCAGTGCTTGTCGGAGATCTAAATTCATGTGATGTTAAAGGGGATGTAAATGCAAAAAAAATCCCATTTTAACTTTTTTTCTTCTTAGTAGTTTTTATTTAAGTTTTAACATATTTAGAGAAAGTAGTTGTAACATTTATGTAATATCATCAGATATTTGCATGAAGAGGTAAAATGAAGAAAGAGAAGAGAACAAAAGATTCGGTCTCTGTCTAGTGAAAGGGACGATTAAAGAAAAAGTAGAAAATTAAATCAAAAGTAACTCTTGACAGCATATTGTGTTTTATAAGAAAATATTATTGAGCATTACATGCTCTAGGGTGGTTTCTGTGAGGTCCCTTAAATATCATAAAACAGTTATTCTCAAGTCAAGAGTGAGTTTGTCATTTCATCCATATACGTTTGTACAGTACACAGTGAAACTAAACAACGTTCAACATAGATGTACCGGACAACAGACAAAAAGTGCAAGTGCAAAAATATGCAACTCCTACAAGGCAGGTCAGCATAGTGCAGGGATGGGACAAGACAGTGCACACTCAGCAGATGTAATATATTAAGTAAACAATGCTAAACGTCCGACATGATGGGTGCATCATTGTGATATGACAGTAGCAAGAACATGATAAAGAACATGACAAAGTGCAGATGTGCTCATACAGAACAACTGTATCCAATGGCAGTTCATCCCTACAATGGCACACAGTGGCTGTGTAACGTAGTGGTATATAGTAGTTCTATGGGCTTACAGTTGAGGGAAATACTTGAAATATAACCAAGTATTAACTGTTCCTGATCCAAAAAAATATAAAATATGACAAAATAAACACCAATATATATTGCTATCATTGTGATTTCCAGACAATCTAATGGGTTCCTGTAGTTGGGAAGGAACATCTATAAGATGGTTCCCATATTTTCATGAATTTCTCATATTTATCAATAAGTATATTGGTTATTCTTTCATTAACCATTATCCAGTTCAGCTTGTCTTTAAAGTGTGAAATCAGAACCCAAACTGATTTGCAGTGTTTAACTATTATAATTTTTGCAGCCAAAAACATAAAATTATCAAAATCTTGGTATTGATATTAGATATCCTTTTATTTAATAGAGCATTTAAAGGATCTTTCCTAAGATTAACTTGTGTTAACGAATATATGTTAGTATAGATCCGAGTCCAGAATCTTTGAATATTTGGGCAGTTCCACCAGATATGCATCACAGTACCTATTAGACCACAGCGTCTAAAGCATTCCATTAGTGAAATATTTCTAGAACAGTGGGCTGTGGTTTCCAATATCTTATCCCAGGTTTCCTTATCTTATGTCACAGCATGGGACATAGACCTCCGCATTACCATAGATAAGGGAGTTTGGGAATGCATATCAAGAAGTAAACAATAGAAGTATGAAATTAGACCTCTTGAATACGTCTTCGCTTGTGATAGGTGCATCTATGTTTTCTGTTTGTATTGTTCGTTTGGGAAGTTGTGGAGAAGATATTATTTTATTGGCTATTGTAGATGGAAAGGTATCTGGTTTTGCATAAATACTGGAGTAATAAGTAGAGAATTCTTGTAGGA
The DNA here is from genome assembly GCF_017654675.1 of Xenopus laevis. Classification (NCBI taxonomy): domain Eukaryota; kingdom Metazoa; phylum Chordata; class Amphibia; order Anura; family Pipidae; genus Xenopus; species Xenopus laevis. Next base: position 127,982,139 of record NC_054374.1, on the reverse strand, counting down.
TTTTTTGGGGGTTACTAGTGAAGACTCCAGTTTAAGTACGTATTGTGGTTGGTGGAGGTTTATGGTTAGTTGGTTTGTTTAGTTTCCTGGCTAGCATTGTCCCAATCTTATTGCTATAAGAGTAGAATTTTTGCCTAGTCCACTGCAGTTGTTTTTCTGTTGCGTGACTGTTCGTATTTGACGTATAGATGTTTTAAGGGAGAAGTTGCAATTTTTGTTCTAAATCTTTAATTTTCTGTTTTGTTTCTTCCTGACGGAAGCTAATTTAGTTATTTCTCCCCTAATGTTTTATGGGCTTCCCATAAGGTGATTGGGGAGGAAACTGAGCCTAAATTTTCTTTAAAGTAGCTTTCTACTGTTGATTGGTGTGAACATAGAATTAATCTTCAGTAGGGAGTCGTTAAGCGTCCAATTAAATTTAGTTGGTCTCTGCCACAGACTTGTCAATGTAAGGGTGGTAGGTGAATGTTCTGTAAGGCAAAATTTGTGCCTGATGTATATTTGGAAATAGTGTTTGCGGGATGAATATATGGTCTATCCTGGAGTATGTGGGTTGGAGAAAAAAGCAAAATATTTGGTATGTGGGTGAAGTTCTCTACAAGTATCAATAAGAGTAAGGCAATTGAACATTGATTTTATTCAGGCAGAAGAGGAGCGAGAGGATGGGGAGTTAGTTTTAGGATGTGATTTATCCCAATATTGATCAAGAGGGATATTTGTATTGTCTGCGATGATAATAGGTCCTGAATAATGATTTGTGACTTTGTAAAAGAGTTGGCCTATAAAGGTTTCTTTTTGAATATTTGGTGTATAGTAGGTGACCAAGGTGATAGGGCTGTCGAATAATTCTCCGACCAAAATAAGGTATCTTGCCTGATCATCTAATATTTTTTTGAGTGACTACCAGTGGTAAATTTTTCCATTGTGCTATAAGGATTCCTTTGCTTTTATCTGGTCCAGAGCTATGATAGAAGATTGGGAAGTGGTGCGAAAGGTGTTTAGGGTCGGAGGAGTGAGAGAAGGGTGTTTCTTGATTACCCATTTTACTTTCTTTAAAGAAAAATAAATAAATCTATCTCCAATATACTTTGATTAAACAACTTGTACCGTTGTCATTAAAAACCTGATTGAATGCAGTGACGTTCCCCATTCGTTTTACGTTCTCTGACTGCTGCGGATAGGACAGTCCCTATCTGCTCTGCAGGGAAATCATATTTTTGAACGGCAGTGAAGCAATGTGCAGGTTTATTTTATGTTTTGTTTGCATAACCTGGCTAGCCTTGGCTAATCAATATGCCATTCAACCCCTGCACCTTCCTTCTCAGCCGTTCAATACTTAGACCATTCTGTTTGTTTCCCTGTAGTGCAGCCAGCTACCTTGTAGAGATTGGTATCCACAGCAGTCAGAGCAAGTCAAGGGAAGGGGGAATTTCACTGCATACAATTGGATTTTTCATAAAAATTGTACAGATTTTTTAATTGAAATATATTGGGGATAGGTTTCTTTTTTACAAAAAAAGTAAAAATGGGATTTTAGTTTTGCCTTTACATCCCCTTTAAATAAAGGCTTTTTAAACTAAGAACCTTGGATGGTGCCATACCTATCTTTGCTTTGTTACCAGTGCAGTGTAACAGGACAATATATTTTCATTTATTTTAAAAAAACTTAACTTTTTTGGTATTACAGTTTCTTTAATAGCCAGGGTTAGACTGTATAGCAGAGGCTCTCCCAATGGGCCTAAACCTTGTAGCTAAGGATGATTGCCAGTGATGGTTTCTCATAGAATACCTTAAATATTATCCCCATTATCATCTAGATTTAACTTCTGTTAGGCCCCTATGTGGTGCAGTCTGACACCGTGAATAGCGAGTTGGGTAAGAAAGATTAAAAAAAAAAAATTAAGCAGCTCTGGTAAATTGAAAGTGATAGTATAGGTTACTTTGAATGTTGGTTGGCTATGCCAGCTTTCAGGGCTCTTCATGATGGTCCAAAATGTTTGCAGCTGCTAGTGTCTCTTTAAGGGTAATTTATAAAGATTACTTCAGGTGAGTGTAACTGAAATGTTGTTTCATTAATGCAAAATTTTTTTTATTTGGTTGACTCATCACAGTACTTATGTATCTGTGATTCTATCTACTCTGTATGTAGCTTTAAATCAGAAGGAGTTGCTGTTAAAATACCCATGCTCCCTGAATACATTTCATGAAAACAGGCTAGTTGGGTAGCCTGTTGTATCTAGAATGTATTTTCCTTAATCATAAGAGGTTAGTTGTCTGTGGTCTTCTAGGGACTATGATTATGGTAACGTGTTTACTCACTTCTTGTTCTGCTTAGCTCCAAAAACAGGAGCTGTGCTCTTTGCAACTGTGGAGAGTGGAGCCCTCAGGGCCAGCGGGAACTTCTGCGGTTTGATCCTTCGCCAGATCACCCGGTGCTGATTCCTGGCCCCATTCAGCTGCATGAAACTTCCACGCAGATTTCAGACCCCTCTATAATTGGCTTTGCAGAGGGTGTGTCACCTGCCCAGCTCTTTGAACCTACAGGTAAAAATTGATTTAAAAATGCCTATTCACTATATAGGTATTTGAGAGACTACAACTGTGCATTATTTATTTATTTTTTGCACAGGGCACTGTTGGGCTCATCACTGGTGTGCATCCTGGTCAACAGGAGTCATAAGTGGTGAAGGGACTGGACTGATCAATGTGGACAAAGCTGTAAACTCAGGGATATCACAGGTCAGAGTTTGCCATAATGTGCATGTGTTTACTTTCTGAGCAGTAGAGTAAGCATGCTGTAATTTTACTCTCTACCTTTAGAAATGTGAATACTGTAATCGGATGGGTGCTACCATTCAGTGCCACTCGACAGGGTGTTTGCGCCGTTACCATTTTCCCTGCGCTGCTGCGAGTGGATCCTTCCAGTCCATGAAGACCTTAAAACTGCTGTGCACAGAACATCTTGGAGAGGCTGTTGCAATGGGTTTGTCTAAGATATATTTGTTTTTTTTTTTGTGGAGAGAAGTTTATTTGTACATCCAAGGAGGAGTGCACAAAAAATAGCAAATATTACCAATAGCTGTTACGGTGCCTCCATTAAAGCTAAGAATAAGCATACATGATAAGGATCAGAGGCACATCATTGTCTCAAGCTCAGTTTGACTCAAAACATGCAAATGTCTTTGGTGTTTCTCCAACTGTTTTCAGTAGTCCTACTTTTTCTGCCCCCTTAGATGACTCCCGTTGTGTGCTGTGCAACAAGCCTGGTGACCTCATAGACCTCCTATTCTGCACCAGCTGTGGCCTGCACTATCATGGTGCCTGTCTGGAAATCACAGTCTCGCCACTAAAACGCTCAGGCTGGCAATGCCCTGAATGTAAAGTGTGCCAAACCTGCAGGTAACTAATTCTATGTAACTTTTTTTTTTTTTTTTTTATATGTTTTATCCGTTCTGATTGCATTCCAGACAGAAGCTTGGTTTCTGACATCTTGTTCACTTAGGCCAGCAGTGCAGTTTTAGCCTTAGGGCAATGGCACATGGTTCTACTTTCCACCTGGGATTGGTCATGGCGACACAAAATGTCAGAAAATACCGTACCCCACCATAGACAATACTGAAAATTGTCTTTGTTTAAAACACTCAAATTGAATAATCGCTCAGAAATGCATATGAAGGCAATTTTGAGGGATTGAGTGTTTTAGCCGAGACAATTATCAGTATTGTCTATGGTGGAGTATTTTGTGTTCTTAATGTTATGATTATAAAATAACTACCTGTAACCAAAGTTGGGCGCACACATAGCCTAATCACACTGTTCATACAGTGGGAGCTCCTCTAGGAATGAGTGCTATATATATAAAAACTGAAGAACCATATAAGACTGGAGAAAATCCATATTTAGGGTCACACAGGTATATTAATGATCAAAGACAGACACACTTTATTATAACAATCTCTCAAAATTCTATAGTCCTATGTACCCAGGTACAAGGAGAATCAAGGATTCCCCTAAAAGTTTAAAAGGGGTTGTTCACCTTCCAAACACTTTTTTTTTTAAGTTCAGTTGTCTTCGGATTGTTCACCATAAACAAAGACTTTTTTCATTTGCATTTTTTTATTCTTTATCGTTTTCCCAAAATTTAAGTTTAAAGTTCCTGCCTCTGTTTCAGTTTGGTAACTCAGTGATTCAGAAGCATTCTGAACTGTTGCAATTTGCTACATTTAGTTGCAACATTTGTCAGCCGCATCTGCAGAATATAAGCAACTATTGAATCAATTCTAACAGCTGCCTTTAATGAAATGCAGAGATTCTAAAGCTCAGCAGGGACAAAGATAAATTTATCCACTAAGGGTTGGGGCAGATTCGGGGAGATTTAGTCGACTGGTGACTTATCACCTCTTCTGCGGGGCGTCAATCTCCCCGAACTTCCTTCCGTCTACCTGCGCCTGCTTGAATGAAGAATCGCCTGCGATAATGCACTCGCGGCACTTCAATTTCCGAAGTCGCCCAAAGTTTCACTTGAGATTGTTGGCCCGCAGAAGATGCGATTAGTCGCCAGGCGACTAAATCTCCCCGAATCTGCCCCAACCCTAAATGTATCAAATTAAAACCGTTAGTTGCGACCCTTCCCCCCAGAGCTGCTGTAGAAGGTGAAAAATTTTACTTTACACTTCAATATTAGAAAAACTGTCACAATTAGAAAATGGAAAGTAATTGGAAAAAGTCTTTATTTCTAGTGAACAATCTGAAACCAACTGAACCGAAAGAAGTGTTTAAAGGTGAACGACCCCTTTAACCAATTGAGAAGCATATCAAAAATATATGATGAATCATTCAAGATAAAGATTCCCATCCCCACAAAATCGCAAGGTTAAACAAGCACCTTCATTTTAATCTTGTAAATGAGTAAGAGGGTTAACTAACCTTAGAGGCTCTCAAGCCACCCATTGGACACATTGAAGTGTCTCACCTACCGCTAAACTGCCTCAATCCACATTTTGTTCAGGCTTCCTCTGAAGGCCCCATACACGGGCCGATAAAATCTGATGACAGACCGAGTCAGCAGTTTATTGGCCCTTGTGTGGGGCCATCTGAAGGGCGTCCCCGATCGATTAGCCAGATGCCGATCAGGCAGGGTAAAAAATCCCGCCGGGTTGCGGCCACATATGTTCATTGATGCAGTCCCACGATCAGACCGCCCGTATTGCCTCCATTCTGATCCGATCGATTTTCATTGTTCTTATATGGTTCGATTCTTGGGGGCAGAAATATCAAAATGTATTGGACCTCACCAAAGAAAAACTTGCTTTTTATTCATTCCTATGGGATTTTTACATTTGTATTGATTAATTGAGTACACCATTTAATAAATATGCTTTTAAAAATCCCATAGGAAAGTGAGTGAGTTTTTCTGTGCTGAGTTCTAATCTCACATTTTGATAAATCTGTCCTCTGTTATGATCCCTGAAATACCCAAAACATAACCTAAAATAAGGTTATAAACTACTGATATGGTTCCTATTCATTTATATTAATGTGACTTAATGTGAACTTTAACCTGCATTCATCCCGCCAGTGACCTTGCACTGCCGCTTTTCTGCTTCCATGTGCGCCTTTTTACAGTATTTACTCCTGCTGGCATGCCCTGTCCCCTTCCTTGACATCAATGCTGTGCTTGTGCGGAAATATAAATGGGAGATTGCACCAGGTTAGGGTCAGGTGCGGGTCGACTTTTAGTTGAATCCATATGGTAAACCCATTTTGCATGCAATTATGTCCTGTCAGATCAGTCACATTAAAGGGGATGTAAAGGCAAAAAAATAAAAATCCCATTTTTATTTTCTTTAATGCAAAAGAAACCTATCTCCAATATACTCTAATTAATATGTGTACCATTTTTATAAGAAACCTGACTATACAGTGAAATTCACCCTTTGTTTACTTGCTCTGACAGCTGCAGTTAGGGAACTTCAGACAGTCCCCCCCCCCCACACCTTACTTCCCAGAACTCAGTTTTGTTTGTTTCCCTGTTACAACTGTGTAGTATCCACAGACCCAATGCAGTCTGCATATTCTGATTATTAATCAGTCTTGCTGTATCACCTTCTGGCAGATATTATTTGACTTGTGCTGTTTTGATCATTTATGACAATCCCTAAACTGAACCCAACTGAAGCCCAGATCACACTGAGCATGTGCATAGTCTTGGTATTGCAAAGATGTTTAACAAAGTTACAAGATGACAGCCCCCCTGAGCCAACTTTAAAAGCATAAATTATTTAATTGGGCTTCTGGTGCAGTAAGTTCATGTTCATATTTAGTATACAAAATGCAGCATTCTAACATTGTTCTATTTTAGACTTTAGTTGCCCTTTTAATATACCTGAATAGGAACAGTGAATTACATGTCTCATGCATGCATACTTGAATATGCAGCACTGTACAATTTTACCATATAGAAGATATAAACAAAGAAGTCAAGGGTCAATGGCCCCAGCTACAAAAAAAAAATGAAACAAGAAGACTTCAATTTTATAAATCTTGTGTTTTTGTTTCTTTTAATTTTATTCACTATTCACTATTTATTCACTATTCAACTTCAAATCTTATTTCCTGATTAATATATATGGTGTGAGATGGAGATAGGAAATGGGTTCTTACAATTAAGAGAGTGGTTAATTAAAAACATTTTTTTTTTTTTTTTTTTTTTTTTGCTATAAAGGCTAGAGTGAACGAATGTCATACTGTAAAACAGAATACAACTTCCTGCTTTTCAGCTTTCTAACTCTTATTTAGTCAGCGATTTTAAGGGGGGTCACATGGGACATAACTACTCAGTGAGTTTGCAATTGATTCTTAGCATGCAGCTCAGATTCAAAAGCAAACCGTTATGACCTATGTGCCCCCCCCCAACTCACTGATTAGTTACTGCCTGGTAACCAATCACTGGAACCAATCAAGAAGTAGTGTTCTGTCTATTATGTTAGACATCCAGTCACTCCAGCCTTTATACATACATCACTATATTGAAAACATTTTTTATTTTGCACAGCCAATCTATTCACCAAGTTTTTATTTTTGTACTGAACAATTGCTTGAAATGTATGTGTAGTATAGAAATATTTTTAATGTCAGTATTCTATTTGTTGCCAAGCACTGATAGGAGCACTTGTCAGTTGTATATACATTCAAGTCTATGGATGAGCAAGAATGAGCCACACCTGCTTTTTAAATTCAGTTATATTGTTCTTATGTTATCCTGTTGTAGGCAGCCAGGAGAAGACACAATGATGCTTGTATGTGATGCCTGTGACAAGGGATATCACACCTTTTGTTTGAAACCAGCTATCGAGTGCTTGCCCACTGACTCGTGGAAGTGCAAGGTAAGTATGAGCCAACCAATAAGAAACATCAGTCATGTTGCTTAAGATAACCTTACTGTACACTGAAACATTTAGTAAAAGGTCATTATAATACGAAAAGGGATATTTTTTACTTTAGTTATTGATCTTTTTCGATTTGTAATTTAAACTAATTTTAAGTTTATCTGGAGTGCTAGCCATTGCTATGTTTTGATAGCAGCAAGGAACACAAACTGATTGCCTTTCTTGAACTGAGAGGTAAACAAAATTAATGGTTTAACCCATGGTACTTAAAAAAAGAATCTGACTATATTACATCATGATTCCATTGTCACTTTTTTGCAATAACCTATAGTGCTTCTGAGATCTGTCGTTTACTATATTCCCATAAGTTGTGTTCTTATTGCCCGCTTCCCATTACTACTTGTCTTGCAATTCTCAGACCTGCCGTGTTTGTCGCCTATGTGGCTCTCGGACAGCACAGATGAAACCTGGCAGTCAGTGGTACGACAATTATTCAGTGTGTTCAAAATGCCAAGACAAGAGGAATCAGGCAGACACTTGTGTCTTGTGTAGTCACTCTCTGCCGAAAGAGAAGTGTCCCAATTGCATCAAGTAAGTTCTTACTTAATCTTCTTTAAAGGGGTTACCTTAATAAAACTTGATATCAAATAACCCCAAATCAAAATATAAAATAATGGCTTTTGTCAGCTGCTTCTTATATGTTTACTTTTCTTTTTTTCTAAGTTATATTTATAATTTTATTTAAAAAATTTTTCTTTTCACTTGCTAGTATTAGCAAAATTGTTATTTATATGCATCAAATATAATGTACTATTTTCCTAATGTTGTGTGTGCTTCAGAAAAGCTACTATAGTTTTATAAAAAGAAGCATGGCCAGAACTAGAGGGAAGCAATATGAAAAAATGTTATAGGAATGACTGTTTAGCTACAGATTTTATTTATTTTCAGTGTCCATCAAACGGTTAGTGCACAAGTTGATGACTCTTCGCCATGCAGTGCTGGTAGTCCGGTAACTAATAAAAAACAATTGCTGCGGGAGAATGGCAATGAGATCTCTAACGTGAAGCTGTCCAAATGTGAAGCCAAACCACTAGGTATAGTGAACCTTTTCTGCACTCTGGCTACGTAACTGCACAGTATTTATGGTTGGAAAAGAAGGCAAGAAGTTTAAAATTGTCCATTGTTTGTAGGGATATCCGAGATTAATCTGGATCCCCTTCAGAAGAAAGTTTCATCTGAAACACTGATGGAGCCTATATCAGATTCTATGTCTCTGGAGGGTAAGATGATCCACTTAGTAATTGTTACCTATTTGTTTACTTTGTAAGTGCTCAACTGCAAGAACTGTAAGAACCCTCACAGCTCATCCTCTGGGCAATGTCAGTCATTGAAGGGTGAGAAATTTCCAGTAAGATGGCCAAACAGGGGCCTTTCCTATATGGTAAATTGGGTGATACCATACAAGGTACAATAGAACATATGAGTAACTTTGTATTGTTATTCTAGCTGAAGCTGATTTTCACTTTAACAGTCCAAGATTTTCTTTAAAGGTCAGTGCTAATTGAAAGCTCAAGGGAAAAGTATGATGATAAAGAGAAAGAGATGAAATTTTTTATAGTGTAGTATTTTACTGGGAGTTGTAGTTCCACAACCAAAAAACTATTTAGTGCAGTTACCCTTTACAATTCACCACAGGTGGCTGTTGAATGGGTACTTACAAACGTTTAAATTTAGCATGTGCATATCACGATTAGTGGAGAATAAAATTGTAGGATAATTCTTCTGAGCTGGAAGAGGTTAAAAATGTTGAAAAAATAGTGTAAAACCCTTTTTATTAAATATCTTAAAAAACCAACTGGTTGCACTCACATTTTAGTAGTTAAAAACAGGCATATAGTCACTTATCCGTGCGAGTCCGTACTGTTGCAAGTCTTTTCCAGCGGTTGCTGTTGGGGTCCCGACCAGCGTTTCCTCGCTGGTCGGGACCCCAACACTTTTCACTTTAGCTTCCAATTTGTTTTATATTTGCCAGTAGTTGGTTTTAAGTTCAGTACTGGTTTGTACAAGTAAAAGAATCTTATTGCTAGATATGGCAGTTGACACTCTGTGTGTTAGTATAAATAGTTTACAGAGTTGGTCCCATCATGCTTAAAGGGATCCTGTCATCGGAAAACATGTTTTTTTTTCTTCTTCAAAACACATCAGTTAATAGTGCTACTCCAGCAGAATTCTGCACTGAAATCCATTTCTCAAAAGAGAAAACAGATTTTTTTATATTCAATTTTGAAATCTGAGATTTGGCTAGACATTTTGTCAATTTCCCAGCTGCCCCTGGTCATGTGACTTGTGCCTGCACTTTAGGAGAGAAATGCTTTCTGGCAGGATTCTGTTTTTCCTTCACAATGTAACTAAATGTGTCTCAGTGGGACATGGGTTTTTACTATTGAGTGCTGTTCTTAGATTTACCAGGCAGCTGTTATCTTGTGTTAGGGAGCTGTTATCTGGTTACCTTCCCGTTGTTCTTTTGTTTGGCTGCTAGGGGGGGAAGGGAGGGGGGTGATATCACTCCAACTTGCAGTACAGCAGTAAAGAGTGATTGAAGTTTATCAGAGCACAAGTCACATGACTTGGGGCAGCTGGGAAATTGACAATATGTCTAGCCCCATGTCAGATTTCAAAAATGAATATAAAAAAAAATCTGTTTGCTCTTTTGAGAAATGGATTTCAGTGCAGAATTCTACTGGAGCAGCACTATTAACTGATGCATTTTGAAAAAAAAATATTTTTTCCCATGACAGTATCCCTTTAAGAGGGCTGATTACATTATAACCGAGTCTTGCACACCAGTCCCCCCAAATTTTTTAAAACTTGTCGTGAGCTCCACTTTTCTCATAGGTTAGCTTTATAAGGGGAAGAGCTCCATCCACCAGATGTATCCAGAAGGTTAGGGAGGAAAGAGTTTCTCCCATCCAGTGCATTCTCACTGTTTTTTTGGCATAGAATGTGAGAGTTATCCTTGCAACTTTTAATGGGATATTTTGCTGCAAATATATTTTCAAAAATAGGGAGGACACCCTTAATTATAAATATACATTTGTTCAGCTTTGTAGACTTCAATCCTCTAGAAGATATACGCACACCCTTCAAAAAAATATTTGTGAAATGCGGAGTGTAGCCATTGGCAGAAAATGGTTTGCACGTACGTTGCACATGTGGTTAATATAATCCTCTTCAATGTCTATAGACCTTGTAACAACGGAAGAAGATGCTCCTTCCACTTCAGAAAATGAAGCTCCTGAGGCACCTCCTGTAATCACAGAGCCCTTAAGTGAAAAAAGCCCACCCCCCTTGGAAGCTGAACTACCAACTATAGAAACCACGTCTGATGCTTGTGATTTACTTGATGAGGCTCCTGTGCTGGTCACTGTGGAAGATGAAGAAATGGAAACTGAAGATACAGAGACTGGGATTCAGGAGTTGCAAATGCAAGTGACACATTCGGTGCTTGCAAGCCCAACCATTAAGACTGCTTCCCCAACTTTAGTTTCTGATGCATCCCAGGCATGTGCCTCTGTAATTGAGGGCTCTGACATAAGGCTTACAGATACCATTAATCTAGCTAGTGGGACTTGTCAGAGTCCTTCGAAGACAACTAGCTGCTCTCAGCAACCATCTCTTTCAGACTCTGAAATGACTATTGAGTCCGAGGATCCTCCTTGCCACGCTAATACAGAGGTGTTAAATGCTGACAATGCATTTTTTCAGGAAGTAGTTGGGGACTACTCTGCTAGCAAAGAGCAAGGCCCACTCAGGCCTCTTCTTATCAAGTCTGACATTGTAAATGAGATCTCTAATTTGAGCCAGGGGGACACCACAGGTAGCTATCATGGCTCTGATGCACTAGGTTCCCCTGACCCTGAGGGCGGGTCCCTCTCTATGGAGATGTGTTTGCATAAAGAGGATGGATCTTTGCGGTTGTGCAATGACTCTATTACAGAGACCGATGATTCTCTACTCTATGATCCCTCTGGGGGGAAACTAGATGCAGAAAAGACACGTCGAAAAAGCTCACCAGGGCGCTCAAGGGTTAAACAAGTGAGTATTAATATATATTTGGTGGCCTATTGATATCTTCAAATGAAAGCCTCTTTGTTTTCATCTGTAAGTGACTTGTATGAAATTAGCACTGGGTGGGTGAATTTATATATTTGACATCAACAGAAAAAAATCTTTATGAATATACTTAGGGGCCGATTCACTAACTTCGAGTGAAGGATTCGAAGTAAAAAAAAAACTTCGAATTTTGAACGTTTTTTTTGGGCTACTTCGACTGTCGAATGGGCTACTTCGACCTTCGACTATGACTTCGAATCGAAGGATAAAAAAAACTTCGACCCCCTAGTTCGGCATCTAAAAGCTACCGAAGTCAATGTTAGCCTATGGGGAAGGTCCCCATAGGCTTGGCTAACTTTTTTTGATCGAAGGATATTCCTTCGATCGTTGGCATTAAATCCTTCGAATCGTTTGATTAGAAGGATTTAATCGTTCAATCGAAGGAATAATCCTTCGATCGTTCGATCGTACTATCTGCGCTAAATCCTTCGACTTCGATATTCGAAGTCGAAGGATTTTAGTTTCTAGTCGAATATCGAGGGTTTATTAACCCTCGATATTCAACCCTTAGTGAATTGGCCCCTTAGTGTTTACCACAGTCTACAGATTATTTTGTGACTAGTCTGTTTCCATTGGACCTAGCTGCATTGTTCATTTTGTTTTATTCCTCTGTTTATCGAAGGGTCGAAGTAGCAGCTTTCCTGGAAGAAGACGGTCCCGTGGAGGAAGTGCTGGAACAAGTCGAGGTAGAGGAAGATCACGACTTAAATCTACAGCCTCTTCCATAGAGACTCTTCCGGTAAGTAGTCGGTTGCAACTTTAACAGGTTTGGGAAATTTCAACTGCCATAATTGAGAGTTTTTGTTTGTGTTCTGTCAATTAGCTCATCGACTGTTTCATTATTGCCGAATCACAAAGTTAAAATATTCCTTTTATTTCCAAGACCATATGGTCAATAACTGTTTGTATTGACTTGTTGCTCTGCATTTAAAAAAAAATAAATAAAAAAAAAATGTGATTTTAGGCACTAGAGGCTACCAAGTGTTTAGTGGTAAAGTGGCTAATGCATTTCCTTCTCTGCTCCTGGCAGGGAGCTGACTTTTTTTTTTGTAAAGGTACATTTCTGGCTACATAAATCAGGTTTAGAATGTTGTCCAGATGTTGGGCAGTTCATCTGCCTAGTATAGTCCACATATTTAGATCCATGCTGCCAGATAGGAAACAGTGTTTTCAGGAAATGTTGACCATTTAAGGAAGCATTATCATAATACAAACTGAAAGTCTTGATCCACTTTGTGTGCCCAGTTTTCTGAGCAAGGTGAGCATACTAATGAAACAGAGAGGTAGTAGTAATGAGAATTTTGGGGAGATTGGGACACTTACAGGACTATGGGCTCCCAGCGGTTAAGGCCAGCCTTGACAATCTTCATGATAAACTGCTCAGATGGATGACTTCCTAGTTTGACATAAACTTAACAGGACACTAAATTAAGGACCCTCATTTTTTGTTCCCGGGGTGTCCAACTGGAAGCCATTGCATTAGTCCCAGGCAATGGAAACAACATCACGATAACGCCTACCTTCTGATGAAGGGTGGACCTTAGACCTAATGGCTTTCAGGCACAAGGTTTTCATGTTTTTAAAATCTGTTTTTAGAAGCTACAGTGATAGTTTTGATTTACACAAAGTTTTATTGCATTATTGTTCCTTGTGTATCTTTAGTTTTTCTGTTTGGTGTAGAAAGATTTTTTACTTTATTTGATCCGTTAGAATATGTGCTTTCCAAACATTTATATTTTTTGGGGGTTCTTTTTACAGTTTGGGGGTCTTACTGCAAATAATGCACAGTCTGGGATCTGTTTTCAGCAACTGAGTTGCCCAGCGTGAAAATTCATGTATATATGTATATTGGGCATCAAACTATTCACTAGACCTCTGACGTCCAAGTCTAGGTGGATTTTTCTTTGTATGTAAAACATTGTGTGAGAAAAATGCGGCAAACTGCAACATTTTTAGGCGATTTTCAGAAATGTCATATAAACCTCTACATTTAGAAAAGCTTTGCAGTTTGGTGAAGAAAGACGTCTTTATCTTTGTTGGATTCATCAGAATGTGTACTTTCCAAAAATATATTGTTTCGGGGGGTCTTAGCGAAAAAAAAAATTCATATGCACTATTTTTATTTGGGGTCCGCACATGCCACCTGCTTTAGTATATCTATGCATATTGGGCATTAAACTGTTCAGTAGACTTGGTGTCAATATTTATGGTGTTTTACAATTGTTTGTAAGAAATTCGGTGAGATAAATGTGACTAATTGCAATATGTTTAGGCGATTTTCAGAAATGTCATAAAAAACGCTGCCCTTAGCGTCGCTTTGCAGTATGGTAATTTGGAGTAGAAACACATAATTACCTATTTTGGATTCGTCAGAATGTGTACTTTCCAAAAATATATGGTTTTCAGGGGTCAGCATAATTTTTTGTACCTTTTATCCCACGTAAAACTGGCAGTGTTTATAAATTTGTGTAAATGCAAGCCATCAAATAAGTATGCACAAGGTAGATTCTGGGGTCTTTACATGCTATGTACATTGCTCATCAAACTGTTCAGCAGACCCCAGTCTTTCATATTTGGGTGATTTATCTTGATAGCTAATAGGGATGCACCAAATCCACTATTTTGGATTCAGCCAAACCCCCGAATCCTTTGTGTAAGATTCAACCGAATACCGAACCGGGAAAAAAAATTTCTTCCTTGTTTTGTCACGAAAAGTCACACAATTTCCCTCCCCATCCCTAATTTGCATTTGCAAATTAGGGTTCGGATTCAGTTCGGCTGGCCGAATCCTGAACCGAATCCTGGATTCGGTGCATCCCTAATACCTAATAGTATGTGCGAAATAAGATACTGCAGGGAGGAAGTTTTGAAAAAGGCCGAATCCTGAACCGAATCCTGGATTCGGTGCATCCCTAATACCTAATAGTATGTGCGAAATAAGATACTGCAGGGAGGAAGTTTTGAGGTTATTTTTGGAAATGTCACCAAAATCGTCAAATTTAGGAATGGTTTGCGGCTTTGTACTTTTGAGTAGAAAGACATGCATACTCAATTTGGATTTGGGGGAATGTGTTCTTTCCGAAAATATATAGTTTTCTAGTGTGAACATACTTTTTTCTTTCTTTGCCCGCCCCCTCCCCAAACTATGTAAATATGTTTATTTTGCAGTACCGTAACCGAATCCTGAACCGAATCCTGGATTCGGTGCATCCCTAATACCTAATAGTATGTGCGAAATAAGATACTGCAGGGAGGAAGTTTTGAAAAAGGCCGAATCCTGAACCGAATCCTGGATTCGGTGCATCCCTAATACCTAATAGTATGTGCGAAATAAGATACTGCAGGGAGGAAGTTTTGAGGTTATTTTTGGAAATGTCACCAAAATCGTCAAATTTAGGAATGGTTTGCGGCTTTGTACTTTTGAGTAGAAAGACATGCATACTCAATTTGGATTTGGGGGAATGTGTTCTTTCCGAAAATATATAGTTTTCTAGTGTGAACATACTTTTTTCTTTCTTTGCCCGCCCCCTCCCCAAACTATGTAAATATGTTTATTTTGCAGTACCGTAACTGAAATGACAGAATAGCTTAAATGGGCTGTCTAAATTTTGGGGCCCCTATATGCCACATGCTTAGGTAAATCTATACATATTGGGCATAAAACTATTCAGTGGACTCCTGGCAATTATATTTAGGGTGTTTTTACATTGGCTCCTAATGTGTGAGAGAGATGATGCTGTAGATTGGAAGCTTTGAGGTAATTTTTCAAAAGATTCACCAATTTCTATAAAAAAAATATAACTTTAGGAAGGAATTGCAACTTGGTAGTTTGGCGTAGATAGATTTATTTACCCATTTTTTGATTTGCCAGAATCTGTTCTTTCTAATAATGAGTACTTTTCTAGGGTTAACCTACTGTTAGTGGAATGTTTGGCCTTGAAATCAGAAGCATTCCGTTTTGTGGAGTGGTGCTTTGGGAATTTGGTAGTGTACTGCTTGTAGATTTTGATCTTTACAAGTGAGAAATCTCCATAAAACTATTTATATTTGGTATTGGCGCGTTCAGGAGACATATAACTTTCCAAATCTGCTGTGTTCTTGTACATGAAATAAATAAAGTTTCTGCTACATGTGATTGTACTATGTGAAACATGGTTTTTTTTTTTTCATTTTATTAGACACTTAGAATCCTATATCTTTTTACAGAAGTGGAAGTACACCAACATTTTAGCATCTTTTGAAAGCTCAGGTTCTCCTGGAAAAAAAAAACAACAATATATTGTTTTCCTGGGTAAACTAAAAGACCCCCCAAGGAAAGGCCCTTAAATGAGTGGTTCACCTTCCAAACACTTTTTTCAGTTCAGTTGTTTTCAGACTGTTCCCCTGAAATAAAGAGTTAGGCCTAAGTTTAAAGTTGAATGTCCGTGTCTCTGGTGTTTGAGTCTGGCAGCTCAGTAATTCAGATGCAGGTTCTGAACTGTTACAATTTTGCAACATTTGGTTGATACATTTCTCAGCAGCATCTCTGGAGTATTAGCAACTATTGTATCAATTCTAACAGCTGCCTTAATGAAACCCAGAGAATCTGCTCAGCAGGGACAAAGATAAGAAATGTGTCAACTGAATATATCAATTTAGAACCGTTTACAGTATTGGGACCCCCCCCCTCCCACAGCTGCTTTAGAAGGTGAAAAATGACACTTTACATTTCAATATTAGAAAAAATGAAAATAGAAAGTAATTGGAAAAAGTCATGATTTCTAATGATCTATCTGAAAACAACTAGTTGTTTGAAGGTGAACAACCCCTTTAAAGCGAAAGAGTACACAATCGTTAAAAACTGCTTGGCAGTAGATGTTCACATTTAGGATGAATCGGCTGGCAGGGAAAGGGTTAAAGTACTTTGGTGTCTTTTTATTTTTTTTTGTCGCCTGGCAACATTTCTAATGCTCTAACAGAGGGGTATATTTAACAAAGAATCAAGTTACAGATCACTACAGTCCACTAGAGTGAAATACCGCCTCTCTCCATTCATTTCTATGGGATTTTTAAAAGATTATTTATCAATGGGTGAAAGTGAAAGTTCACCCTTTGATAAATATGCCTTTCAAAATCCCATAGAAATGTATGGAGAAAGGCGGTATTTCACTCTAGTGGGCTGTGGTGATTTGTAACAGTCCACTAGAGTGAAATACCGCCTCTCTCCATTCATTTCTATGGGATTTTTAAAAGATTATTTATCAATGGGTGAAAGTGAAAGTTCACCCTTTGATAAATATGCCTTTCAAAATCCCATAGAAATGTATGGAGAAAGGCGGTATTTCACTCTAGTGGGCTGTGGTGATTTGTAACTTTACTGTTTGATAAATATACCCATAGAATTCCATCATTCCTTGTTCACTTTCCTATCTGTGACTATTTGGCCATGCACACTTTATTATGATGATTATTCTTCCTTTGTCAGGTTTTAGATGTGGAAAGTTCTCCTAGCAAGGAGGAAGAGGAGGAAGAGGATGATGCCATGCAGAACACAGTTGTGCTTTTTTCCAACACTGATAAATTTGTGCTTATGCAGGTAGGCTTTATCTATATAGTTACATAGTTAAATTGGGTTGAAAAAAGACAGTCCATCAAGTTCAACCCCTCCAAATGAAAACCCAGCATCCATACACACACCCCTCCTTATAAAGAAATATTTAACACATTATTTATGTATTTACACTTTTTTCAAATTTTGGCAATGGACTTTAATTCCTTTTTGTTTCTCTAGGACATGTGTGTGGTGTGTGGCAGTTTTGGTCAAGGCTCAGAAGGGCATCTACTAGCATGTTCTCAGTGTTCTCAATGTTATCATCCGTACTGTGTAAATAGCAAGGTAAGAACAGGCATGGATCAAACTGATAAAAAAGCACTTTTTTTTTTTTTAAAAAAAAGAAAAAACTGGCAAAAGTACATACAGCACAAACTCATATTAAAGGGGCAGTATGCCCCCTTGTTTGACTGATGAAACACAGACATTTTATTCCAGGGAGGTGTCTGAAACAGACTCTACCAACTTTAATATACTTCGAGCCCAACTGCACCAGACCTAGTGCTTTTCGGACAAAAAACTGTATTGAATGGTTTCGGCCAAGAGGCGCCCGGAACTGGCATGGTCAGATATTTAACATTCAAGTTTTCTGGCACTAATCTAATATAATCTGACTTGTCCCTGTATCAAGTATCTGTATATATTTATTGGGCTAAACTGGGTAATTGAAGCTTCTTCATGTTTGGTCCCTGCAAGGTAGATAATTACCAGTATATACACCCTCCCTTCACCCGTTTTGACAATTTTGTCCATTATACAGTTATTATGCAGGCTGTATATCTGTTCCCTAGTAATATAATTATGTGCCACTAAAGGACAAAAAAAAACTTCAAACAAGAATGTTTATGTTAAACAAGAGGGCGCACAGCTTCTTTTTCACATAAAAGGTTTGAAACAACCTTTGCCTCCTTCCACAGAACTAGTGTTTTTTTATTTTCTAATTGTACCAAAGAGGGTTTGTGTGTTTGGGCTAAGAGGAACCGTACTGGCATGTTTATACGTTTTCCATAGCCATTAAATTAGGTATATAAACCACTTGTTTGGTTGTAATATGTTTTTCTTTTGTTCCATGTTAAATTTGACCTGCTTTAAAGGGATTATGCCATGATTTTTATGTCATTTTCATTTCTAAATTACACTGTTTACATTGCAAATGATTCACTCTACAATTTAAAATTGCATTCCTGAACTAGCAACTTTATTTTTTTAGTTGTAATATTGGTGTGTAGGCAGCAATCTCAGTCATTTTGCCTGGTCATGTGCTTTCAGAAAAAGCCAGCTCTTAGATGGAACTGCATTCTGGCAGGCTGTTGTTTCTCCTACTCAGTGTAACTGAAGGTGTCACAGTGGGACCTGGATTTTACTATTGAGTGCTGTTCTTATATCTACAGGGAGCGGTTATTCTGTTGTTATGCTGCTGGGTGGTAAAGGGACAGGGGTGATATCATTTCAACATGCAATACAGCAAGAGGGTCTGAAGTTTATCAGAGTACAAGTCACATGACTGGGGGTAGCTGGCAAACTGCCGATATGTCTAGCCCCATGTCAGATTTCAAAATTACATTTAAAAAAATCTGTTCTCTATTTTTGAGAAAAGGATTTCAGTGCAGAATTCTGCTGGAGCAGCACTATAAACTGATGCGTTTGGAAAAAAAAAACAAAACATGTTTTCCCTTAACAGTATCCTTTTAACTTTCTTTTTCAATCATGTAAAGGGGTACAAACATGTTCCTGCAAAAGCTGTCCCCTCTACCTAAACTAGTGTTCATATATCTCCTACATGCTTATGCTAGAAATACAGTCAGCTTTATAAAAAAACCTCAAAGACTGGACCAAGTCTTTGTAGACTGGATCAAGACCTTTAGTAATGATAGGCATGTCTTCTATACTCATAGTACATCCAGGTTCTACCTTCCTTTTATGCTGCTTATGAATTTCCATCTCTCATTCAGCTTTCTACTTTTCATGCAGCTAGCCATCATGCTTGCATCAGACAAGCTCTTTGCTTGAGTCTGGTCTTCATTTCTGCTGCTGCTGTTAATGCTTCTTGTCTGAAAGCTTAAAAAAACAAAACAAAAGCCAAGACTATAGGACTGGACTCTCTCTTATTTATATATATATATATATATATATATATATATATATATATATATATATATATATATATATATATATATATATATCTATATCTCATATATCACATCAATGCACATGCACTTTAATAACATTAATATTAAAAATAATATACGTCACTAATACACGTCAGGAATTTTTATCTACTATGTAACGCTTTCCTTTTTCTTTCTACTGTAATTCTTATTTTATGTTCGGACTTTGCTTTGCACAGCAACAAGCATTTCACTACATGTCGTACTTTGTATGTTGTGTATGTGACAAATAAAATTTGAATTTGAAAAACACCCTTGTTACAAGTCATATCTGGTGACTGCAGAATGTGTTTTTTAAGACTTTGTTCTGCTCACAGGGATATACACACGGTCTTTGTTAGTGGTCCTTTCTTGCCTATAATGTAAGTAGGCTGCGCTCAATGTTGTATTTTTATTTTCATCTCTTCACAGATCACCAAGGTTATGCTTCTAAAAGGCTGGCGATGTGTAGAGTGCATTGTCTGTGAAGTGTGTGGGAAAGCTACAGATCCTTCTCGCTTACTGCTATGTGATGACTGTGACATCAGTTACCACACATATTGCCTAGATCCACCACTACATACAGTGCCCAAGGGTGGCTGGAAATGCAGATGGTAAGTGTTCATTTGAATTAGAAAATGAGGTTTAAGTATTACGATTCCCTCCCAGTGGCACAGTTGTCAGGGAAAATGCATTCGGCCCACCCTTGATCCAAAATTTTCCACTGCTGCCTCTCAGAATTAATTGAAAAATCTTGTAAGGCCATTGTCAACTGAAAGCTGGTCAGTTAACATTTTCATTACACAATTGCCTTACAGCTCTGTGGGATGGGTGGAGTAATAGGGAAAAGCTCATTCAACAAATAAATTTGGGTCTGCTAAAAAAAAAGTTTAGATGGCTTTAACTGTTCTGAAACAATGTTATAGCTGCAATACATAACTTATTAAATGCTCGTCGCCAGAATCAATAGCTATATAGTAGAACCCCCATTTTAAGTTTTTCAGGGGACCAGGAAAAATTTTATGTAAAATCCGGGAAATTTTAAAAGCAGGGAAATGTGTAACTTTTTCTTCAAGTACTGAAAGGATATAAGCAAAGGAGTCAGTTTTACTTTGAAATACAATATTCACTGTTTTAATAAACTTTAAGCGTTGCAGTGTTAATGTTACACTATGGGGGACATGTGCAATGCCTCTCTGTCAGTTACATACACAACCTAAAGCAATAAGTGATTGGCGCAGGACTGCATGAGGTGCAGACTAATTGGAATTGGCCATTTACAGGCAGAACCATGGCAAAATATACATCGTTAGTATTTTAAAGCTCTTTATTTCACAAATAAAAACATTCATAGAGGAATAAAAGCAGTTTTTGGGTACATCAGGACAAAATTCTGATTACACACTTATGTATTCCCTAATGTGTTTCTTGCAGGTGTGTGAGCTGCATGCAGTGTGGTGCAGTTACTCCTGGATTTCGTTCAGAGTGGCAAAATAACTACACACATTGTGCACCATGTGCCAGTCTTGTAAGCTGTCCTGTTTGTCACCTTAAGTACTTGGAGGGAGATCTTCTTATCCAGTGTCGTCACTGTGAGAGGTAAAGACAGCACATCAAACATATTGAAGCAAAGTATGCATGTAGCCTGCTTTAAACTGTCCTGGCAAGAATACTTTCGTTGTTTTCTGTAGGTGGCTTCATGCTGTGTGTGAAAATTTGTTCACAGAAGAAGAGGTTGAGCAGGCTGCAGATGAGGGCTTTGACTGCTCATCATGTCAGCCATTCATCCCTAAGACAGTGGGTAAGCAGTGATCATTGTTATATTATACCATGAGCCATTAAAAAAACAATAAAATACGTTCTGCTTCTGGGGTGGCTGCTGATTTCCCAGTGGTCCAAACCTAAAACTAGTAGAATATGTACTAAGCACACTTGTAATCTGGAACTCCAGATCTCTGAGCACTATGATGCAATGGTAAAAGAACAATAGTTTGATCTGGTTGGACCTGGGGCCTAAGACAAAACTTCTGGATAGGCTTTTTGAACGTGTATTTTACTTTGTGGGAGAAAAGATGTTTGTGATATGTTTTTTTAAGACTAGAATATGGCTAGCAAAGCAAATGACTGGGAACGTGGGTGTAATTCTGGTTTAAAATATCTGCAATAACCATGTTATTCCTTGCTATAGTATAGCTTTTCTTATGATCTATTTTAATTGTAATTGCACAGATCCTAATTATTGTGTGTATTTTTTTTAAACCTGTTGTTCTTCCTCAGTTCCAGTTGTCATTCCAGAAAGTCCAATAAAGCTTAAGGAACCAGGTAAACTTATACCTGTTTTATTTATTTTACACCTTAAACCATTTATTGTTGATTACTATAATGTAAAACTTAAGGATGTACTTTTTTTGTTGGGAATTTGTTATGCATTCTTACAAAGCTAATCCATGCAGTCAGATCATCATTCTTGTATTATAAGCAGTTGTTCCCTTTTATATAACTTTTAGAATGTTTGAATTGCTGAAACAACTGAAAAATGTAAATTGTAATTCATCAAATTTGCATTGGAATATATTGCTTGTAAAACTTGGGTTATCACCTTTTGCAGAACCCCAGTACTTCCGTTTTGATGGCGTTTGGTTAACTGATGCAGGCATGGCTGTATTGCGAAGTCTTTCTCTGTCTCCAATTCAAAAAAAGAAGCCCAGACGTTCACGGTTATGCACAGGAGGAGAGGTTTTTATTGATTGCCCTGAGGCGATGGGGACTGAGGATCGGAAAGAAGGGGAAGCTGAGTGTGAAGATCATAAAGCTGATGACAGTAAGTTTGGTGTCTTTCCCTCCTTAATGTTTGTTATTCAGAAGTCTGAGATACATAATGCTATCAGTTACTTTTAATAGACCTGTGTAGAATTATGTATATCTTCCCTTTCATACCAGACTGCAATGTGGAGCCCATGGACTGTGATATAAAGACAGAGACAATGGGCAGCCCTGAACGTGAAGCATGTGCAGAAACAGAACCAGTAAAAAGCATGGAAGATGTGGAGGATGTTAAAAAAAAGAAAAGAAAACCCTACAGACCAGGTTGATATTTTCTTTAAGCAAAATCATGTTTTTACTTGTACTGGGTATTTTCAAAACAACTAATGACATTGTGACTATAAAAATGACCGTTGTCCTCATAATGTATTTTTTTCTTCTAGGTATTGGAGGTTTTATGATCAGGCAGAGAAAAACGCATACAAGGACAAAGAAAGGCCATGCTGCTTTTCTTGAGGCCTTCAGAGAAAGCCAGAATCATGATGCTCATCCAGATGATGGTATACATATAACTAAAGATTTACTTTTAGTAAAATTTTGCTCATGGTATGAAAAACCCTTGTACCACATGTAGTAAACTGAAGTCCGTGCCGGTATAACTTCCACACCCCCTACTTTGAAAAGACCAGAAAAATGTCAGATGACTTTTCGCTGATCTTTTCTATGCAGGCCATAGAAGAGTTTCATCCTCTGATATTTTTTTCTGACAGAAAATTTTAATTATATCCGCCTAAAATGACAACAATAAGTACAGAGGATCCTCTTCCTTTACCAGAGTAAATAAAATCTTGTTTGTTTTCAAAGTAGCTCCCCCTCCTGAGACCCCTACAGAAACTGGTCCAGAAACAGGAATTACAGAGATTGATGAGAAAAAGAAACGAAGAGGCAGAAAAAAAAGCAAACTGGAGGATATGTTTCCAGCATATCTTCAGGTCAGCACTGTCCATATATGTCTCTAACAATACAGATTATCTTTATTGTTGTATGCTATACTGTTGTTTGTGTTTTTTTGTAAACCGTTTGTAAAGAGGGATTCCTATACCTTAAAGTTGCATCTAAGTAATTACCTCTATGCACGGTGATCGATCAAATTGTCGATTTAAATTGTGTGCTGTTTATAATCTGAATGTGTAGTTTAAAGGGATACTGTCATGGGAAAACATTTTTTTCAAAATATATCAGTTAATAGTGCTGCTCCAGCAGACTTCTGCACTGAAATCCATTTTTCAAAAGAGCAAACAGATTTTTTTATATTTAATTTGGAAATCTGACATGGGGCTAGACATATTGTCAGTTTCCCAGGTGCCCCAAGAAAACTTGTGCTCTGATAAACTTCAGTCACTCTTTGCTGCTGCACTGCAAGTTGGAGTGATATCACCCCCCCAGCAGCCCATCAACAGAACAATGGGAAGGTAACCATATAACAGCCTAGTACATAGAAGAACAGCACTCAATAGGAGAAACAATAGACTGTCAGAAAGCAGTTCCATCCTGAAGTGCTGGCTCTTTTTGAAAGCACATGGTCAGGCAAAATGACCCGAGATGGCTGTCTACACACCAATATTACAACTAAAAAAAATACACTTGTTGGGTTAGGAATTTACATGGTAGAGTGAATTATTTGCAGTGTAAACAGTGTAATTTAGAAATAAAAACTACACCATAAAAGCATGACAATCCCTTTAAAAAGATTTTCAGTGAAGTCAGTTTGAATGTTGAGAAATAACACCCCAGTTGAACTCTTATAGCAGTAGTGTTAGAGATACTGACACCAGAAAATAACCTTTTTATATCTATCATAATATTGTCTTTGCATACTATTTATTATTTTTCCATCTGTCCGATGCTTTTACATTACCTTTCTTACCCCAATGTTCCTCTATGAGGGGGCTGCCATATATGTGCAGAAGTAGTCCGTTAGCATTAGAAACTCTTAACTGATTGGTTGAGAAGGGACAGGCAGGTTGGCAGAACATTCAGGTTAAGGAACTACAAATAACAATTATTTACAAAAGCAGTACTATCTGTGAAATTATCAACATGACCTATAGGTAACTTTTAATGTAGATTAATATTTTGAAAAGAGAATTTTTAGTGTCAGTATCGCTTTAAGACGACTTCAGCTCTAGCACTCCTTTGTAGTCTTCCATAGAGTTACTCTAAAGTTTGTTAAATTTTATATTGGTACTTAACATCTTTTTTAGCTGAGTTTGCCACAGATTACAAATACTGAGCTACTTCATCTTTTTGCCAATTCAATTATTTTTATGGTCCTTTTAAAACCATGCCATTTTTTTTTTTTTTTTACATAGGAAGCCTTTTTTGGAAAGGAACTGATAGATCTTGGCAAGCAGGCCCTTTTGGCAGCCCGTCCAGTTGCTCAGAAGTCAAAAGCAACACAGGGTGTTACACTGCCATCACAGAGCTCAGCTCAAACATCATTTCAAAGCACAGGTACGGCCTTTAATTTCACTTTATCGTTTTGATTTATTTTTAATTCAATACATGTTTTATATAGATTGCTAGGTCTGTCTCTATTTATTTTAGATATGTTTATGTTTAAAAGTGCCAAATTGTTTTCATTTTTGCCTTTTGAAGAATTACAAATATAAAAACCCAATTTTTCTTTAGCCCCTTCAGCAGAGCCCATATATGCATCTACTCCTGCAGCACCATTCGAAGAGTCCATCAGCAATAAAATGAAGGCAGAGAATCAAGGTTGGAAAATGTCTTGTTATAAGATTTTTGAAAAGTGCTTTATAAGTCATATGTTGCCATTAGCCTGTTTATTGTGAGAAAAAATTTTTTGGTAACCACAAACCCGTGCCTTAGTATTCATTAAGAACTAAATTGCAGCAAATAAGCTCTGGCCACTGAGAAGGTCAGTTGTCAAAAACCTGGCTTCTTACCACCTCCTCTAGCTACTCACAATTTTACATTTTTTTTTTTTATATTAGCTCATTACTAATCTTCAATTGCATCCCTTTTCCAATGCGCTCTAATGCTGCATCTTACCAAATGTGTGTAGCAATGTGGTTAATTTTTTTTTGTCTTGTTGTAATACTCTTAAGTACACAGTTGTGGTATTGCTTTTGTTTGATATTTACGATCGATCCGTTTTCCTATTAATGTAGTAAGTTGATAGGCCCAGGACTTTGGTGCGAATATACCATTCATGTCTATATCATTTGCGTCTTTAGCCAAAACCAGCCAGTTACCATGCCCAGAGACCACAAGTAAAAGGAGTTACTGTGGCTTCACTACAAATATGATACTTGAGGTTGAAAACTATGGACAGCTTTTATGAACAACTCACTTATGTGTATACATGTATATGCTAGCATATTTTTTACTGCCAATGAACTCCCACCTGCCTGAATTACCCACAACAAACATAGAAAGGAAAAGTGTTGTTTCTGGAAAGATGAGCCCAGCACATCTTTTTTATTTTTGGTGTTGCTCAATTATGCGCTTTATTGAATACAATTCAGCAGCACTGAACAGTGCATCAGATAATCATTCAGCTGGATATCTGCAAGCTCCCCCCACATTTACATGCAAGTAACAATATTATTCATGAGACAACTCACAACAGAAAATTACTAAAAGCTGTATATTTGCTTAATTTGCAATAAATAAGATTGGTCCAACGACCATAGAAATGTAAGCATCTTTACTTTTTTGTCCAGAAATGATTGGATAGTTAAGTAGGCTCTGATTTAAATACATTTACAGCAATATGTCTGAATGAATAAGAAACAAGAAGATATCTGAAAATGTTGCCCCATTGATAACTCCAGCATCCTCCTCCCAGCCAGTCCTTAAGTAAATATTAGAGTCTTGCATATAGGGTTTTATGTATTTCTATAGCACATAGAGTTTACCCTTATGGCTCAAGTTCTGCAAAGAAGAACTGGAGACATTATTTTTATTTCTGAAATGTTTGGCAATGAGAGCCGTGTATGTGGTGGATTAGCCATTGAGTGGACAATATGCAGTTATTGCATGAGTATAACCTAGCTGTTCTCCTAGATTTCAGCCATTGTAGTGATGTTCAGCTCATGCCAGATTTTAGTGGGAAAAAATGAAAACCATTTTAGGACCCTAGTATTGCTCCAAATGGGGTTCTGTGGGTGGAAAACCGAGTAGTTGAATGTATAATAAATGTCTTTTAGTTATCTTTCCAGCCATGAGATGATTTTCCTTTATCTTAAATTTGTTTGTTGTCCATTGTGTTAGGTTATCTATATTAGTGGCTAAGAAACAACATATAGAAAGGGCAATTTAAACACCCAGATAAGTATATTTCATGTCTAGTTGGAGGACATGTTGATAAGGATTTCCCAATATGCTACTATTCTTCAAAAAAACAGAAGAAACTTTTTAAATGGAATTCAATTGTAATTAGTGACTCCTGTGATCATTGGCTGATTTGTACTCTACCAAGGGCATTTATTTTCTGTAGTGTCAAATTGCAGTGGGATTTGAAAAATGAGGGTCAGATTTTTCCCAGCAAATTTTTCCTTCCAGTTAACTGGATAATAGGCAACCAAAAAGCCAACCTGTAAACCTTAGTTATGCTTGTCTCTGAGCAGGAAGGTTACCTACTATTCATTGAATGGCTACTTTCATTATATCCGGTCAGCCTATGTGCTGGAGCTTGACCCCGTTCTCTATAGGGTCTGTACCAATGGGATCATGCTGAAACAGTATCCCATCAATACTGATCCCATAGAAACCAACAGCATTGTATTATCAGACCCTTTAAATTTATTTTTTATGAAGTATGTCCAGCAGCTGATTTTGGCATTAGAATGGCCAGTTGCCCTGTGATTTACCCACAATTGGGGATAGCAGGTACAGTATTTTTAAAAAATAAAAAATATATAAACATTTTCTCAACTGTACTTTAAATAGCAAACTTTATACAGTCATATTGGCCTTCAGGGGCCGTTATTTTGTTGAAAGTATACAAGCATCATCTCGAGACTAGGACCCCTGTGGAAAAAGTGGATTAAGTAGAATGGTAGGCTTTAACAATCAAAGACTTTTTAAAGGGGTTGTTCACCTTACAAATACAATTTCTTTCAGTGCAGTTGTTTTTAGATTGTTCACCAGAATTAGTCTTTTTTCCATTTATTTTCCATGTTTTATTTTTGACTATTTTTCCACAATTAAATGTTTTTTTAAACACATATCCCCTCTTACCAAGTAGAGCTTAGTGGTTTGTCCTTCTGCCGGGATTCTTCTAGTTAGTGTTTTGTCCTTCTCCCGGGATGCATCTAGTTCCTCTATATTGTGTGAATGGTTAATTGAATTGGGGGACCATTAGCTCAAAGTGCTAATCCGCAATTTGCTTGCTAAGACATTGCCTCTCAAAGCTTAAGTAGGGGGAAGGCCACAGGTATATTTCCATTTAGCGAGCCGGACTGGCCCTAGGTGAATAGCGTGGATGGCGCTCCAGCCACGCGGCAGCCTCTTCAGATGAGGTGAAGAAGTAGTTCTGGGAGCCTTCTGTTATCCTCAACTTTGCAGGATACAACATTGCGTACTTCAGCTGAAGTTCCCTTAGTCTCTGCTTGACCCCCATAAAGGAGTTGCGTTTTTTCTGCAGGCCCAATAGCAGTCGGGGTATATAGAAATTCTGCTGTCCTCAAAAGTGAGGGTACACTTGTCTCTTTCCAAAGCCAAAATGGTGTCTCTGTTGTTCAGTATACGCAGCAGAAATGGTCTGGGTGGGTGGCCCCCCGGGAACTGGTGGTCTGCCCGGTACCCGGTGAGCCCGCTCCACCACAAAGAAGGCAGCCTGTTGGCCTCAACGTTATCCTTTAGCCAGTTTTCTATGAAGTTTACAGGACTGTACCCTTTTGCTTTCTCCGGCAATCCAATTATCCTAAGCAAAGAGACATCTAGTTTGAGCTCCTCAATTTGCGTGGAGCGGGCTGTTTTGGATTCAGCTATGGCCGCCAAGAGGATCTCTATCCCTGGCTCCTGTTGTATGGTAGCAGAGGGAGGTGTATCTGTGTTCCCAGCTTCTTCATCTGCATCTCTGTTTGAAGAGTCGGAGTCCTTATCGGCTTTCCTGACGTACTGTTCTAGTATCTTTTGTCTTGGGCCATATTTGCCCATTGTAAGAGAAAGGCATACAGCGGGAGGAATTCCCTTCCTCGTGTGGTTCTTCTGTGAATTGTGTGTAATGCGCTGGAGACCACTATTATAACATTCTCAACCTTCCATTACAGCCGTGGCCCGTTCGATTTCCGGGGCCCAATTAGTTGGTAAAACAGGTAGTTTCCTGGTCCCCACAACACGGACAGGCTGGGCAGTTGTGTGGAAAATAGCTTGCGCTTCTGCAATATGTGAGGTTATAGGTAAATGGGTGCTCAGTGTTCTCCTGGGTGGTTTATGTGGGTTGAAACTGTATGCAGCCCGACAGTCCACTTCAAGCTGTACTATGCTGGGGAGTAAAACTAGGCTCACAACACAGCCCAGGTTTTGGGCTCAGTGCACACACAGCAGGATCCTGCTGACCTCTGGCCCTCTAGCTGTACAAAGAGGATGTCCCTGGGGTCTATTGACCAGATACCATGATAAGTGGATAGCCGGGGCTTTACTGTCACTGCCCTGCTTATGTGTTACAGACACTTCAGCTGTTCCCAGCGGTCTGTCACAGGGTACTCAGTGGTGGCATTAGTGGGTATCAGAGCAATATAGTCTGCGAGGCCTTAACATTAATTGCTGTTGCAGCACTGTGGCTGTTGGGTTTACCGTTTTGGATAATAAGAGGTGCCCCTTGGGTCTAGTGTCATCCTTGTGTGTAGAGGGCCCCTCAGGACTCCTCTCTTACTGATTGGATCCCTGTTACTGTAGACCAGCACTTTCCGCAGCTCCTCTAGCTCAACAGGCACTTCCGGTCAGGTAGGCGGCGGCTCTACATATACTTGAGGCCGAGACTTCACTTACGGAGTTAGGCCGGAGTCTGATCTTTGCTGTGCCTGGTTCTATCAGACTTCTGCTTCTGCGGATTTTGCACCGGAGTGCCCACAGAGGCTCTTTGGATCAGATGTAGCCGTGGTCTGCCGCAGTTGTCAGGGGATGACCAGGTATTTGGTTCTAGCCCCAGTAGTGCCCATAGAATGCTACTGTACAGCAGCATGGTTAGCCCCCCCCCCCCCAGAATTAAAGTATCTCTGGTGTTTGTCTGGCAGCTCAGTGGACCAGGTGCAGATACTGAACTGTTAAAATTTGCTACAGTTAGTTGATACATTTCTCAGCAGCATCTGTGGAATATTGGTAACTATTGTATATATGTTATAACAGCTGCTTTTAATGAAACTTGTGGAATTCTTCTCACCTGGGACATAAATGTATCCAACTAAATGCATCTATTCCGAACAGTTTACAGCAGGGGTGTCCAAAAGGTCGATCGGGATCTACCAGTGGACCTTTAGTTGGTGATCAGTAGATCTCAAGACACTGTCAACAAACAGCTTGTCTAATTTTACTATTTTACTACTGTTTTACTCTTTTAATTCAGATATTTATTCTGTTACAGTTACATAAGAAATATTTGTTTTTAAATATAATATACAATTTTTTTTTATAAATCAATATAATATATAAGTAATATTTTCCATGGAACAGAATGCTAACAGTGATATTATAGATGTAGATCATAATGGGAAAATATCTCTAAAAGTAGATCCCGCATTAGTAAAGCATGAGTCTGTGAATCTCCCCCCCTCCCCCCGAGCTGATTCAGAAAGACAAGAGATGACAAATTTAACTTTAAAGTTCAGTATTAAAAAAACATTCACAAATGCAAAGTAAATGGAAAAAATATTTATTTATGGTGAACTGATCTGAAAACAACTGAATTGAAAAAGTGTTGGAAGTTGGAAGCTCCAAGTTTACTCCCAATCAGGTGCATAGTCATTGTGCTTTAACCTCAACAAACTCAAAACTGGCCTTCAAAGACTATCTATAAGAGCAAATTCCTCTTGAATCTTAACTGACCTTCAGGATGGTTCCCCCTTGCAGCGCCATCTTCTTCCCTAGATAAGGTAGCCTCACAGTTTTGATGCATTGATCAATTTGTTTTAGTGCAAGTGGCTGAACTGTGAAAATGTTTAAACCATTCTTTACATACTTGGTGGCCTCTAATCTACTACAGCTCTATTTCAGTTGAACATAACATCCTTAGTGGCTGACTTGATGTTCTTTATAGGTGCTAGCAAGATGTGCATTCTTTTCTTTACTTCAGTCATGCTGTATGCTCTTCATTCAATTTTTATTTTATTATTAAGGTTTATACAATTTTGTCACAAATGTCCTTTCTGTTTACATGGCAGAGCTCCCTAAGATGGAGAACACAGACATACAGCAAATGTTAAAGGATGTGCTAGGGCCAACAGAGCAGGAGAGGACTTTAAGCAACATCAGTGGAAGGAGGGATAGCTCAAATTCTGGAGCAACTAACCAGCCCCCACTAGCCTTTCTGCAAGGTAAACCCTACTTATTCAGAGCATGTGATGTGCACATTTTAATGCAGGTGAAATATTATGAGAGTTGCATGACCAAATAAAGGCATCAGGGGAAGCTGGTCTCGTTCTTTTATATAGGTTGTAGTCTGATATAATTCGTGCCACCCCAGGACAAGAGAACATGACAGTGACAATTATTGTTTTTTTTTTGTTTGTTTTTTTTTATTCAAATCTGTGTTTTCAGGACTACAATAACCAGAACTCTTAGCTTGCATCTTTTAATAAGTGCTGTTCTGTGCTGAATGTAGCCTAGAAGGCTGAGCTGATGTAGTCCTGAAAATCTGCAACAGGAACAGTAACATCATAAAATGAAAGTATTTTAAAGTATTAAAATATAATGCAGTGTTGCAATGCAATGCAATGTAGCCTAGAAGGCTGAGCTGATGTAGTCCTGAAAATCTGCAACAGGAACAGTAACATCATAAAATGAAAGTATTTTAATGTATTAAAATATAATGCAGTGTTGCCCTGGACTGATAAAACTGCTGTTTGCTTCAGAAACGCTACTATTGTTTATATAAATAAGATGCTGTGTAGCAATGGGGGCAGCCATTCAAAGGAGAAAAGGCTCAGGTTATACAGTAGGTAGCTGATAAGCTATTTAGAACCTAATGGTGTTATCTGTTACCTGTGCCATATAGCCTTTTTTCATTTTCCGCCATTATTACTCAGCAGCTTGTCTATATGAACTATAGTAGTGTTTCTGAAGCAAACAGGTTTGTTTTACCAGTGCAGGGCAACAATACATGATATTTCCATTACTTTAAAAAAACTTTCATTTTTTGGTGTTACTGTTCCTTGGGATGCGGGGAGTAGAGAAGCTGTCAGAAGCTGTTTTAATGAGGTTTTATGATCAATGTATAATGGAGTATTTGTAATAAATAAAGTTATACATACATTAAAAGCCTGCAGTTTGCGGTCCCATGAATGTATGAATCAACAGTGCTTCCTTATATCTGTATGGGAAGTGACCTACTCCTTTGAGATCTCTATTTGTAAAAGCAACCATTTGGTTCCATACCTCCACTATTTATTAAGGCACACTGCATTATTGTCTGTAGCAAATGTAGCATCAATGCCCAAACCATACGGGCAATTAATTGGTTTGACCATTAAGCAGGAGTTATTCTGGGCCTGGGCACCTAAACTATCTTTGTGTTGAGAGAGAGAGAGAGAGAGAGAGAGAGAGAGAGAGAGAGAGACAGACATTCTTAAAATGTGACAAATGGCATATGGTTTACTTTATACATATATATTTTTTTTCTAGGTGGGTCCCATCCAACTACTTCTTATGTAGAGTCTTTTTCACAGCCTGGCTTTATGGAGAACAGGTATACTTAAACTTCATATTCATAACTTCATAAACTTCATATTTCTGATAGGTATACTTCTAAAGTAGTTATCAATGGAGCTACAATGAGCTGGTGCAGTTTTTCAAAGCAATCTTATCCTCACTTGTCTTTTGCCTTTTGGTTTCTATTAGTGGTATTAAATTAGCCCTGGTGTGTCTTGATATACATTTACAATTTTTTTGTGTGTGGAATTGCAGTGCAGTACATGTTTTCTTTCAATTAAAATGCCATACTAAATTACACATTATTTTATTCTGAACAGTAATTCTGTATTCAGCCCTGAACACTGTGATACAGAGAGCTCTTGGACTACAGCCTCCACTCCAACTACACCTACTGCAGAAGGGGAGGTTGATAGCCTATCCTACAACCAGCGTAGCTTACAAAGATGGGAGAAAGATGAAGAGCTGGGTGAACTTTCAACTATATCGCCTGTTCTCTATGCTAACAAGAACTTTCCTAACCTCAAACTGGAATACCCAGGTAAGAAATGCATTTCAAGCTTTTGATTTTCTGTTAGACCTGTAGTGGAATTCAGTATGGTGATTTTAAATAGTTGAGATTTGAGTATTTGCCTTAAGCATGAGAAGCATTGTTGAAAAATTGTGAAATCCTATTAATTGATTTCTGTCATGATTTTTATGGTATAGTTTTTATTACTAAATTACACTGTACATTGCAAGTAATTCATTCTAGCATTTAAAATTTTGTACCTGAACAAATATATTTTTTTTTTAGTTGTAATCTTGGTTAGTAGGTAGCCATATCAGATCATTCTGCCTGGTCCTGTGCTTTCAGAAAGAGCCAGCACTGAACAATGAAAATGCACTCAGGCTGTTTCTCTTACTCAGTGTAACTGAATGAGTTGTAACTTTGATTGGCTGGACTTGGATTTTTACTATTGTGTTTGGAAGTCTCCACCAAGTGCACTGATATTGGCAAAGCCGTTTCTTCAACTACTACATATACCCAAGACACTATATTATAGAGAGAGAGAGAATATCCTACACGCTGCACTTAACGTTGTTTTATCTCACTTTGCACTGGGATAGGAAGATCATATTTTTTATATGAACAATCACACTCAACTTTTATGAATAAAACAATGAGGATGTCACACATGGGTTAAAGTTTCACCTTCCAAACACTTTATTCAATTCAGTTATTTTTAGATTGTTCCCTAGAAATAAAGACTTTTTTCAATTACTTTCCACTATTTATTTTTTACTGTTTTTCCAAAATCTAAGTTTAAAGGTGAATATTCGTGTCTCTGGTGTTTGAGTCTGGCAGCTCAATAATTCAGGTGCAGATTCTGAACTGTTACAATTTTGCAACATTTAGTTGATACATTTCTCAGCGGCATCTCTGAAATATTAGCAACTATTGTATCAATTCTAACAGCTGCCTGTAATAAAATTCAGAGATTCTGCTCAGCAGGGACAAAGATAAGAAATGTATCAACTAAATGTATCAACTAAATGTATCCGTTTAGAACAGTTTATAGGAAAAAATGACCCTTTACACTTTATTAGAACAACGGTCACACACAGATCACCAGAAATAATTACTTTTTCCAATGACTTTCTATTTTCTATCTGAAAACAACTAGTTGTTTGAAGGTGAACCACCCCTTTAACTAATTGGGTGTTTGTTCACTGCATAAAAAATGGGGGTTTAACTACACGGTGATACACCGTAGTTCACGTCATGACATAGGTGGTTCACGGCCATACATAGTATTTAACATAGATCCAAACTTTATTTGTACTTTGAAAAAGACTGCAGCAGCAGTCCAAATGTCAGTTAGTGTCCAATAAAGTATGTGTAAATTTTTTATAATTTTTTTTTATAAGCCCTGAGTTGTGCGGATTCGTTGAGTTATATATTTTAGTTACACCCCACGGTCATTTTTCACGTCACGGTGGGTTCCTGCCACACACTATATGTGTGTTTCTCATGCATTATTCACTTTGATAAAGGCTAGGGTTCCAGCCAAAACCTTAGTTTGTGCCAGTAACCTAACCGCCCCCCTCCATACCAGATTATCTGCCCTGAAATCGGTCGCTATCTTTGACAAAGGCTGTGACACAGCCGAAACGTTAGTGTATTTCTAATAAAGCAACTATACATTTATAAGACCTATGAGTGCGGCTTCTGCTTGGGAGGATTGTATCATTATCGATGACACGCACCCAGGCAACGACTTCTAAACGTGAGTGCTGTGAACATTGGGATTTTATTATTATTATATATATATATATATATATAAAATAAATGAAAAAAGACCGCACTCGTGCTTCTCGTGGAAAAAAAGCCTCAAAGGGCTATGAATTTATTCCTCAACGTTTCAGCTAGCAAACTGTAGGACGGCTAGCCGAAACGTTGAGAAGCCCTGTGAGTGCGGTCTTTTTTCATTTATTATATGTAACGTTTACCAGCACCCAGGCAGTTAACTTTTCATTGTGGAGTGCACCAGTTAGGACTATTTTATACACACACACACACTCCATGAAAGCACTCACAGCAGACGCCATCCAGCGTGTATCAAAAGGTTATTTATTGGTGGATGGTGTATCAACGCGTTTCGGCTCTGGAGCCGTCGTCAGGACTGCGAATAATAATTATTGATTGGTTACCACCCAGCAATTGATCATGTGAATGGTGAGTGCCGATTACCTATAGATAGAGATATATATATATATATATATATATATATATATATATATATATATATATATATATATATATATATATATATATATATATATATATATATATATATATATATATATATATATATTAAATTCCCAGTAGAGCTTAGCATTTCTTACAATGCATCTATAAACTTAATAAGGATGTGCTTCATGAGGCTCCAAGAAAGCTGCTTATACCTGGTGGAAACCCACACAGACACAGGTTAGACATACAAACACCTTGCAGATAAATTTGAAAGCTTAACTTTTCTTCACTATTGCATTTTATTTTGAGGAGACACTGGAACCTACTGAATAAAAGACAAGAGACTTAAGTTAAATTTATTTTTGCTTTTAATGCTGAGCTGCTTTCCTTTAGATTGGACTAATCGGTGCAAGCAGATCATGAAGTTGTGGAGAAAAATTCCAGCACCAGATAAAGCACCATATCTGGTAAGTCTTTGAATAACACTGAGATATGTTAGTTTGCTCTAAATAAGTAATATTTTATAATTTAGCTATAGTTGAGGGTTGTCATCCTGAAAGACAGAATGAGATTTTGGATGAACTCTTACTTTCTATGCTAGGTATTTGTGCAAGTAGGGTAGGGTAGGACTGATCTGTCATAGCATCAGAGGATCGCTGGTAGGCACAGTTCTAGGTCAATGGCAATCAGTCCTTTCTTATTGCCTCCATAGCTGTGTATAATCACTATAATGTGTGCCACTGGTCTTCATTGTATTGTTGAAAGCAGGCCCTGTATCTCATGTTCTTTGGTGGCCCCCGGGAGGCATGTTCCAACCCTGCTTGTAGCTATAGCATGGGGGACCTGATGAAATTGTTGGACTGCAATGTTTTATTGCCAGGTCAATCTTTTCACTAGACAGATACAAAATTGATGCTGCATATGGATGTTCATAAAAGACTTGCCTGTCTGATTTCTATAAAAGATTGAGGCTAATAGCTGATTAGTAACCCAATGATTTGCATTTTCTTTACTACTATTTGTCTTTTCTGATAAAGCAACCAAATAACAGTAATGCCCAAGCTGGAGAGCTTCATGATTGAGAATCAAAGGAGAACCAAACCCTTAATTTAAAAAAAAACCCTACGCCCCTACCCAACATAGACCCCCCCTGCCTTGCTGCTACCCCTGGTTAAATGCCTCTTACTCTTTACTTACCCCTCATTGCAGATTCAGGGCATCAGAGTTCACGGGCGCCATTAATACTGAGGCCATTAATACTGAGGCTTTCAAAAAGAAGATTGTAGTAGCTAATCAGCCTGGTAAGGGATCTAAAAAGATCTCAAAAGAATTTTAACTTAGCCATTCCTCTGTCTGGAAAATGGTCTACAAGTTGGAGGACTTTCAAAACAATTGCCAACATGCCCAGGTCTGGCCGTCCAAGCAAGTTCACCCAGAGAGCAGACAGCAAGATGTTAAAGGAGAAGGAAACCCCCTAGGCGCAAACATCCCTCCCCCTCCCCTGTGTTTATCTGCAATTAAATCACTTTCTTTTCCAGAGATAAAAACAAGAATAGACATTGATATGTGAACATTTCTTAATAAAGAACTGATTATTTAATGGGTGTCCTAATTTTTTCCCAACTGTAGTTTTCATTTTTATCTTAGAAGGGAAGATAATTTACTCCTAGTTCACCTATGCATTTAAAAACGGGCCTTTCTTGTTTTTACCAATTTTTTTTTGTCTATAGAATGTGTTCTGAATGTTAGTGTCTATGTTCAATCCCTCAGCAAAAGGCCAAAGACAATCGTGCTGCACATCGAATTAGCAAGGTTCAGAGGGTAAGACCTCATTCGTCTGAATGATCCTTATTCATACTCTTTTATACTTTGTTAGCCTTTCTAGCTAGTTTATTAATCTTTATTAAACAAATGTAATGTTTGATTTGGGAATTCATTTTCTGAAGATACTGTAACAGTTCAACTATCTTAATGCATATCTGATTGGCACTTGAAAATAAGTGTATGTGCTTCTGCAGTGATGAACGAAGATCTGTATAACTATCTAGCTATGTACATGTTCCCTCTGCTAATATTTATAAAGTTATTTAAAAGTCACCAAGGAATTACGTGAGCTTTCAAATCACTGACACTCTGTAAAGCTACAAGTCTATTATTGCTACTTTATATTACTCGTCTTTCTATTCAGGTTCTCTCTTATTCATATTCATGTCTCTTTTAAATCAGTGCATGGTTGCTAATGGTTGCTGTATTTTGGACCCTAGCAACCAGACTGCTAAAATTGCACACTGGAAAGCTGCAGAATAAAAAGCTAAATAACTCAACAAGTAATACAAAATTAAAAGCAATTGCAAATTGCCTTAAAATGGCACTCTACATCCTAGTAAAGTTAATTTAAAAGTGAACAACCAGTTCAAGGTATAATAACTCCTGAGGGTGTGCAGCCACAAATTGGTCAAATCAATGTATGCAATTTGCTTTCCAGCTGTCTGTGCCCTAATGAATAGTACAGAAGTGGATACATTTGTATGTAATATATTAGTAATGCTGTCAAGCCAGTATTTAATATTTTAAATTCTCACATTTTTTTTAAATAAATTTCTCAATTTTTCTTTTTCTTTTCTGGACTGTACAGCAGGCAGAAAATCAGATCAACAAGCAGTCCAAAGTAGAAGTTGCACGAAAAATAGAACGTCCAGTGCTTCAGCTTCAGATCCCTCAGCATTCAGGATCTCAGCTTGGTGCAACCCCAGATTTTAGGACTGGTGTACCAACGGCACAAGATCCCTTCCTGTCTAGTGGCTCTGTTTTGTCTACCTCCTCAGACTTGTTTTTAAAGCCTTCACCAGCTACCACACCAGGGGTGGAATCACCTGGTGATGTTTTATTTAAGTTTTCATCCCCTTCACCATCCCAGGAGCACATTAATAGTTCTCCTGCTTACTCTTTGGACCCTCGATACCAGTCTTCCTTGGGACAGTCTCCAGTTTCCTGTGGGTCCTTCCAGACAATGGCTGGGACTGAGAATCACCCTGGACCCAATGCACAACATGCTTACCAGACAACTCACCCTGCCGCTACTCATCACCAACCTCTTACTCCAGAGCCCTTTATTAAACCACGTTACCCAGCTGGATCCCTTGATAACTTATCATTGATCGGGAGCCCAGGTTCACGATCAAGCCAGCCATCTGACAACTCTAGCAAACCTGCTGAACCAATGATGTCTCCAACACGCTATGGGGATCCTAAGCGACTCTCTGAAGGGATGCTTTATCAAGTGAAAAAGGAAGATGTTGGTTCTCCTGGCTATCCCCACAGTGTTGGGTTTGCTGATGGAACAGCTGAGATGAAATGTGATGTGTTTAAAGCACCTCTCACTCCCCGGACATCTCAAATTGAGCCTCAAAGCCCTGCATCATCCCACAGAGAACCACACCTATATACACAAGTGACATCACCACAGCACCACTCGGACATGTACAGGCAATCCTCTTCTGCTTCATATACAGATCCCTACTCCCAAACACCATTAACTCCTCGTCCCCAATCAGAAATAAGCTGTACTTTGAATCCTCGATCTCTACCCTCTGATCCCTTCACTCGTGTCCCAACAAGCCCACAGTCTCAGGGCAGTTCTCAGTCCCCATTAACTCCTAGGCCACTTTCGGCGGAAGCATTTTGCCAATCTCCAGTGACCCCACGGTTTCAGTCTCCAGACCCATACTCGCAACCTCCCTCACGTCCTCATTCTCGTGACCCTTTTGCACCATCACACAAACCTCTTCGACCTCAGGTTGCAGAACAAGGGTTCAAATCTTCTACTCCTCTCTTGCATACCTCTCCTGTTGGATCAGACTATCCGTCATCCCAGGATGTCCACCCTAAAATACCAGTGAATCAACAACAGAACTCTATGTTTGCTCGCTCTCCTGGTGCCAGTGGGTTTCCAAATGCTCAGAATCCGTTATGTTTTACTTTCCCCCATTCACCTGGGGATAGTGTTAAAAGTTCACCCTCACACCAGCCTACTTTTCCATCTTCCCATTCAATGAACAATTTCCATCCCAACAAGCCACAGAGTTATGCATCTCCCAACAGCAACACTCCCTCTTTCCATGCAGCCAGTAGCCCACATTCATCTGGAAATAGCAGCACTTCTGATGTATATGCACAGTCTCCTCACAGACCTCCTTCAGTTTTGTCACAAGAACCTACCTATCCACCCCCTGCTACTAACCAACATCAGGGCCTTAATTCTCCAGCAGAAAAGCAGAGGGAAGATCTCAATGGAACTGGTAATGCGCTTGGCACGACTCTCAAAGAAGTGCCAGATCTTCAGAGCACTCCTGATCCGGCACTGAGTAATATGAGCCAGACAGAACTGGAAAGACACAGACAGGTATAATGCGTCTTGGTATATTCTTGTTCAGAAATCACAATCATACTGACACATTTATTTCTGGTGTTTTAACTTTTTTTTAAATATAATTTGAGTTGTTGTTAAAGGGGTTGTTCATCTTCCAACACTTTTTTTCAGTTCGGTTGTTTTCAGGTAGTTCAGCAGAAATAAAGACTTTTTCCAATTTGTATTTTTTTACTGTTCTAAAGCTGCTCTGGGAAGGGGGGGGGGGTCACTGACTCTGTAAACTGTTTTAAATTGATACATTAAGTTGATAAATTTCTTATCTTTGTCTCTGATGAGCAGAATCCCCGAGTTTCTTTAAAGGCAGCTGTTAGAATTGATACAATAGTTGCTGATATTCCAGTGATGGTGCTGAGAAATGTATCAACTGAATGTTGCAAAATTGTAACAGTTCACCTGAATTCCTGAGCTGCCAGACTGATGCATCAGACAGGAACTGTAAACTTTAAAAACGGGAAAAAGAATAAAGGGAAAGTAATTGAAAAAAGTGTTTAATTCTGGAGAACAATCTGAAAACAACTGAAGTGAAAAAAGTCTTTGGAAGGTGAACATACCAATCCCTGCATGTAGCTGTTTTTAAGTGTTCATTGTTTAAATTAGAAAAACGAGTAACAAAAAAATGAGTAGTGTGCATTTGTTAAAAAAAAATATACCTGCAAGAATTGTAAACATTGTCAAATTTTTTTTAATGTTATTTGACACTGCATGTATATTTTAAAACCAGATTGCATAGAAATGGTGATAACTTACAAGGACATCTTTGGAGCTCTTGAGCGGGCTTTAAATTTTCACAGCCAACCATTGGAAAGCTAAAATCAAAATTCAAAAACCAACTCAAAATGAAAGTAAAATATTTTGTCTTGGAATCCCTGCAAGTGCCTGCAATTATGAACTCCGTAATACTGCACTAATACTAGCATGTCCGGACTGTAGATTTTGAAATTTCAGGTTGAACTACCATAATTATCTGTACTTCGGGGGGTTATTTACTAAAATCTGAAAATTTCTCACTATTTTCTTAAAACCACTTTATTAACATGTATTTATATAGCGCCAACATATTGCGTAGCACTTCGACCAAACTCCCGTGCACATTTTTACCGTTTTTATCAACATGTTAACTCGAAACAATCTGGTGCAGGAAAAGATTTGATAAGATAGTAAAAAAAATATGAATTGTATGATTTTATCGGATTTGACACCACAAAATTTTTTTGCGATTATCCGAAAACTACAAATTCTTCGGATTATTGTACGAAACCCAGCACAGATCATATCTTACAATTGTAAATGGGACATCTGCCATTGACTTTTACATGGCCTCCGCAGGTTTGAGATAGAATACTTTTTTTTATTCCCACTTTTAGCAGCATCGCAGTTTAATAAATCATTTTTTTCCCTCTGAAAAAATGGCGCTTTCCCCTTTAAAACTCCGACAAGGAAAAATAGAACTTTAATAAATAACCCCCTTAGTGTTAGGATTTTATACAAAATTACTTTAAAACAATGTTTTCTATTAAAAAAGAAAACGTTTGCAGTTTGCCTACATTTTTTTGTGTGAGTCTTTCTTTCACTTGTCTTGTGCTTTTAATCATTTTAACTTTTTTTTCTCTCAGAGACAGAGATTACGAGAGCTCTTAATCAGACAACAGATCCAGCGGAACACTTTGCGTCAAGAGAAGGAGGCAGCTGCAGCTACACTGAGTTCATCCCACCCAGGGTGGAGTGTTGAATTGAGTGGACAAAGCTTTGATGCAGTGGGACGAGTTGCAATGTACCCTTCTGCACAGGTATGATAGTACCTTTGTTCATACTGAAGTACAGAAGCTTAAAGGAAAACTAAACCCCCCAAACAATGTAGGTCTCTATTAAAAGATACTGAGTAAAACAGCTCATGTGTAAAACCCTGCTTCATGTAAATGAACCATTATCATAATAATATACTTTTTTTTGTAGTATGTGCCATTGGGTAATCATAAATAGAAAATTGCCATTTTAAAAAATAAGGGCCGCCCCCTGAGATCATATGATTCAATGTGCACACATACAAACCACATGTAAGGTCACATGAGCCAATTAACAGACAGAGTTCTGCCTTTTGCTTCCACACTTCTTCCTGTTACAGTTAGTATTGTAGTATTTCTGGTCAGGTGATCTCTGAGGCAGCACAGATAGAGTCACGAAATGGTGGTTCAAGGCAAGAGATGTAAAAGGGCAAGATTTATGTAAATATATATTCCAGTTTGGTAAGATTCTTTAATAAGTCATTCAATTTGATATAAACTATCTGTTGCTTAAGTATTCATTTTGGGGGTATAGTTTTCCTTTAAGTTCCATGTATTTGTAAATCTCCTTCTCTCTCGTGTTATGGTACATGAAGTCTAGATTTTGTAGATAAAATAGATCAATTAGGATCGATTTAGACCAAGGCTAGTCTTCATGTACCTTAACATTTTGGAGAGGAGATTTACGAATAACTGTCTAAATACCCCTAACTGATCCATTTCATCAACAGGTATAATAGGAAGTGTGACTTCCAACTACAGAAAAACAGCCATTAGATTTAGAAACGATGATTTTTTTATTATGTTTTTATTGCAGGAAAAGGCAAGTCTTTCAGTTATACCTGCCTCTCCTGGAGCAAGTAAACCTTCTGCTCAGTCTTTCCCCCAAGATGATCGGCTGAATATGCCTTTGCTTAATGCATCTCCTGGGACTTCTGACAATTCCGGAAGGTGTGTGATGTAAAAAGTGTTTGTTTGTGCTCTGCCTTCAAATGTTTTCCTTTGCATTGCTAGTGTAAATATCTGCATTTTTTTTTTTTTTTTTTTTTACAAATTTCATTTTAATAAAGTTGACTTCTCATAGCTTTAGTTAGCAGAAGAAGTAGATGGCTTACCTCCCATGTGCTTTTGTCCTTCATGGCTAGCTTCAACAATTATTTACTGAGGTTTTATCCCAGTGGAGCTCCTAGTCATATTTGCATGTGAACTAGGGTTGATATAATTCAAAGCAAATTTGTTTCTTTTAGTCTTTTATGGCAAAATCAAGACTGTCTGCTAAATCTGTCCATATGAGGAATGTTATTTTTGTTGTACCTGCCATGCTTATTAAAATTGTTTTGATTATATTAAATATATCCGTATGCATTTACACAGCATGCCTTGTATCTTTCAAAACTTGTGTACTGCCTAGCCTTCGTCCACATGTTCTGGTGCTTTTATATATTCTACTATATATGTTGTCCGTTTCTAAAGTTCATTAAGAATTGGCATTGTAACTGGTACTAATCAAAACTCAGATTAACATGCTTTTAAAGAATGCAGAGAATGTTTTTTACAGTTACAGTACATGAGATCTAATTTTCAGGTAGACGCTTACAAAGAAAATTAAAATAATTTGCAATCAGCACTTCACAGGCCTTTTTAAGTAAATATGTTGGGTATAACTATTCAGCTGTGTTGTTTCTAGATGATGCCCTTTTTTGCAGAAATTAAAATAATTTTTTAACAATATCACCAACAGAAATTCCAGGTTCTGCTCACTTGTTCCTTCTGGTATTAGGGTAGCTGCCCACATTTCGTTATTCAAGTGAGCAGTAACCTTACTGCATCCTAAATGAGTTGGGCCAGGAGTTTTAAGCAACTGTACCACAGAAAACATCCCCTTTTGATAAAAAGTTTAATTCCCAGAAAGCTGGACCAAGGCTAAAATGTCACAGAATCTCTTATGTCTTGACGCTAATCATATACTAATATCCCATCTTTTCTAGGCAAGCTGCTGAAGCAACACAAACATTTTATGCAAGAGGATCCTTTCCAGATCAAGCACAGGTGTGGCAATCGCAAGTAGCATCTCCAAGGTCTCTGACTCCCAACCGGCCTTCATTCACACCTTCGTTGACTAGTGGAGGGATTGTGCGGTTGCCTTTTCCAGGAGATCAGATTACTTCATCTTCAGTTACTGTAGGTGGAGCACCTTACATTGAGCTGCGGCATCATGCACCGAAATTACAGATTGGTACTACTTTTCCCCCTCCAGTCTCTCAAACCAGACCACGTTTTTATTTGGCAGGTGAAGGGGGAAATTCTCCTTTGATACCTGGGCTTATTAGAACTGATGGAAACACTGTACAAGTGCCAGTGATGAGAAACTCATTGCTGCAAACTCAAAAATCACTAGCTTCCACCCATTTGACTCTTTCTCATGCCACAAATATGGTTGGTGTCCAACAGCCAATTCATGCAAAAGGAGACACAGTCCCTGAAATAACACTGCATCAGTCCAGTTTACAAGCACCAGCTCTTTCTGAAGGCTCAAAGGAGGGAACATCTACTAGTCTTGAGGGTGGAAGAGTTCATTGTGACGATCCCCCAGAGCTTGATGTTGATTTTGACACACACAAAGACTTAGAAGATGATGATTTGGCAAATTTGAGTCTTGACGTGGCTAAAACAGATGATGATTTAGGCAATCTTGATAACCTTGAAACCAACGACCCGCACCTGGACGATCTCCTAAATGGTGATGAATTTGATTTACTAGCTTACACTGATCCCGAATTAGATACTGGGGACAAAAAGGACATTTTTAATGAACACTTGCGTCTTGTTGAATCAGCCAATGAAAAAGCAGAGGAGGAAGCATTGATGAAGATGGAACCTGACGGCAGTGATGTCAAAACTGACTGCACTCCCAAAAAGTTGGTGCAGGATGTATCAGTAAATGCAATTATGGAAACAACCAAAGACCGAATGACTGGTGACTTGGGACTTGGATTAGGGCACCTGCCTCGTAGTGGAGGGGGAAAGGTAACCC